>NW_027287095.1:43135237-43682912 GCF_022747635.1 Hetaerina americana
CGTTTCGCCGGAACCTTCTCGGCTCTCTCTCTCTCTCTCACACACACACACCATCCATAGTAGCTCGTAAGTATTGGAAAAGACCAAAAGCCCACAAAAGTCAGGCGTTCAGTTTATCCGAGAGGGTTGCCAGTCTGTCACATTATTGGTATTTTTTTGTCGATATCTCTCCTTCCCTTTCCCGGAATGAGCGAGGCAATCTGCGCTTGCTGGTGAACGAGGGAGATAAATGCAATTACTGCGGTTGGGGCCATATTTCAGGGGGTTTTATGGTACACGGCTGCGGTATAGATATCCACAAACATCTGCGAAATGAAATGTGCACATATGTTGTGGAAGAGAGGAAATGTTCAGGATATCGCTTTCATTTAAGTGATTTATTACGTGTTTAAACAATTTTCAGCTTGATAAAATACTCATTAATAAAAGTCATTAACCGCGAGCCATATTATACTCTACAACAGTAATTGTATATTGGTAATTATCAGCTGAATTCTAGTCAAATTTAACGAGTGAACATTTTGAAGTTTGGTTTGGAGAATTTTGCATTCGCGAAAGAAAATGTTATGATCCTTAGGTAGCACAACACAATTTTATCTAGTCTATATTCTATTCGGATATGGATTTTTTAGCGTTTAAAATCAACTTGAATAGATATTTGAATTAAGTTACTTAATGGAATACCTTCACAAATGTATGTTCTTAAATGTACTTGAAGGATTTAAAAGAAAGTCTAGTACTCTTTTAATCATTAAACCAAGAATCTCAACACTGTCATTTAGGGAAGAAGTGTGATTCACTTTGACCGGGTAGCGAACCCGGATCCCTCGATATCCGGCCAAGTGCTTCCTCGTCCACGTGATGAAAGCCAAAGTTTAAGCGCGATGGTTTTTACCTTTGGCAAGTTCAATAGAACTGTGGGATGTATCGCGATAGTAACTTAGGAGGAGTCATCCGCTAATTCACATGACAATGTAACAATTTTAAGGTGTAATAATCATTCTCCTTGACCTCTGCGTTGACTTCAAACTTGCGTTATGTGGTGCAACGCGAACGACTACGATTTATAGTGATATAATACGCATGTACGGTATTTTGTCATGGTATCTTTTTCCTTTAACGCCCCTAAATTTTCAGTTTATGAAGAATGAATGCAAAAACCCCGCTAAAATTAAGGATGAATAGATATATATAATTTTGATACTTGATGTTTAGGAATTAGAATCCACCACAAGAATTCTGATAACGCTATAAGCTCTTTTTGAAAAATATAATATTGAGCGAGTATGTAAATTTCGTAATATGAGTTACATTTCCACCCATATTACAACAATCTATTTCTCCCTATAGAAAAATCTGTGAAATAATTTCAGGTTCTTTCTCACCCCAAATGAATATATTGTTGGGCATATGATGCCCTGGAGGAATCATTTCCCTTCGTGAATTGGAAAATTATCATTCATTGTAGATGATATCTATCGAATAATTTGTAATTGACGCTCTGAATCAATCCAACTGAATCGTGGAAAACTTTGAGGTGTCGTTGTAGACTGTTTCACTAACCACATTCGATGTAATATTCCGCAAACGAAGGTCTTAAGAAATAAGTATCGTGTTCCTTTTGTGATCTGCCAGTAATATACCACTTTCTCCTTATCCTATCCGTTGCTTCTCTCCCCTTCTCTGCCGATTAAACTTTCTCTCACTCCCGTTACGTTTCTCAGGGTTTCCCCTCTCCCAACTCCTTTTTCCTTGCATTAAACCCATGGACAGGTCTCTTTTACGCAGAAAACTAATTCAATAAGCAACAAAGTAATAAAATTGAGTTGAGCGATATGCAGCGGGAAAAATGTCAGCCTACTTAGTCGAATTAGAATTTTACATTTACGAAAATTAGGTGAAATGTTTTGGATCTCACAGGAATTTACAAATTTTTTCCGGTGAGTTTCCCTTAACTTCAAATGTAACAATTGCGTTCATACAAATTGCACTTGCAATGATATGGCAGTGCGGTAATAGTTTTCAAGACACACCGAGTCGAGTAAATATTTTGAAGTTATTTTCTCACTGCAATATTCCTCTTATAAGGGAGATTAGAACGGTTGACACTATTTGCTAATATTATCTATAAAATGTTTTCCTTTGCAGTTTTAGACGGTTAATCTGATAGTATGGAGCAGAAATCTGCCGTATGGTTCCATTTATTTTTTTGGCAATGTTGGAGAGCCATATGTCTCTCTCCCTGAATAAATATCAGCTGGCTGTAATCTGCCAACGCAAATAAATGAAACCTTACTTTCAGATTTTGGCTGTGAGCATTTCCTTTTCCTGAATTCCGTAGCTTTGCAATCATACTTGCATTGCTTTTCCTTGGTCATCTGGATTTATGTCAGTTGAAATACCTGATTTATTGGAGATAAAAAAATGAATAATTACGGTTAATGAATACTAAACCTCAACAAGCCATTCGGAAGGACCGGGTAAATAAAATTCGTTTTTCGTAAAATTTGTGGAATCCCACCTGGCATAAATTTATTGGCTTGCAAACTTTTACGAAACAAAACAAAACTCACCGGCGATTTTTGCTCTGCATTGAGAATTCGCGAAAGTTTCGGACCGATAAATTAACGGGAGAATCAAATTTGAATCCGGGACACCGCGAGTGCCATTTTTCCGGAGCAATTTCCGCTTGTGCGGTCGAATGAGGTCCGCCGCGAGGATGACGAAGGAAAAGCACGAAAATTCTCTCTCACCTACTCCATGGCGTGAATCTTATGACAATCGAAAGGGTGCGTTTTCGAGACAATAGTTCCCTAAACAGGCATACAATCAGCGGGCACCTCTCACGAGGCGAGTAGGAGAGGTCGATGAACCCACCTCCGGATCCCTCTCGAGAATTTCCGTCGGCGCCTCGATCCGTCGCGGTTCGTCATAGCAGCTTTTCATTCTACCCATCCCCCCACTACCACCCCACTGCACCTGTCTCGCTATTCCCCTGTTTGTCCAATAGACGTGGAGCCCCTCTCCCCTCCCCCAGCCCACCCCTCACCCAAATCCCAGCACGAGCGCAGAATATTGAAAATTTCGTCGGTCGACGCGAAATTTCCCGTCACGATGGTGATGGGAGGGTAAGGGGAGTGCAGGGGATGGCTTCCCAGTCGCTTTTAGTATTGTTATTGTCATCCGTGTAGCTCGCCTTGATTGAGTAAGGGCGCAAGCGGCAGGAGCGAGGCCGGGAAATATGAACTCCGTGACGAAATTCAGGAAACCCACCCCTCACGTGGTCGCCGTCAGCACGGGTGCAACGGCGGGAGCCATCGGCTGCGGCGGTGGCTGGATAACATTGTTCATTATTAACTCATATCTCTCCGGGACTCCCCGAGGCCTATTCGAAGCTTCTTTCTCCATCTCCCTCCGCTCTTAGAGCACGTTTTCCTTCCGTCATTCTCGCCCATTTGCCTGTGCCGTTGCCCTCTCTCCTTCTTTTTCCACACCTTCGTCCCCAAGAGCGCAAGGAAAGACACGACACAGCTCCCTAACAACTACCGCCGCTAACCCCATTCCGCGACCCCCGAAAACTTTCCACGGAGCAAATTTCATTTCGGCTTCTTATTTGACATTCCGCTTACCATGTGGCCCGGATGGAGGAACTGTTCCGAGGAAATTCTTTCGTGCTCCAAGTTAACGTTTTATTTACCGAGAGGGAGCGGGGGTGAGAGTGGAGGAGGATGTAGCGAGGGGTCTCCTCCTCAACTTGGGTCCTATCCGAGCCCGTTTGCGATGGGTTGGGGGCTTTTGTGGGTAGAGGGTAGCGGAGGTGGCCGCTTTTCTTAGTATCACGTGCCCAGAATCCGCCATAGAACGTAGGCCACTCCTTATATTTACCGGTTTATTAAATGTCGACGGAAAGGCTTGTGGGCTAAATATGCCACGGGAGTAATTCGGGGATTAGACGCGATTCTTTCGTGAATTTTAACACACGGTTTAACCGCCTATTTCCAACGATTAACTTCGGTATTTCATTTTCATTTTTATTTAATTCATCGGAATGGTTCTAATAACTAGAGCGGTATTGAATTTAAATGACAAGCTGATTGTGTCCAGAAACTCATGACTACTTGTTGTATTTTAAGTTAGTATTTTATTTCCTATTATTTGGAAAGACGGTGACAAAATACATGAATTTTGATCCTGTGTTCCTGCTAACTTTATTTCATTCAATTTTAAGTTTCCTCTAGAATATGTTACAAAAAGTAATAGTCAGATTCATTCATCCTCTGTCAAATGTATGACTGGTTAAATGTTATTGAAATGAATAAAACGTATTTCACATGATTACAAGAAAGAATGAAACAACTCAATGGAAATTCATCTTTTTTATGTTCCAATATTTTTGTCGCTTAATGGTGATTGGAATTCGATATTTAAAAGTGATTGAAACGAAACTGTGGAATTATTCTGATTGATTTGCTTATCTTTATCAAACATCTTGTTTTAAGGAAGCTGATGAGCGCCAAAAACCTTTAAAATTTTTCATATATCACTTATTCTACCGAATATCAGTTTAGTATGCATTGCTTACACAAGTTAAATCATGTTGTGTTAAAGTTGAATGAACTCTATACGTTGTTACGCTAAATAAATACAGAACATACCTAACTCCGTTGCACTGAAATAAAAAAAAGAATAACTTTAAGGCCTTACTCACTGAGGACTCAAGTGGGAATAGGGGTGTAAGGGTGCGGGCCTACGCGTGCAAAGTTACGTGATTCTCTGTTTTTATTTTGTTTTTCCTTTATGCATGAATTGTGCATTGGCGGACGAGCCGATAAGAATTTTTGTCCAATAATGGTACAATAAATTTCCTAAAATTATAGCGCTATTCATCCTGTTGCAAAAACATTTATATGCTATGATAAAAAACAATAATTAGCACAGGCAGCAGTCTACATCAGTAAAGAAGATGCATACCTACGCCTTGTAATGAGAATCTTTTACTCCATACATATATTAATGAGAGAAATATTCCTGAATTACGAAGCAGCTGTTTCAGGCTCTGGCACACTCGTTTCGAGATAAAATTGTATATTTAGTCTGCAATACAAATGCAAAGCAGTAACTGATTTTAGGATAGGGTGTTGCTTCATGGCGATTTAATGTCTGCAAACCCCTCAAAGCGAGAGGGAAGGATGATGGATAATGGATGAATCAAGCATTAAAGGATCATCCTACGTAGAAGAAAATGTATAAACTTTTATTTAATTACTGTGATATTTATTTAATTAAACGCCTTATACGGGGTATGCCCATTAAAAATGCTATTTACATTAGAATTTTATTTAATAATTCTTTGTCCACATATCAACAGCATAATTGAGGATGTACAAATATTTGTATGTTACTAGAAGTAATTTGAAACAATAAAACAGATCTGAAAATGTTTATTTTTCTTAAAATGATCCTTTTCAAATGATTTTACCCTAAATCAGAGGTACTACAGCCTCTCGTTTTGTGTATTACCGAGGCACCAATGGTCACAGGAAAATGAAAAGAAACAATCCTGTTGCGAGTTTTAGAAGGAACTGGGGAATTTTCTTCTCAAAGTGACTTCGAATGATTGCATGGGTGACTTGATGTATTGCTGTCGAAACATTCATTCTAAGCACCAATCGATTGCTGAGTGTCAATTTTTTATAATGTTTCACCGTTAATGAAGAAAAATTACAATCATTTAAACCTAGGAAGAAGTCAAAAAAATAACTCAGCCCACAAAGTCATATTATATGAAATCCTTGAAATTTTAAATTTAGTTTGATACAAAGGTGGCTACATTTCTATAAAAACAGAAAAATGATATCCGAAAAGTGACTTCGATTTTTTAGACTACGATAAAAGGATGTAATGTAAAAATGAAAACGATATTATTGGAATATTTGGAGGAACCATACACATGAAGAGAACGCTAGGAAGAATATCCAATATTTCAGAAATGAAATTAATTATTTCTCTTTCCAAACATATACCTTCGTATGAAATTGTACATGTGCATTACGATGAAATGATTGATTGGAAGTATAGATATGTATTTAATTTCCATCTTGATTCGTTTGGCTGTTTATAATTGCTGATTGAGTATTTATCCATTAGCGTATAATAAATCTTGACTTTTTTTTAACGAGATGCATACTTCCATGTACCTAAATTATTTCTGATTTAGTCTGCTAATAAAGTATGCACGCAAAATGAAAAATTAAGACCCAAGTCCCAATAATTAATCTGACATAAACGATGTACTCAGCATTTGAATTTCGAAACCGTTTCGTATTTAATTATACAAATAATTACTCACCTCTTCCCCCTTTAACGGATCCATTTATTATTCAACTCTATCTACCAAATGGATACTGTAAAGCTAATCCAACCCATACTATGACCATTAGGATGGCATTGTGATTACATGCGTTCATTTCTACATCTGATGAGATGACGTCTGTAGTGAAATTATAATATAATCGCCATGAATTAAGTATCACTTGCGGGAAATTGAGTATCTATTCGTGTAAAAAATTTCAAATAATCGATGATCTCGTACAATTAAAGTTTTCCCGAGTTTGAGTCCATTTTGTGATTTCAAGAATACCGATGTATTCGCGCAGTAAATCCTCAAGTTACAATATTTATTTTTACATTAATCATGGGATAATATTTTGGTTCAACACTTTATAAGCCCTTCGGTACTCATGGTAGATTGTTTGTGCTTTAATTTTAAATGGTATCACGTCAAACTCCTGTTAACCTCAAAAATGTCAGGAACGGGATTTCACCTTGGAATATGGATAATTATGTGCTATGAAACTTCGTAGGGACCTTCAACTGCAGTTATGGACCTTTTTATTGCCCTCATTCATTTTAATTTTGAAATATTACGCTATAAAATTATTTTTAATTTTGCTTCACCTTTTTTCCCCGAGCCACGAGTATTTACACATTTACCTTCCCGTTTTTACTCCACCTCTTTTTGTATTTGACTGCGTAATTAGAAGGTGCAAGGTGTAATATGCACACATTATGTTGTCAATGCACTACTACCTAATAACTTCAGCAGAATTCACTGCTGTAACTCTGCTCATTTTATATTTTAGGCATGCGCGCAATATACACGTTAAAATAATATTTTCTCATGAAAATACACATTCACTCTCATTTCCATTCTCTTCTTTCCTTTTTTCGGAGAAGACATCCTATGCTTATGCTTATCCAAGATGAGGTGTCTAATTATTTTTCATTTGTCACCAAAATTATGCATCGTATTCACAAGAATGTCCGCATTCGCGTTTTGTTTTTCGATTTCTGAAAAGAAACAATTGAGCATACGATGTCCCAAGATTTAATTTGGATTTTAATTAATATAGGATCACTCGCTAGCAGTGAATCATCACGAAATCCTGGAATGCCCCATTCCCTCATCATAATTTGCTAAACACCAAATACAGCACGAGTTTTTAGTTCGTACTTGAAAAGCAATAACCTTGCATAAGGGATCCACGCGTAGAATAGTAACATTTGAGGACATCATTAAAATATAGATAATAGATGCTTAAATGCCATATTCAGCGGATAAATGAATTTTCATTTGATATTTTTTCAGAAAAAAATAGATTCCGAAGGATTTGTACTTGATGTGGAGTTTAAAGCGGAGTTTTATAATGATAATGCACGTGACTTTATAAAGGCAGTAGTTTAAGGATGAAAAATGTACAATTGATTTTTATTTGTATTAAGAATAAAGATTTCCATAAATCTAAATGACAAAAAGACAACTACAGCTATGCTCAAAAAAATAAAAGATCTGGTCTCACAGGTAGTGGGACTGTTCCATTACCGCCTTCGGAGTTAAGCGGAGAAAATAAATCCTGACTCATAAGCATAAATATTTATTATTTATCTTTTATTCTGATTATGTTATATAAATAGGCAGTCTCTCTCTTAGTCCTTACCCCCAAATCCCTCGTATCAGCCGCCACTGATAGGAAATGTTTCCATAAACAATCAATTCTTTCTCGCCCATAGGTAAACATTTGCACGACCGAGAAATTCAATATATCTTTAATCACCGATCGGATTATCTCTCGCCCATGCCATTTATACAACACTCACAAAAGCTCTTGCCACCCTCCCTCTGCCTTTCTGCCTTCCTACAGTCCCTCCCATTTCGATGCCAACCTTCCACACACGCACCGAAACCTAGGAATAAATTCATCTTCGGCGATCGGCACAGTCCCCCACCCCATTTCTATGGGTACCCGATCCATAAAAGCAGCCAGAAACCGACCTCCTTTCTCCATCTCTCTCACCCTCACTCCTTCCCTTCCCCTACATCTCTCTTGCTTTATCCTTCCCATTCAATCTCCAAGCACCTCCGTCATCGCCCGGGGGGAAGAAACTCTTTTACGGTGGGCCAAGCTCACTCCTCCTCTCCTTCCCCCTCACGCACACGCAAGCAAACCTCGCCAACCAACCCTCGCCAACCAACCAACCAACTTCCACCCCCTCCCACTCAACCCTCTCTTTTTCCCTTCCTCGCCACCCCTGCCCCAAACCCAACCCTATTTGGATTTATAGCCGACACAGATCCTCTCACCGCATCCTTCTCAATCACTCGCCGCGTTCCCTTCTTCTCCCCCCTTCTTCCGCCCTAGCTCCCGCCCTAGTACCCGACTCTCCCTCTCTCTTCCTCCCTCGCTCATCCCTTCTCTCCCCTCTACTATGCTCCCATCTTTACTCCCTTTTCCCTCCCTCACTCCCACGATTTCGTTCCAAAAGCCACCCCTTACAACGTCCGCCGTCTCCCGTCCTTGGACCAGTTCCCCACCACCAATTTCCTTCCTCCCGCCAAAAACCCCAACGCACAAACACGCCCTTCACGATTGCACATCCCTTAACCCCTTCTCCAACTCCCACCGCCCTCGCCAATTTAAACGCCAGGGACTCCGGATCGCTTTCCGTTATACAAGGGTGTTATTCTTTTACGAGAGGCGCCGTCTCACTCAGTTGCGATGCCATTTTGCTTATCGTCATCATGCACCCATCCCTGTTTTCCGCCCACCCCTTGCCTATCTAGCCCTTAGTTTTCCCGGCTTCTCGATTGTTTTTTTTTTATCTGGCCCTCGTCCAGCCTCCAGCCTGTTTGTTTCACCAAGTGCGTCCCGTGTGTTTTACATTAAATGTTTTAAGAACCCCACCCACAAACCCATTTTGCGGTGTCCGGTGCAAATCTCCCCGCGGGTGTCGCCGCCACCGCAGTGCCGCCGGCCATGTGCCGTGAGGTGGATTGATTGGAGGGATACATGCTGACCAATCTCTCGATATGCGGTACAGGTGCGGTTTCGGAACTTGATACGCGGAAGTGATGGAAAGTTCTCGTCTCGAAGTTTTCCCAGTTTTGGAAATCCTTCGGAAAGTAAATATTATAATTTTGGATCAGAAATTTCGATGATTCGTCAGATCAAAGTGCAAAAGTTATGACTACTCCATTTTCTACCTATACCTGACCTCGTATACAATCCTACTCCTATACCTGATTATTTTTGCGTGAAATTAACGAAAATTTTCGAATTTGATCTAGCGTCCACTCAATAGAAAAGAAATAATCTGTCACCATCGAAGTAAAAAATAAATGTTTGTGAAAAAGCGATCACTTCTCGCAAATGACGAAAAATATATGTACAGAAAAATTATGACAAAAATATGTGCAGAAGGACAACATTATTGTATTTCGAGATATTTTCGTGATTAAATATGACGGTGATGTATGAAATGATTGTTTCTCTTTTTTATATTTCATACAAATAACCAAACTAAATTTAGTTTTTATTTTAAACTTTGTGGATCCGCATTATTATTCACTATCGATAAGCTGCCTTCTTGGAATTCAGGATACAGTTCAAATTGAAATTGATGAATGAACTTTTTTACACAGGTAGGTGAAGTGCAGTACAAGTAAAGTTCAACCACCTCTTAAAGAATATTCCTAGTCACCAAAATTGTAAAAAACACTGCAAACAAGGAAAACTGCGGCGCATGGTTAAATATTTTTCCATCGAGATCTGGGTTTTCTGTTAGGAAAATAGTTATTGTACTACGAAACAGAATCACTATTTTCTAAGAGTGCCAACTATCTCCAGTCTCAGTTATTTAAGTATTACACACACACACATATGTATATGTGTGTATACACACATATGTATATGTGTGTGTGTGTAACACTTAAATAGCTAACACCAAATAACGAACACAGACACATACACGCATGTGTATATATGTGTGTTTATGTTTGTGTCTATGCACATAAGAAATGGAGCATAATTGAAACAATCTGCTTGTGGAATCTCCAAAAGTTAATGGGAAGTTGTTTTGAAATGTTGTCATCTTTGGGTCTAGTTGAAAAATATCTGTACCAATTCATATCATTATAAAGTACCTTATTATATACTGGCTTCAAAGAAGGAGGTTACTACATATTTAGGTCTGATAAAACCACATAAATTCATTTTCTACCTCTACTCATTACCCTTAAAAAATGCTTGGATTAAATATATATTGAATTTATGTCATTAATAATATCATATCAGGCGAAGTAAACTTGGATTAATTTCGGGATATCGCAGAAATAAGATGCCTCAATGTTTATATGGCCATAAGCAAACGGCGTAGTTTTAGACGCTATTTGGTGGAATTTGAAGATAATTATGATCAAATGTCAACACTTTTTCATTAGATATTAATTTAATCCACGACCTGTTACGATGTATTTCATCATCATCAGGTGATTTGAAAATGCTATAGTGCATTGGAAACAGGTCGTGGATTGCATCAATGTGTAGTGAAAATGTGTAATTAATTATTCAATATTGAGGAGGTATTAATTCTTCTACAGCAAGGATAATATAATGAGAAAAATACGAGTAATGCATAATATCTTAAACGCCTTACAAAGTGATAGTGAAATGCTCATTACCAAAGCGAAAATGACATGCAACATCTTTGCATTTTCTTTGGTACAGAGGTACGTGATAAAAAATAACATGTTATTTTGATCGCATGTATTTTTTCAGGTGAAACAATTTAAATATAAACATTTCCTTTTTTCCGATTCTGTATACTGGAAGTGCGAGCATAGCTAAATCGATCACTTTATTTTAAATCACTTCATGCGGAATGTCAACTATTATATTACGTCAATGAAAAGGTAATTTTGGAAGTGACGTTTTAATCAAGCCGCGTTTTTTCCCAGTGAATTCAATAACGATATAATTACGACTGCCAGCGGTGAAGTAAGCGAGCATTTAAAATCAATCGTTTCACTAATTTCGGTTGAAATTGATTCTCGAGGATTTCATGTGTTGAGAGCTCATTAACCTTTCAAATTCCGTATAACCTAATGAAATTCAGACCATAGAAAGTTGGAGTAATCGCACAGCGGTGATGATGATTCTGGAAAACGTTTAGTAGGGCATCGCACAGGTCGGTTTGTTGGACCTCTTTAGCTGGCAATACAAAATATTCTGCAATTTTTTTCCAGTCAACACTTCACGGATGCGACTCATTCAAGGGTTTTGAGCATCCCCGCGAAAGAAACCCATTTACTTGACTTGCGAATTAATCCGGAGGATATGAAGCACGATAAAAAAATTGAGATTTGGATTTTTATTCCAATGTGTCACACAGGATTTAAAATTTATTTATTTTTTCCCCTCTAGACTGCTACTAATTACTCCATAAATAAGAGTCCTTTTAATTGAAATTCGAGGCTGAAAACCTCTTGCTAGCAACGGTTCAGGGAATTAAGTGAGAAGACAGAAGAGACTTTATATTATCACGCGTTTAATGAATTTTTTGTCGCTCGGGCATGAGGGAATTAAGGGTTGAATTCGAAATGTTAGAAGAACTTTTAAGGCAATATGGAATTGGAATTAAGGACTAAATAAAACGAAAGGCATCGCCTTATTCTTATTGCACACTGTAAGAGCTATTTAATGGTGAGAGAAAACTTCTGTCGAAGTTATCGTAATATATTAGGGAAACGTCAGTAGAGATTATCCCCATTGTTTTACCATACCTATTGTAGTTTTTTTCATTTATGTATTTAGATTTTCCCTGTCAATGAATTCTTTTCATGCACTTATATTTCATTTTAAATCATAATTTTCAACAAATACACTACTTTGATATTTCAATCATAATTCAAAACAATTATATGGTTTTTCTTGTGCTAGCTTATGATATGCACCGACTTCAGGCGTAGGCTAAGTAGGCATTAGCGCTGTTGTATTATCTTAATTCTTTGCCCTTATGATTTTATATTTCTGTGAGTAAAGGGTAAGCAGTTTATGTGAACGATTTTAATATAATCGTAGCTTACACGATGCTTCATACAGGATATGTAGGAGATCATATATATATACATATATATATTTATATATTACACAGTAACAAACAATATAGAAACAAAAAAAGGAACACTCTTTTTGTGTTTCTATATTGTTTGTTACTGTGTAATGTACTATTCGGCATTTCCGTGTTACGCCTACGAAAGCATATATATATATATATATATATATATATATATATATATATATATATATATATATATATATATATATATATATATATGCATAGGTGAATTCTTTTTACTATTTAATTGTCATATTCATTTACTCTATTAGTATTTAACCTATTTGATTAAATTAATTAGGACCTTCATTATAAAATACAATTTAATGCACGCATGATGCCATAGTAGGTTTATGGGTGTTTTATTCTCGGCATACATAGTTTTAATTCTCAAATAATTAGTCTTTTTAAGTCTGAAGCAATGAGTTAATTTTATTATGGTTTAGTTTTAATGATTTTTAAGTCATTTTTATTATGCCAAGTGCATAATAAAAATTGCATTGCAAAAGTGTAGAAAGTGCATTGCAAATTTAAGCAAAAAATCGTTGAAAAATTTCATAAATTCATTACTGTAAGGTATTTACAATGGATATTGAACTTGGATCCCACATATATTTCGAAACGTATGAACGGTAACTTTATCCTTTTTTCCCAAATTTCTCAATAAATATTTCCCAATACAAATCGAATTATATGTTGTCATATTACTTTTGGTTATAATCATCATTTTCTACTTTTTTAGAGAATTTTATGAGCAACTTAATCGTTTATGGCTTTATCGTATTTTATTCTTTAACTCAAAACTAAAATATTTGTCTCCAAGTTCCTAAAAGGCCATTCTTCATGTAGCTCTACGGTCCAGATTAAAAAACTGTTCTTCATTATTTTACTTCTATAGCAAGGATACTAATTTAATAGTTTTGAAACAGGCTTATTTTAAGGGAGAAGGTATATGAAGTCTTATGGGTAGGCAGAGGAAAGAAATAGGGGTTTCGGAAGCTACGAACAGTGTCAGAAATATGTGGAATGTAAGAAGATTTTACTGTAGCATAGAGTGTAGTCCCGAACTGCCAAACAACTCCAACTCAAGTCAGTTATTATCTTTAATATACAATTTATTCACAACTCTGCAGGTTTACAAGCAGTGTATGTATCTAAATTAGGATCTGTCTGTAACGTGACTATCCCGGAGAGCGTCTCACTGTGAAAATTATTCATTCTTGAAAAGGAGATGGAAGGAAAGCTCAAACTACTCCTTCATTTGAAAAAGTCTGGTGAACGCAATTGTAGTAATCTACGCTCATTATAATACCTAGACTGAATGGAGAACTAAAGATTTGGTTTGTATGTCTTTCATCGTGGATCATTTTCATCATGATTTCTCGATGTAACGTGGCAGCCTTAGGCCTTTTCAAAGATTAAGTTCTAAACAGGGTTCCGTAAAGGGAGGGATTCCTTGCTCTCATTGAGAGCCAAATGCGGCCTCCAAAACCTTTCCCTTTTCAACCTTGAATACGCCAACAACAAGCTTTGGCCCGAATTTGCGAACTATTCTCATTATAATTTCCCTCCGCCTTCAAAATCACTCGACTCTCAATGTAGAGCGTAATTTTTGACAATGTCTTCGATCGAAATTCACGACCGGATCCCCCATGCCATCTGCTCCGTCTCAAGATTCGATTAAGGCGCTTTCTCATCCGTTCCCTTTATTCTCTCCACCCTCCCGCAATCCTCGGCCTCTTAAAGTAATCCACCCGCCCACCCTCTTTTTCTCTTCCCGCTGCTTTGGTCTCCCTCTTTCTCATCCTTTTCTTCCTCCAACTCACGTTCTTCTACTTACTTTGTGTTTACGCTAAACAAACCCTCACATTGCGTCGTCGAAACGTTTCCTACAGCGCTATTTTTATTTAACGTTGACCTCAGTTATAGATCCTGGTGCTTTCTTTGGCCCCATTTGCCAAACAACGTGTGTATCGCAATTTCTTCAATGCAAAGGAATCACAGCTTTGGAATTCTTATCCAAAAGGATAAAACTTTCTCCATGATTTAAAAAAATTATATTGGGTGGAATTTTTTCCTCGATGGAGTAGAATCAAAATTTTTAGTTACACAAATTAACAGTCAAACCTCCGTTCTAGCATCCCACTGCATTGTATTAATACGTTAAAAAAAACCTAGGCATCATTTAAGTATGCGGCTTGTAAGAAACATCCAGAGATAGAAATTGACTAGCAGGAGGCCTGCATTAAACACATTGCCTCACCTATGGTCGATATTGTTAATTTAATCTACCAAGCTGCATAAATTGACTATAGTATCAAATGATTCGTAAAACTCAGCAAGGAAAATAAACTCAATGACCGAAAAATACCCCGGAGATGGGCAAAATAATCATTGCTCGACCCTTCGTCTCCGATTCAAAATTCTATCCTATGATGACCTCATCTCGTCTTACGTCTTTCCTACCACTACACCCTTTTCTTCTTCACACTACATTTTCATCGCATTCAACCATCACATCCTTTTACTTTCTCCCTATTTCCCGCAATCTTTTAGGGCCAAATTAAATTTCCTAGCACTTGTTATGTGGATATTTAGCTTTTGAGGAGCTCCAAAGGACGAGGTGATGTCCAATCGTAAACTCCACGCAATAAATTTGTCACTGAAGAGGACAAAATCCATATTAGCTGGCGAGTGCAGTAAACCATGGCTTGCCCACTTAGGCATTTTTATATCGTTTCCCGTCCAATCGGGTATATATTTTGCTGAAATCACGGTTGCGGTGGGAGTGAAATCAATATTTATACGCAATAATTGATTTTCTAGCGAGAAAACTAACAATATGCGCAATTTTTATCCACTTCGTGGTAAACATCTTTTTTAATGGTATCTAGAGGAAATAAATTGAGGTTTTACCTAATGCTAAATATGCTACTATTGTTTGTCAACTAATGCAGCTGGAAAAGAATAAAACATATGCGTGGGTGTAATTTTAAAATTTTACCAAGGTTTTGCGATGTTCGCAGCACGGTATTTAGTTTAAAGCATAATACAATCGATAATTTAATGGATGAACTTGCAAGGAAGACCCGGGTACAACTAGGGTAAGTATAAATTATTAGGAAAGATTAATAAAGACCTAAATCAGAAAAGCCATCAGAAGTTGGGGAAATTAGCGCTGAACTCGGAAAATGGAGGGCTGCAGTAACCCAGCCTTACGATTTAAAATACTGCTCACCAGTAATAACCAAATGGGATAGTATCTTTGACGTCTTTCGGTATACAGAATAACCTTACATTATAAAAACGGAATAACATGTCTTTCAAATGTAAAAATTGAAATGTGCTATCATTTTATTAAAATTACATTATTACTAGGTCCGTAACAGCTCTGATTTGTGATAGTAAGGCACTACTTATGTTTCAAGTGAGTCCTAAGCGTTCCAATGCACTCGTAACATATTATCCATGCTACTATTTACCATTTTAATATTTATTTATTACTTAGGGGTGGGATTTATTTTAGAGCAGTTCTTGGCGAGATATTCTTCATCTCGAATATAATTAGCTCTTTTTTAGCGTAAATTCTCCATATGGTCCTTTTCTCTTCTACTATACACTTCCTCGTTCCTCAGTTTCTCCATTCATATAATCTTCCGAATTTCCCTCCAGGATCATGACTCGTGGCTTTTATTCTTTTCTCGTCCATGTGTCTAATGTTCCATTTCTCTGATCCGTAGATTACCATGCTCCATTCGATCACTGTTTCCCAGTTTGAAACCGCAAGTTTATTGGTGATTCATGAGACTTTCTTCTATATTTCTATTTTTCGGTTAATATCCGAGTAAGTGTTCTCGATGCATGTGATCTCAGGCTGAGGGATCAATTTTCGTTTCTCAATTCTTTGTTTCTACAGTATTCCAATTATTGCACTCCTTTCGTGGTCCTTTGGTCGCTTTCCTGTGTTGTGTGTACATTTTATTATTCCAAAGAGGTTATCTTTCCCTTTGGCCCCGAGTGCTTTGGTTGTTTCTCCGCATATTTTTTCGACTCCTGGTGTCATATTATCCATCATATCTTTCGCGGGTCATTCGAATTCGCTTCTTAGTATTTATTGGTCTCTTCCTTCCTCTTCTATTCAAATTTTTGCTTTGAGTCACTGCTGCATAGTAGTATGTCTGCTTATTTCAATAATCGTGGTTCTTTTTTAGTAGACAATTTGCTGGCTTCTTTCACAGTTTTGATATTGCTCTTTGTATTTCGGCATCTTGGGGGATCGCTCACTGGGCATTTATAGGTGAGGTGGCTATTGACGTTGATGTAGGGTAGTTCCAAAAATTTGGAAAGGTTTAATATAAAAGTGAAAAACCTCTAGTTTTACGTGAAATATCGTGTGTTGTAGTGTTTATTCTTTCATCGTATTAACAAGAAGAATCTATGCATTGTGCTAAAAGTATAGTTTTGCCAAAATTTTTACTTGCAAAATTTAATTTTCTTTCGGAAAATCCGAATGGATAAGTCGAGGAGAAGCTATAATGAGTGTAAATAAGTAATGGATCTAGAGTGGTACTAGCACTATGGTGGTTTTTCATGCATCATTTTTTAAAAGGTACGACACCAAATCACATGACATAATTAATTGCCAGGATTTAGAAGCTGGTTCTCATAATCTGGTATGCTTTCATAAAAAAGTAAATACCTACCTCTATTTACACCAATCTTTCACTGTGATATGTGATATCGAAACTCAACTCAAATGGTTATTTTACAATGTAAATGAGTGAAATGGTTCAAATCGACACGTGACATTATGAAAGGTTAAATTTCCATTTTACGATTTTAATGTATTTTTGGGTTCTCCTGAGAAAAAGTCGAGAGCACTTAAAACTCTAAAAACCCTTGAACCCTTTCCATGTTATAAGGAAACATTTAGAAAGTCAAATTGAAAATTTTCTGCTGAAGAGTAGTGGATAATCACTTCTCCTTGACAGCTTCTTTTGTGTTTCTTCTCGAGCGAAATCAACTCTCCCCCCCTCCCCCCCCCCGCCCTCCCAAAGCTTTTCTCTTTCGCCACGCGGGTATCCTCAATGAAACTATTCCAAGTAAACATCTTCATCCTTCTCCTCTGGCCACTTTTGGAGACCTCTGCCTCTGTTCCCAATCAGGTTTTCCCTCTCCTCTCACCATTCCAACGTGGCCTACCTCTTTTAATTGTCACTCTCTTCTCGGGATCTAAAGAAAAGCATCCTTTAATTCAGGAGCACAGTCTGATTCGATTCCCACCTTCTCTTTCCAGCCATGATTAGCTCAGAAGTGTCATACCCTGGATAACCCAAAATCCGTTAGGAAATCTAGCGCAATTTTGAGGAGAAAAGTTTTCATCAGCGCAGCCATAGTTTAATCAAAGACCATAATTTAATTTCACGCGAAGTTGCTACACTACAGATGACCTTACAGCGTCACATCGTAGTCATCGTAGAACGTCACGGCTCAGCTACCGTGTTCAAAGTCCTGGTGTTTATTAAAAGCATGTATTTCAATGGAATGGAACTGAACGGTCCCGACAATCTGCTCCATCGCCGTTCTATTGCTTTTCGTGGAATCTTAAGTTTGTTTGCAAGGTTGCGCCCTTTACGGTACGTATTAGTATAAAGTGGTCAAAAAGAAATCTGACTAAATGCGTAGACTGAATAAATTTTTTTACTATTATACGATGGTTTGGGTCGAAATTCTTGTGCTAATCATTATGTGATACCAAAACTACTTCTATTCACTTAGGACAATTAACTTGCGCCCCGTTTACCATCAAATTAAATCTCGTCTCCATTGAAAACTATTTTTCATCCGCATTTTTTTAGGACATCTTCCAGGTATCTGAAGATTTTCTGCTGGAACATATTCCTATGGTCAATTCAGATCATTGTAAATACAGAAATTTTAATAGGGTAGGAATATTTCGATGGGTATAGTCACATCGCGCTTTATAACTTCAATATATAGCTCTCAAGATGAGGTAACATCCCGAAGTGGATCCCAACGGGGTTATTTCGATTACAAGGCCATCTCTTCACAAACATGACTACGGTGATCGGATCCAAATGTATGTCTTCCGTTTACGTTCCGTTACGTTCGTGTTTGCATCACCAAATACAATGGTAAGTCAGACGAAGTGCAGCAAGAGTTTGCGATGGGACGCGGGAATAGTAATATAGTAATTTTTAAAATGGCGATAGGTATCATTTAAATTACATAAACGGATATCGCAATCCGTTCCATCAAAGGACAGTTAGTTAATCGATCAACATTATAATTTCAAAAATTGGACACAAAGTGATCTCTTTTCTACTCGCAGTGTCTATACTTAGGCCCTGCTTTGAGCCCAGCGTCATTTAACATTTGAATTTAGTGATTAATCTATGAGTATGGAAGTATTTAACAGTGATTAATCTATGAGTATGGAAGTAATAAATTGATTATCATGATTCATTCATGATAAATTTGGCAGGGGAAATAAATGGAACTTAGTCAGGACAAACACTGTGGGACATAATAAAGAAAAGTTTCGAAATATGCAGCCACTTTCTGTTTTCATTCTATTTTAGCCAAATGTTGGATTAAATGTTAATCCAATCATCGTGCGGATAAAAAAATGTGGTAAAATTAGCGATTGATTGCGGAGAGACAAAAGTTGAAAAATGCTTATGATCAATGCGTTCAAAAGTAAACATTGGGATATAAGTAATACGTTAAGATGCTTACCTGAAGTCTCATCGAGTACCAATGCGGATGATACCCCAAAAGATCTTTTTCAGTGAATAATATCATGGTAACCTCGAACCTCCTACTACGCATCAAAGATAGCGTAATGCAAGTTTTTGCTTCACCATCGCCACCTTATAGGATAAGTGCATCAATTGTTTGCTATAAATGAAATGGCTTAATTGGATTGGTGAAGTGACGGTTATGTATTCTACTTCAAAGAGACGAGGACCCACGTTCAAACCCTAGCAGCTGTGTACTTTACGATTTTCACGTGCCGTTTACGTGCAGAGCACTTCAAGCCTAATACTCCGTTAGTTGAATGAGGCATGAAGCCAACGAATCCAAGAGACTTCTTGTGAAAAATCATTCTCTCTTCCAATCCTCCACTCTCTATCAACATCCAGTTCCAGATTACTCATCTACTATTTAATTTTCTAATAACTTCATATTAATTTCTTTTCTACTCGCAGTGTCTATACTTAGGCCCTGCTTTGAGCCCTCTATTCGATATTTAAGGTCAATAATGGTCATTCCGCCTAAGAAGGAATTCCTCTGAGTTAGGTAGGTAATTCGTCAGACGGGTGAAATCAATTAGATTACCTCTACACCTAAGCATTTCAGCTGTTAATTCTAGGCGTGCGCTTGTCTCCTTTTGCAAGGAAAACAACAACATAAGCCTTCGTGTAAATGAAATCCGACGCACGCAGTGGATGAGTGCTTCTTCGTTGGCGTGTGCCGACTGCCCGGGTTGATGGAAAACAAAGCCCTTTCAACACCAGAATTGCCCTGAGGCCTGAGGGGAGGAAGTCAGAAGTACGAGCGGTCTTAAACCTGGTGATACCACACTGGGGGTGGCATTTCATCTGGGGAGAGCTTTTAACGTCGTGCTACGAAGCAACTGCACACACGATTCCGTGAAATCTGCGAGTGAGGAGTTTCGGCCGCTGGCAACTCACTCCATCGTCACCAAAATCCTCCACCTATCCTCAGTACGGTATTCCCTCCCTCTTTCCCCCTATCTCTCTCTCTCTCTCCAGTGAGAGGAGATGCGGAGGTTGAGATAGATAGCTCGGGATCTCTTTTTCTCTCTCCCTCTTTCTCGCCTCAGCACCGTAGAAGTCCCTCCCCAGCATTACAACGCACCCCAACAATGGGCCGCGTCAACCTTCGTCAGCTGGCAAACTCTACGGAGCCACTTGGAGCGAAGAATGGAAGAGAAATGGCCCGCAGGAGGGAGGAAGACGCGTCGAATAAGATATTCCACCCCCATACGCACGAAATGACCGAAGGCGATTCCCCACCCCGCTCACCCATTCCCACCGGACCCCCACCTCTTCTCCCGCCCTTCCAAACCCCCATCCTGAAAGTAACTCGTCCTTTGGAAGCATCTCCCTCAGGTTCCTCCCCGACCACCTCCTGACCCTTTCCATTCGGTCCCCGCTTCCCTGCGCCATCGCCTAGTTTGTGGTCGAGGGAAGGGAGTCCTCGCGGTGAAGCACGCCACACGGTGTTAGATGTATTTGCCAACAATTTTGGATGCCTTATATCTCAGGGTCGCATTCGACTCCTCTCTCACCCTATGCCATAAGAGCGGACATCTAGTTCAAATTTCGAATTCCAGCATGTAATTTTTTTGGAGTTGGAGTGGGGCTCTTTACGGCTTAAGTGAGTCATAAGTGTTCCGTGTCGTCGAAGCAACAGGAATTTTCTCACGTGACCCGGATTATTTATTGAAAAGGGAAAAGGAGTATATCGTCGTGGGGAGGCGTTTGTTACCTCCCATTATGCGCTACTGAGTTCAAAGTCAACACAACTACTTTGACAAACTTGTTAATTAATTACTGAATTACGTTTTACACCAATTTAAAAACATTCATTTAGTTGAAATGTGAAATAAAAAGTTATATGTTAGTTGCACGAAGTCCTCCAGGCATTACTCTGCGTAATACTTCCATGGTATAAGAGAAGATAAATTTTGTATTGTTCCGACTGTTGCCTCAACTTCTTAGCGTCATTGCCTCTCACACTCTTGAAAATGACGCTAAGACGTCCAACCCGCAGGCATGGTTTTCATTATAACAGGTTTTACGCGGTTAACTATATTTCTATCTGTTATTCTGCTGATATGATATAAGAAGAAGGTTTTATAACACTGAACGCCTTTAATTATCGTGATAAGTGATGGACTCGATTTATTATATATCCACTTGTAGTCTTTTACTATATAGTAAATGAAACCTTTGATTGCATTAATTCATAGCAATTTCTGTTTTGAACTTTTCTCCCTTCCAGGCGTGTGCTTAAATTTTGAACCAAATGTACATTTGATAAAAGTATTTATTATAGATATTGAAAAGCTCCATTCATATTACCACACGATTGTGCTCAGATAAATCATAACACTTTCTTTTTACATTATTCAAAAATATTATTTTTCAAATATCCATTCGAATTTGAGAAAAAGTTTTTAATTATGGAAATTATTGATCTAAGTACCTCAAATATCCCTTGAGAGATTTAATTCTGCGTAATTTATTGCTATGACGTTTAAAACATGCGCAGATAACGATATCAACCAGAACTTTTAGAGGACAGGAAAAATCTAGATAACTATATTCGGGAAACCATAGAGTTATTATGATTCAAGTCGTAACATCATACAAACTAGCCTCGGCAGTAAGCCTTGTCCTTGGCTCGCGCACATTGGATTACAGACAACCTTCGAGCGTATTTGTGAACGTAAAACCCCATCCAAGTATGCTTCAAACGTGCTCAGAATTTTGTCCTCCAAAATGAAGATATATTTCTTCTTTTTATCTCGTCGAAAGTAAAAAAAATACGCTAAATTTATAACAGCAGAAGCAGAAATGTTTACTTTTCATGAATTGCTCTTTGAAATTACCTGCGAGTTCGTATTTCTTTTTAACTGTTATAAAATCCAAGAAACCATAAAAACCGCAATTTATTTGTAGTGCTTTCAAATTATTGTATTTGGTAAGATAATGCGATATCACCGGAAGTATTCTGTATTATAAATATTTTGCTGGTGCAAAATGTACTTTCTTTATTTATACATATTGAACTTATTCGCTCTTTGCCAAATTAGTAGAAGCAAACAGTTCTAATAACATTTACAGCCATAAGCAAATAAATTAAATTATTTTTAGCTCTCATTTTTTCCAATACGAACATTAATAGTGTTAACTTTCAATTTGTCTCGAAACTCTCCCAATGAATACGCGCTTAGAGATACGGCCGACGGCCTCTTCAAAACATGTTTAAAACAGAAATAAATACTAACAAATGTGCATTCTATATTGTATCAAATCGTACTAAGATGGCGGTATTTCATGAATTATAAATGCAATGGGAACGAATGTAATTGATTTCAGATGTCCGGCTTTAATATTGTTTGATTCATTGCAGGCTTGAATTCTGTGTATCGCTTTGTGAAAACGCAATTTATTTTCGTTTTGAGAAATGATATTAACTTATTTGCAGAGTTTTAGCTCGGTTGAATTCATAAGATTCAATTAAAGTTATGTCAAAAGCATTCACCCACTAACACAAAAGCATCTTAACTTGATAAAAGCCAAAGCATCAGAATCGGAAACTAATATTTCAATCTTCCAGTTTGTTTTCCTCATTCCAGATTCATTTAGAATTCAGATTTTATGAAAATCCTCGCATAAACATCATGGCTTTCCCCCGACCACTCCACTTTCCCCTACTGCCTCAACCAATTAGGAGTTTTAAATCGCATTGCCTCCTTAAGAGCCTGCGTGTGTACTTTGTCCATTAATTACCTTTCACTTTCTTGAACAATCTCCCCTTTCCTTCTCTACATTGTCATATTTTTTAATTTAGCAATTCAACCTGGCATACCAACTTATTCAATATATATTTTTGGTAACTAAGATTTTCCCGTGAAAACGACTAGTTTTTGTCTCATTTCTTTTCTTTTATTTTCCTTGGGGTCTCCTTACCGAAACAGCATTTTTCCCCGAGCGTAATCTCTTTTCCCCATTCTCTCAATCGGACCTTTATCTCTCTTCCAACCCTTCATCGCCTTCGCTGTTTCCGCTTCCAAGGGCACAGGGCGTTCCCTTTCTCGCTCTGCTTGCTCCTCATCGCCCGACGACGACGCCGTGAATGAACACGTAACCTCACCACGTGCATACTAAACGCGGATGAGGCCATCGCGTGAACCCCTCTGGCGCGTATGTGCGTGAGGGACGGTCGTTTTCGCAACCTTCCCTAACGCACATACGCGCATGTGTATTGTAATTGATGACGGGTTGGTTCGCCGCATATCGCGAGTGTAGGGGTTCATTCTTTTTAAGTTTTACGACGAACACAGGGACTGTTTCAATAGATCTTATTCTCCGGTTAACACCAGGGAGCCTGCTGGCACTAAGGGTGACCTCTCCTGCATAACTTGTTTTATATATATATATATATATATATATATATATATATATATACATATACACACACACATAAATAGTACACATATATAATATATATATATATATAATATATTTATATACATATATATACATTTTAAAAAATATATATATATATATATATATTTTTTTTTTAATGTATATATATGTATATATATACACACATAAATAATACACATATATAATATATATAATTTATTTATATACATATATATATATATATATATATATATATATATATATATATATATATATATATATATATATATTAATATATATACTTTTTTCGATGTGCAAATCTGTGCTAAATGAATTTATGTCTACCTATTAGTATTTATGTGTACGTATGAATATAACTATTAGTTTAATGCCTAATATAATATGTAAACGACGATGCGTTAAATGAAAGAAGGGACCATCAGGTCTCAATTACGCCCAAATAAAGACCTCTATCTATCAATCTATACTTTGATACAAATACGTGCATTTTCTGGATGTAGGTACATACTTGGAAATATAATATGCTTGAGGATACACGCGTACTCACACATGCATGCAAGACTATTAGCACTTCTTCGTTTTACCTCTCCTAAGCGGACGGTGCAGGCATTTGATCTACCCAGATTTTTATCCGATTCGATTTTCACAGTTGCTCCCGAAGTGGCCTGGGTCTTGTGTTTATCAGGGCGGAGAGAACCTTTCATTCTCAATCCCAACCTCTTAATTCCGCAAAGTTAATCCACTTCCTTTCCCATTCGCCCTTAATCTCTTTTCCTTTACGCCCTTTGAAAAGGAGAGTAGGACCGAAAGAGAGTAAGTACAGCTCCATTAGGTAAAAAAAATCCCTCTTTGCAATCCCCCCTTACTCCCTTTCCTCCTTACTTTTACCTTCCTCATTGCGCTTACCATTAACCATTCCTTTTCAATCTCTTTCCTAAGTTTTTTCTTTCCTTCTGGTTTCCTCCTTTCTCTCTCTCTCTTACCATTTATTCTCGTCTATGTTTTCCCTGTTCACCTCTCTTTTCCACTCCATCAATCTCACTTTTGGTGTCTGCCTTTTATTTACCACTCCAAAGAAAACCCTCGCGGCATCACACTTCCACAAAAATCTACGCCCTCCCATTCTCTCCTAGGCTTTTAAAGTGGGTGAGATCGTAGTTATAACATAATAAATATATTATTATCCACATAATTGCGGTATTTTTCTGTTGCACACATACCAGCTCAAATGATAAAAGGTAAAAACCAGATGACCATTTTCAATCAGTCTGCGCTGCAGCTGTCGGTCTTATACCACTAGCTTGTCCATCACCAGATGACAGGTGGGTCGGAAAGTTACAGAGGATGGAAGGGTTGCTATGGAGTGTTTGGAAGTGATTTTCGTCGACAATATTTTTCAATGAAAAATCGGAAGACAGTTTTTATTGAAAATCATTAACATTATCTTTGTTGGTGTACTGCCGCTGCTCCCCTTCCGTTTCGCTCGACCCCCTTCAACCCCCCGGCGTTCGCAGTTGCTCACTAGATATACGCTTTGGCGCTGACAGACTTACCAATCTTACCCATAAGTTCCCTCTCTTCACTCTGCGTCAAGGTGCATAATGCGTTCGATATTGATTAGGGTATGGTGAGAGAAGTTGAGAGATATCGCGTCCATTTTTAACGTATTTAATATTAAAAAGAAAAGAGAATTGATGATAGTCGCAATAGGTAGGGATATGAAGAAAAATTAAAATAAACTTGAATGGTGAACATAACGCTTAATAGATCTGACGATATTTCTTCACGCAAAAGAGATAAGTGTTGATTGGAAGCTTTTGAGTAGCGAGAGTGGCAAAGAATGGAAAAATAAGTTGAAGTGAAAGGAAGATCAAACTCAAGCCCTGAATATGGTGAGCTGAAAGAAAAATGTGCTGTGAGAAATGTAAAAAATGTTAGACAAATTAGGTAGGGTGAATATTGAAGTGTGGTGAGGTGTTGAAGGCCGTGATAGACGGGTGAATGTTGAGTGAGTAGTGCAGGGGATAGAATAGCATTTTTGGATGTCATGAAAGCAGGCAGAAGTTAAGATCTTCTTAACACATCCATCGTGAATCGCGAACAAAATAATTGCCATGTAACCTTTTCACTTTAAGCATTTTGGTCGAAAATTCCGTAAAAAAATCCCGTGGCGTTAATACGAAAAAATTATATTTTCAATAATCGATCGTAAAGACACCAACTTTTTGAGACATTCCTTGATATAAACGCAAGGAAATATTTATACGGATTTGGATTCTGAGGTGATAAGGTTCGAAATTCAGCCAAAATGTCTTCCTTTTTGCAGTAAATATGCATATCGAAAAACTCCGTATTATATGCTCTAGGGCTCACCCGACACGTGCGCTTTGACCGAGAGGTAGAGTTTTCATTTCTCAACCACATGGGTCCATTTTCTTCCACCGTATGCGACGATATGATAAATGGACCCTGATTGGTGGTTCCGAACGCTGCCATCGTTTTATTACGTGGGAGCCGAGACATCCGGAAAAGAACACACTACTATGCTACCGCCTGTCCACGCATCACTCTCCCTCTTCATCCTCCCTCATACGAGTATCTTCTCGCCCTCACGTCATCCATCCACTTCCTCGCTCCGTATCACCTTTTCATCCTCTCCATTCTCTTTGAGAAATGAACCCATCCTCCCGCGCGAACCTCTCGCTTCCCCGTGATAAACCCCCGTTTGCGCACGTTCGCCCCAAAAGATGAACTCCCATCCATTCCACTCTCTCCTCAACCCCCCTTGGAATCCGCCTTGTTTAGCATTTACATGCCTTCTGTCCTGGTCAAACCACAACCTCTCTGACCATCTCCCTCCCACATTCGCATTCACACTTGCCGGCCAATGGCTCGTCTTCGTCCGCTTTCCGCCCCCGTCCGCCCTTTCGGTGGCATCCCGACCTCGTCCCAAACAAGTACGACGGCGTCCCCCCTTCCCTCCCTCATCTCCACGTGCTCATTGTTGTTACTGTCACTCGAAACCATCCCCTAAGCTGGAGAAGTGCAATCGCCACGTGGAAGTTTATTTTATGGGGTGTTTTTCTTCTCGATTTACGAGTGGGGTGAGCCGATCTCTTCGTTTCTTCGCTATGTTTCATCGAGCGGTTCTATAGCATCAAACCGTCCATAACTTTTAATCCTTTCCTCCACTTGATTTTCAATGAAGCAAACGGCTCAGCCATATCAAAATGCGTACATAGAAATATCTCTGCATTATCAAGGTTCATGCTGTCAAGAACGAATTAAATTCGGTTTTTATGACAACGTATTCTTCCGAATGAGCAAAATGGAAAATCATTTTCCTCCATCATTTATGTAAGTTCAGTAATACTTAACGGTGTACAAATTTTGCAAGGCAGGAAATCTTCGTCAAAATTCTTAATGTTGGCTCTATCACAAACCAAAGCATTGCGTACAAAATGGTGGAATCACGAGTTGCTAGGTCAGACGGTCATAAGGACCCAAAACCCTTGTTTTAAAAATGTCGACCTACGTAACCGTTGAAAAAGAACAACTAAACATAATTTCATTTTTACCATAATTACCGTTGCGTACAAGTAGTATTTCATTTAGGAGCATATCCTCATAATTTAATGGCTCTATCCTATTAGCGGACTTCAGAAAAAATAGGATTTTTTTCTTTCCCCCCTTCGAAATGCTATGTTCGTAAATGATGAGCAGGAAAAATATCGGCATTGTCTACAATGATTTATCCAAGCCAAGAATGTAATCTCCTTAGTTCAACATCTAAGACCCTCATACTGATTCAAGATTGTGTTCAGCCATCTGCAAAAGAGCAATTAAACGTATTGCATTGTGACGAGCATCTACGTTAGTACTTATTAAATTTCCTCCTGGTGCCACGAAGTGGCGATCTAACGGAATGCTGACGTCATACATACAGTGCTTCCGTTTATTTCCGCTCTGGTCGTTTTCAGAGTTAGGTCCTTCCAACATTTGCACGACAGCGACTCCCTGAGTCTCCCGTCAGAAATTCGATTCAATGCTACCAAATTCACGCAAACAGTAATTTCTGATTTCATCTTCCACGCCGCGAATAATCCCCGACGCGCATTGGCAGTTACTATGTTTTCCCCTCGGAGAATCCTGTGACGCCGATTATCCGGTATCAGGTCACCTCCGTCTAACCCCGCCCTCTCAACTTCAACCTCGATCCTTCTTGATTCAAAATCAACATCATTACGCTCTGATGACCTAGCTTCTAATTACCCGACCACCTCATTATAATTCGGACCCGAAATTGCACCAAAATTTTCCCCTCACATGCGCCACATTGGGAATCCTTTGTTTCACCGTCGACGGACAAGTTGAGCCCCGTTCACCAAACTAACCAAGGACATGCCAACCGTACCCTATACTCCCACCCCTCTCACCAAAAACCCTGAGGCCCCCTTCCCTCAACCTTCCACCCCATCCCTCTTCGTATCCTACTACTCCCATCGTCGCCGTTTACAACGCAAAGCGCTTCGTTGCTCTCATTTGTCATTCTAATTCGCTTTTGTCTCACTTTTCGTACGCCCCACTCCCTTCAGGTTTTATTTCCAGGCACCTCTCTATCAATCATTTCATTTCACAATCTCCATTTCCCTCACTATCTCTCTCTCTCTCATTCCATCCTTCTCTCTCACTCTCTCAACTCTGCATTCATCACTGCTACTCTGGTTGGGATCGTAAAGCTATAGGCTTTAATTTTATTCAATAATTTAGGGCGCCCTGATTAAATTTTGTCCCTTCTTCAACGAATGGAGGCCTACGCTAATTGATGAAGACTGCCGCATCGTATTTCAGACCCTTTCAGATTAACTAAGTATTACAGATCTTGCCGAAGATATCTGAAAAAAATGAAAAGTATATCTTTGGAAATTTTTATGATTATTATTTACTTCTATTTTAGGTTGGTCTTTAACATAATAGGATATCTGATTAATTACTTTTAATGCTTTCGAATTCACAAAGAGCGGTATATATTTGTCTCTAACAATAGAAAAAAAGTGGTAGTATATTTTTTACCTTTTATATTATTATCCTGTCGTGTCAGTTTAGAAGAAATACAATCTACCCACCGTCCTATTTCAAATATTATAATCAGCGCATTAACCGTTAGGAACACAGGAATCCAGCGCATTGGAGGTATAGCTGAAAATTTTTAATTGATGTCATCATCCCACTGTATGGAAAAATATGGCCAGTCTTATAAAGAGCTCACAAGGTTTGCTCGTTCCTGGCTCAATGTGGTAGAGGGTCCGGGAACATAACTTCCATTTTTCAAACGCAAAACGCTCTCAAAAAAGGAAGTGATGTTGCCACACCCTACGTAATTTGTAGACGATCTCAATTTTAAGTGTATTGCAACTTATTATAATTTGGGTGCACTATTTTTACCTAAATTCGGATGTAAGGTGTGACTTATTCTAAGCATTTTAGAATTAGTAGTCTTTGGACAAGTCTCTGAAAATTGCGTAACATTTCCTATGAATTGGTTATAACTTTGGCCAGCATGATTTCTTTTCTTTTAAAATTATTTTATTTCACTCCTAATAGCTTCCACATTTATTACCCAAAAAAACATTTTCTCCATCAATTTTGTGTGGTTTGGTGCTTACGAACGACTTACTTTCTTATTAACGTTTGAAAACATTTAATTTTTTGTCTTTACTTGTATTATTGTTCTTATTTTCACATATTTTCATTGAAAAATTTAACAATTACAGTCTGGATTGCCGAAATATCACATTTGTCCCTTCGTAGTAAATTCATAACTTATCTATTGCTGAAATTACTGTTCAGAGTTATTCTGGAAACCCCTACTTCACCAAGAAGATATTTTTATGTCCTATTTCATGTTATTTATATCAACTATGAGTTTTGTCCGTTCTGATAACCGTTTACATACGTGATTTTATATGTTAAAAATAACACCTTTTGACGCTTATATTCTCTGATACTTCTTGAAAATCATTCCTTTTGATGTTACGCGTCTTATCTTTTTCCTATACCTATCCATGGCTTTTGTAAGGCGATTTAAAATGAAGCAAACCTTTTAGATGACAGAACAACTAACTCTTTATCATCCATTAATCTGGCCTCATCAACTATCCTACTACTTAATCGTCATGGGCGTCCATTCGCTAACATGAAATTGTTGTTGGAAATAACCCGTCTGCGTTTGAAATCATAAAATCACGGTAGAGGTAGGGAACAATGGGCACTTTATCAGCTATTGTATTCATAGGAGCTCTAATAAACTATTGGGCGGAAATTGTATGGTTGCTCCAGAAAATAATATCCAGCAGTGAATTGAAATATGTAATATCCTTTTTCACGGTTGATGAGCGAATCTAAATACAGACTGATGAAATGCCTAATCCACCTTTGTAAGCTGGTAGTAAGCTCGCATTTAATAAACAAATTGCTTATTAAATTGTTTTAACTGCAATGAGTTACTCCTTTTGCATTTTACCTTTGCACTTCTAACATAGTTATAAGCCGAATACAAGTATGTACATCTGCATGTATAAGTATGTACTAAGTATACACAAGTATGTAATACTTGTTTATACTTTCAATCAAAAACATCTAATGAATATTATGCGGTAATATTGGGGGAATATAGTTAATTTAACGTCATAAAATGGTAGAAACCCAGAGTTTATTATTGTTTTAGCTTATATTTTGAGGGCCAATTTTTCATTCAACGTCTTTCAATTTTAAAACCCCATAAGTTTTAACATCTATCCAAAAATAATGTTATTAATGAACTTTCAGTGTTTTGCCTCGCTTTGAAGTCGTTGCGATCATGATATTATACCCTGAGTCAAAGTTTAAGAATTCCTTTAATGCGGATAATATCGTATTTTAGGTTTTTGTGGCACTTGAAATTAGCCGAATGTGAGCATATAGAAACAAGTGTGCAAAAGCTTGAGGCTTCCATCATTTTTTAATACTTAATTAACTCTCCATCTCTCAACTGTGTTTTGAGTAAAGATCTGATCTTCTTTATAAAACCAAAATCTGGAATTCTAATAGCACTAACCCAGATCATATATCTGGTTTCGTTGTTGCCATAAGTGTAATCTGATTCTCAGCTACGTAACGTAACTTTTATTAATACGATGATTAAATGGGTTTGGCTGTGAAGAACTTTAATAATTTAGTCAATACCAGCGCACGAAACTCGGAGGCAATGATGTGTCTTTCAAAACAATGAGTGTTGTGACGTAGTCGTGAATCAAGAGCTAATGAAACTTACACATGAATTCTATAGGGTATTGATACAATTTACAAAATTTTTTTCAAAGTTTTGTAGCAAACTAAAGAGGAAAAATGTTACGTTTTGATTGAACAAAGCCATAACGGTGATGTGTTTATAATATTTGCTCAAAGATTACCCCAGCGGAAATGAGTTCTTGCTTGTCTTTCCTTCTTGGCTATTGGTCTCGGCTAAAACATTGCTATCTCATATATGGGTTCAGTGGACCGCAGCTATTGTTTGAAGAATTTAAAATTTAAAATGAAAAAAAAAATATATTTTCTCAATGGGGATATTACAAATTCTGGAAAATAGGGGTGTAATCATAAACAGCTTCCCTATTTTATTGGTTGCAAGTTTTGTTGCCCCGTTGCTGAATACATATGGACTAAGTACCGGGTGATTTTTTTTCACCTAATTAATTTAAATAAACTAAATAAATAATTTAAAATAATTAATTTAAATAAACTAATAAAACTAAACTTCAAATAATTCAATTTAAATGAGATAACTAGCTATAATTAGTGACTGAAAAAGACTTTGAAATGAGCTTGTGATTCCGGTGTCTAAATTATGATTCTCTTCCAAATGCGTCTATTTTTTTAATCTACGCCGAACATAGTCGAAGTTCGTCATCGATTTTTGCGATTTGAAAGAATTATTTGGTCTGAAGAGTTCATCATGTAAAACCATTGTCACTGATTACAAAATATTCAGAATATTGTCGTAATATAATTACTCATGAAACTTATAATTCGGGTTGTAAACTTTCCATGACTTTTAACTTCCCTAAAACTCTTTAATTTCCATAATTAAAAAGAAAATGAGAGAACTTAAAATATCAAGGCCAGAAATTATTCCTATTTCCAGTTTTCTCCAAGATCGTACTTTCAACACTGATTTTTCTTTTGTGCAAATAAATTATACGCATGTCAATATTTTAATACAGCCTACGTGCTCTAAAATATAAAATTTTGAAACATAAATTTGAAATTATAAAAATTGAGGTTGTCACTTCCCGTATGGATTGACACTGCGCTCGTAGAGAAATCTCCTTTAAGCAGAATGATGATCAGGAATGATCGATGCGATTGTCAGTTCCGTCAGTCTCATATAAACGAGCCGGAGCCATAAATTTTCCCCTCAAATCCTTGTTTCGCCGTTGGTCACCGCAAAACCTTGACAGGCACGGGATAAATTTAAACTCTGCATTCTTCGTTGCGGCGTCACCAAATCCAGCGGTGATATAGAATTCGCAGTATCTAAGGCTGTTACTAATGCTCATTTTACTGAAAGAACATGCGCTTCAAGCTATGAAGGCAATAAGCTGGATGAATCTCAGCATATTGATGTTTCAAAGAAGTAAAAACACTTTTTCTTGTTTTTTTATTCATATAATCGTAATATAGATCTGAATTTACTTAGGAATTCAGCGTCATGTGAACGTTTTCATTCTCCGTTATTGAAAAATAATACACACAACAAGAGATTTTATTCCAGACAGTTAATTTGTTTCCCATTGAGATGTTTAAGGTAATTTAGTGATATTTTTAAATGTAAAACTAAAAAATTATTGGAGTTAGTAACTTTCATGGCATAGTGTTTAATTCAATTTCGTGATGACGCTGGTCTCATGGTAGAAACTAATGTAGTATTTAGGAGACAGTTTTTAATAAGTTAATTGTTCTATGCGTTAAACAACTATATTTTTATTTACTTGATATTTTATTGCCATCAGAAGTGTCGGAAGTAATCATTTTGTTAAAAAAACTATATTTTTCTAAATTTTTGTATTTTAATGAACCTATAAAGATTAATATCTATTTCCAAGTCAGCCCATTGTAAAATTCTTATAATTAAGTATTTTTCTAGAAGGTATAATTGAATGGAAAATGTTCAAACTTTTGATAATATTTTTTTTCTCTACAAACACCATTTTCATAAATAGATGAGAAAACATTTACTAAAATTGCTCTTTGCGATTGGCAATCCAATGAATGGATCTAGCAGAAAATAAATACTGACCCAGACATATTTTCTTGGGCTCTTCTCATATTTAGATATTTTTTCCACCGAAGCCAAAGTTTTGGTCTGCAGTATTTACTCTAAAGCCCATCAAGAAACGGACTTTTTCTTGTTGAAGTGGCATGGCAATATAAAATGATAAACTATCGAAAAATATGATGTAAAATGGTAACTACTAATTTTCAAGATTGGTGAAAAGTGAAAGTTACTAGGGGTAAAATAGTTTGTATAAAAGTCGGATACACTACCGTTACTCCGATAATTATTTATAAAATTAAATCAATCCAAAGGTGTTTTGTGAAAGTCGAAGGTTGGATTTACTCTAAACCATCTATAATAGGTTGGCCATATGGCTTGAGGCGTTTGTAGGTGATATTTCTAGCTGAGAGACCAGTTTTTGTTTCTTCTTTTTGGTAACTAGGCTACATCCCTTAGGCTACCACTCCCTCTTCAGGCTATAATTCATCAATATTTTCATTTCTGCATTCTTTGTGAAGGAATCTTTTTTGTAATTGTCTTTTTTTTAAATATTGGCCTTTTCTGACGATATACATTTTTTTGATTTTATCTCACTCCCCGTGAAATAAAATATAGCATCTTCTATTTATATCCGGCGAAATACGTGGCTACTTGCAGTGGTTTATGTCTTTACCTATAAGTTTTTCTTGACTTTTATGTCCATTTTAAATATTTTAAAACATATTTTGGAGTTTAGAGAAACATTTTTATGCACCTAATATAAGATTACTCTTTAAGTATGTTTCACATTCGCTTGTATTTGTATCGTTCGCTAGCGGTACAATCACCGTTGTGAACCAACATTCAAATTATATTTCGTGTTTTCGCCTTCTTCATTACTCTTGTGCGTAACAAAAGGTGTCCCATTAATCGACGGTGGAGAATATAAATATGGATAAATAGGGGTTCTTTACTTGAGCGCTACACCAAATAATTATTTCTATATTTTTGAGGGAAATAGCATAAATATTTTAAAATTTAGCATAGCCGTCTATCACTTAGAAGGATACCAGTTGGCTTTGCGAGTTGATCCTGCTCGATGAATATACGAGTATTCTAAGATAAGGAGAAAGGCGGCTATTGCATGTGTTCGCATCTTATTGATCCGCCCCAGCTAGCAGCCGCAGCTGAATGCCTACTTCTTTTACTACGTTATATGGTATCCCTCATTATGCAGGAATTTGACCTTGCGCCTCTTATGAATGAGGTTCAGGAGTGTGGATCGAAAATCGATATCATCATTCATCTAGTTTACTGGGATGGCTTCTGTATGTATACGCTGTCCAAGGAGATACGCGCCGCTATTCGTAGCCACAATGCTATGCTCAAGCGGGGGTTTCAGTACCATTGAATAGTCCGGCACTTTTGGACAATTTTCTAGGCGTTTTGACGCGGAGAAGCCAGTAGTAAATCAAATTCCTGCATAATTAGGGATGCCATATAACGTAGTAAAAGATGTAGGCATTCAGCTGAAGGGCTGTTTGGTGCCAAAACTTCAATTTATGGGAGGAAATGAGCGTAAGCAAGCGGCTTATCATCTCACCCTTCTCCGCGTCCCTTTCACCGTTTGCAATGCGTCAAGTATCAGTCCAATCAATGAATGCTGAGCATCGATTTGCTGGCATTGTACGAATAGCTAACGTTTCCGAACTGCTCAGTGAAGTTTGAGAATTGGCCAAGATAGGTGGCTGCACGCTCTTGCATTAAAGAACCATTCCGACCTTGTAAACTTGATTTCTCCAATAATCGGGCCGGGAATATTGATTCAGATCTGGGAAATGGAATAGATGGTGTCATGTGATGGCTTAAAAGGATTCAATAGTAGTAAACCTGGTGTCAAAAGTTGAGAGGCATTAGTGGTAAATTATAGCATTTTTACAGAAAAATTCTATCATTTCCCACCAAATTTTTTCGTGCTTCGCTCCATTTCTATTCATTTTTTCCTCCATTTATATTGCAGAAGAGTATGAGCAAGATCATGGCATTTAATATGTTTATAAGCATTGTCACTCTTTTTTACTGTAACTGCCAAATAATATTTGGTAAAATTATTAGGCTCTTTTAATTAGTACTTAAGCAGTATGATCGATTGTTAAGCATTACAATTTTTCTTTTTTTGCTATCAATATGATTAAAATTTCTTCAAATCATATCGCCTTTCTTGGAACAAAAACATTTGATTTCTACTATTGTAATATTGTAGGATATTCTTGCCATTTAGGCTGTTCTAGTATTTCAGAAATAAAAAACACTAGAAAATTAGTAAAATTTATCAATAAGTATCCCGATTTAAGTAGGGACGAAGGGATAGGCTAGAGAAATTGCAATTTTAAGAGAATTAAAGTGAATTTGTGACAGGTGATGGGTATTATTTTTTCGCTTTTTACTTATTTTTACACAACTTTTAGAATAGTCAGACGGAAGTGACTCAAACTTTTCAAAGGCTGTGCTTTCAATTTTAACAATGCACACGTTCACATTTTATTTTGTTACGCGATGGAAATATTTCATTTTGAAATTAAGTAACATCATTAGCGGAACGTTCTAAAATCGCCTAATGTCGCATTTTTGTCCTTTTAATAATAAAAACTGCTTTCTAGATTGCTGATCTCTTGCGAGTGACCTTGAAGATAATATCTTGACTTCTTTATTAAAATGATCAAGTTCTGTAGCTGTACCAACGAGAGAACTACGTATCATTCGATCTTCATTCGTTCAGTCGGTATTTTAAATTCTATGCTATCTTCCTAATGTTAAATAATTATTTTGATTGTTTATATATTTCATTTAAGGGACTTGTAATGAATTTGTAACTATCTATCGTAAAGGAGCTTTTTCTGAGCAACCCGTGAACAAGACAGATTTCACGCCTTTTCTCATAAAAAATGTAAAATTTTGCTATACACAATTGCCTTCCTCAGAGATGGCCAATTTTAAATTATTTCTTACCGTCTAGAGTTACATCTGAAGGAAACTATTATATCCCTCTTCCACGCTGCCGAAGGCGGGAGATCTAATCCCTGATTCCCTTTAAGAAACATTTTCGCCATCCGCTATTCCATTATTCTTCTAATTCCTCCATCCGCCATCCCCCTCTCTAAATAACATTTTATCATTTGTATGATACCATTTCTATTTTCCATTCATTTCCAAGCCAATTTTTTAAAAGTTTAAAATCTACGCTCATTTTTAGAGAAAAATTTTAAATTCTTGTCCCATGTGACTCTTCTTATTAATATCTTGATTACTCGTTTCCTACCGACTCTAATAAGAGCTCCGGCCATTAATCCCTTTCTTTTATTTACTTGCTTGCTTTGCAGCAGCATTCTCTTTTAAATGAAACCATTGCCGTATTCTGCTTATCTCGGATCCGTCCCATAATTCTTTCCTCGATAAATACAATCCCTTGCTTTTCTGTACATTAAAGTTTATAATCCTCCAAATCGGAATTTTTTATCCCACTATCTACTCTTGTTTCATGAATCGTTCTTATAATTTCCATGAGTATCATTTCCGAAGCAAACACGTTCATGAGCAGGTGGTAACTTCGGTGGGTGATCCTGTATCTTTTTCTGCCTTTCCTGATAAACTATGCGCTGCTATTACATATACCTTATAATACGAGCTATTACATATACCTTATAATACGTATATCCAATAAAACACTCTCCAATAATTTCATTAACTTTTTTCACTGCACTATGCCGAAAATCTTTCAAAATTTACCAGTGGGCAAAGTAATTTTTGAAGTTAAAATTTTTTATTCTTCTTCCAATTACTGCAACATGTTTCCCTTCGTATCCTTCCCGTCCTGATTAAAACCTCAGCTCATAATTTTCTAAGTATCTCTCCTCTTCTTGCCCCAGTTTTGTGATGAATGTCTGATAAGAACGCTTATTTTACTTCGTCGGTAATTAAAACCTTAAATTGATGCAGCTCACCGTCAACTACTAAAGTGCGTTTTAGAATAAGAATTAACAAAGATGTCACGACATCTAGCTTGACGTCTAAGTAAAGATAAATATAAGATGTACCATATAACTTGTCTACTATTTTATTCATTGTTTGTATCAGCAAATGAAAGGCTTTCTGTTGAAGTAATTCACTCAATGGTCTATTCTTCTAACGGTGACTGCTGACAAGTTAAAAAGAATTGGTTTTTCACGTGAGTAGTGATTCCTCAGTCAACAGATACGTTCGGTAATGCAAAAAATATCTCTTGCTTAAATATTCTTGATACATACATGAATGAAACTATATTCTTAAAAGCTAGTTCGCAGAGATCTACAAAATAACTGGAGTGATGTAAGAGGAGATATGATTGCTATTATTAAAATTTTAACGCATTTTAATGAATTTTTTTTAAATTTAGTACAGTAAATAGTTATTATATCTCAAGAAGCTATGCTATTAAAATATTTGAGGGAATCAGAAAGGAAATTTCAATCCTTTATACATGTACAAAAAGAATGATTTGTCTCACAACTCGAAAGGAATGAATAGTACCTCTGCAACACGGTAAAAGTTTGTTTATGATGACTTAAGGTGACCTCTTTCGTGGAGGAAATAGATTTCGCATTGTGCTAACCCGAAAAACTTCCTAAAATAGGAAGTTTTACACCAAGGCTTTGTTCTGTATATTATAAAAAAACTGGTTGATACTCATTTTCAAAGGTCGTGCGTGGAGAAACAGTAGATCTTAAAGATTTTTAATTCAGTTTAATCTAAGTTTTCATTTATAATTGTTTATAAAAATAAAATATATGGATAATTCACCCATGATTTTTCGACGCAACCCATCTGCTGTAAGTAAACTACTTAATATGTATCTGAAGTCTAAATCTGTAAATGAACATGTTCAGCTGGAATTGTAACACCTAATGTTAGAAATTGAAATTATAAATGATTCAACCAAAAACCTTTCTAAAACTAAATTTTTGCCATTTTTCGGTTTTTCTCTCTTTTAAAGCCATCAATCATACCTTAATCATATATCTGTTCACTGATTTCTTTTAATCTATCGTTGGGCATTATTTCGGCCGTACTTAATATACAAATCGCTGCTTAATCTTACTTCATACAGGTGGCATAGAATAGGTTTTCATGCCTTGGAAATGTGATGTCTATTTTTTTTCATGACCTGGCGCACTTTCCATGTGTCCTTTAACGCCACCGATCAATCGATGGTTTCACTCATATCCCGTGAACCTAAAATCGTCGGAAGCGGAGGGCCGCGATCAACAAAAAAATTGAAAGGGAGGTAGTCTGTCGCCCTTAAAATATAAATGGAGTAAATCACTGTCAGCATAGCTCACAGAGGCCAGCGTGCATGCAAACGTAACGGAAGCAATGAATATTTTACGAGCAAGAAGCGGGCCTTCGATGAAATGAACGGTTTTCACAGCCGCCACAAATTAATAACCTCGGGGGCTCACGTGCGCTGAAGCCGCAGAACCTTCCCCAGCCACCGCCCGTCGACGGCATCCCACCCCCTCTTCGCTCGGTCTAAGCAAAACGATGACACTCCCTTTCGTAGCCTCGCGCCGCTAAAAAAGCGAAGCCTGCAGATTTATTTTCCATCCAGTTTCTTCTCTCCCACATACCGTTCCTTAACCGCTCGCAATTTTTTTCTCGCAGCGGCAAATTTGGTGTCACCTGAGACCTCTCAAGGAATCAGTTGAAATTTGAAACTAGCATGCGATAGGCACTCTTTTCGAAAGGGAAGATTTAGTAAATGTTGAATATGTCATAGAAACTACATCACGTGCACAATACTTTCAGTACCGGGTAAGTTTTAGTCCTTTTTCACCACGTTTGAACCCATTGTGAGATTGCTCTTGAGGTGGACGTACCACAATGAATGAATGTTTCAACAATAATTGTCCATGTAGGATTGACAGTAATCCAAGAAGACTTGAAAAGATCGGGGAATAAACAAAAAAGAAACTGTGGAACTCTTGAATTGAAGTGAAGAATGAATTGCGCAACCAAGGCAATAGATGTTTTATTAGTGATGAAGAAATAAAATAATAATATGAAATTCAAAGCTTAATTTTATGAATAAATTTGAGCATATTGGTTGATATATATGAAAGTCATATTCGAAGAGTGAGAAATAAATGAAGTTTAAGATAAGGATGGCGAAGGAGATTTATTAAAATTAGAGTGAATTACGACCATTAAACGACGATTTTAGGAAGAGGATGGTAAAATGCTTTGCTGGAATGTATTTCAGTACGTGTTACAAAGGTAACCATTAATGTTAACTTTGTGTGAGAGGATTTAAGCTTTTTAGGTGTGCTTTTGGGTACGTTTTCTGTCAAGCAGAGAGTGAAAAGCCACCTGAATAGGCTGCGTTCTAAGGGGATACCCTTTGTTTAATAACTTCATTAAAGACTGAAGGATAAAAGAAGGAGAAGAGCTAAGAATTCAAGATGTTGTGTCACCCGTCAAATCTACTTACGAAGCAGATGATTTGTTTGTTGTAAGGCAAAGTTTTTTCGTCTCCGTGTTCGAAGATAATATGCTCCTCGCATACCTCGCCATTTCCGTCATTAAGGGGTCACGCTGACAAAAGAAATCAATACTTGATTGCTAAACCTTCCCCATCAAAATCAGTTCGTTAAGTACAGTAAACATTTGAAAGTTTATCGTCTCTTCATTTCGGGGCCATTGGGAAGTCAGCCTACGTCCTATGCCCCCGACCGCACTCCGTCGTGCGTTTAGAGTCGAGTCCTGGAGGTCCTCCAACTTTGCCCTTGGCGAATACACTCGGTCTGGAAATTTTTGAGCTGGGAGTCATGCTTCACCCTCGACTCTTCTTCTTGAGGCGTAACTTGACAAAATCTCTGGTGTAGAAACTCAGGCTCTTTATCACTCTAATTTTCACTAATTGCTCAAATAATGATGGTGGAATGTACACATGTTAGTTTCATATTCAAGGACAAATTAAGCTAATAGCTAATTATAGTTAGCTATAGATAGCTAAGTATTACATCCATTGCACTTAGATTTTTCGAGAGGTCAATATCAAACATAAAAATGGTCAAATATAATGTATAGTTGCAAGGAAATATGCCTCACTTATTTTCTCTTAATATTTCCGCAGTATACAAGTACCAAGGCCTTAAGAATCACCAATTAAAATCGGCCACGTAAGGATTACGAACTAGCAGTAACTTTTATGATCCATGAGTCTTCTTAGTTAGAACTCTCTTGATGCATATTTCTTTACATATATCACCTCATTGTCATCATTTTTATCATGAAACTATTTCGAAGGTGATTGTAAATCAGAAATCAGTATTGCTTCGATTCGATATTATTTTTTTCTAAAAAATAGTTAAAATGTGAAAAAATTATGATTGATTGTAATTTATGTGTATTTTAAGTGCCTTGCGTAAGAATGACGCTCACAGTTAAATTACAATATTTTAACTGGTCAACTATTTTATAAAATGATTTTAATTCTAAATTACATTTTATTATTTACTTCTTTTATTATGTATTATACTATGACAGTAATAAATTCTGCAGAGTTCTTATCGTCATTATCCATTGAGTATGAAGCACTAGGATATCCTGCTGAAATATCGTTTGTTATATCATTACAGTCTTTGCGAAGCCATATTATCATATTCATTCTGAAAAACAATTAAAGCACATACTTATGACTATATGCTGACTGCCAAATCAGGTAAATTTCACACGAATTTGTTACATTTGAGGTAAAACAAACGAATTTATTATTTTTTTAAGATCAGTGTGTTGGATGTGAACATAAGAGTTAAATAAATCAATATTTTCAGGAATTTAAATTCCTACAATGAGCACAGGGGACGCACCATATTCTCTAAACACTCACTCTAATGGATAAGACTCTAGGAGGAGGGCTCTGAAAAAACATTCGCTAAATTCAGTGAAATATCGCGCATCATAGATTTTCAATATACGTGTGCACAGTGGTACTAATTCCAGCGATCAATAGCAATGGCCGCTTTCAGCTGCACCATAAAAACCAGCAACCCGAATTCGCCATGGAGTGTCTTTTTATTTCCATCGGTTGAAATAAATTCTTGCAACAAATACGGCTTTGATTCCGCTCGTTCTGTGATAAAGGAAACTTGAGTGAACGTAATGGGAAAATATCATCCGTGCACTCATTTTTTTTCCGCCCACATGACCCTCCGTAGCGGCGGGGTTCGGTAGAACGCGCGTGCCGCGACCAATAGGGTGAAACGACGACCGTGAGATTTTTGCCGCAGATCATTCGCCAAAGATATTTTCGCCGGATATGAGCTGTTTTGAAGGGGAAAGAGATCGACTTTCCGCCGACGTTGCGTTGATCGGGAGCAAGAACAGTGAGAATTCACGCTACGTGACTTATCCGAAATTCCGGGATCACCTTCGCGGATCCCAATCTGCCCTTCCACACCGAACCGGCGAGGGATTTATGTCCAACCCCTTATCTAACACGGCACTTCCACCATGCCGCGTCAGTCGAAATAGGTTCTTTATTAAAAAAAACATAAATTACTTTTTTTAACGTTCAAGAGTGGGATGGAGCGGGTAGGAGATGGATGAAGGAGGCATCGAAAATGATTCCTACAAAGTATTCCACGCACTTTCTTCCTTCTCACTAACTCAGCATCACAACCCACATAAGCATCATTCAAGCCCACTTCTCCGTCGCCCTTGCGTGTTTAAAAAAAATGCGTACCTGAATGTAAGAGAGGGGATGGAAAATGCTGGGGTGACGTCGGTCGACGTACATCTGGCGGGTACCTCCCGATCATGTGATCCCTTATGTCGGGAGATAAATGCTGCAGGAAGAGAAATGGAGGGCAAACCTGCGAGAAGTGAATGAAATGGAAAGTTTATTCGGGGCGTTCCGTTTCCGTGGGGGTGAGGGTGAGAAGGGTGAATGCTTTCGGCCCTTCGGAATTCCGCTGAGTCCGGGGTGCACCCATTTTTGTTTCGGTCGGCAAGCAACGCGATCTAATTTCCTTCAAAAGGTTTTCGGGTATTGCGCGTAAATAATTCGACGTCGATGGTGAACAGAGTTCACCACCTGCACGTATTCAGATGGTAGAGGCATTCTCACCCCACATGGTACGTTTACGCCATGCACTCTTTTATGCTGGAGTTTTTCGAAAGGAAATGTTTAAAATTTATTGCTTTTTTATTAGATTAGCTTATTTATTGAATGTATTCGTCCGGCAATTTTTAACCATCTAGGCATTTTCTCTGAAAAGTGGATAGGGAAGATTTTAAAGAGAAAATAAAATAGTGCTTATTATTTCTTGCTAGCAGCACGCCTTTTATGCATATAGATTCATTCTTATCGAATATCAGCTGATGTAAGTGCAATCACCATATTTTCAATCAATTTAGTTACACGTAACAGTTAGTGACCCATATTTGAGGGATTGTTTCCAGAGTTATCACTTTGATAGCTGGTTATTAAACACAGAAAGTATATATATATATATATATATATATATATATATATATATATATATATATATATATATATATATATATATATATAATATTATATAAATGTATATATATATTATATATAAATGTATATATATATATTATATATGTGTATATATATATATAATATTATATATATATATATGTATATATATATATATAATATTATACATATGTATATATATATATGTTTGTTTATGTATAAACGGAGTTCATGTAAATTCGATCCTACATGTTCTATCCGAAATTACCCCTTCCATTTCCTTGAACTGTCTTATGGGGAACCATGTAGATGTAGATGAATAATAAAGGCTGCGTTTGGGGGCTGAACGTTGAGTTAGTGGTGTAAAGCACGGATATTTTTATTAGTTTTTTCTGCGTTGAAGGAGGTTCGAAAACATATTGAGTTAAAATAATAGTTAATGTAACGAAAGTTTTAGAATAGTTGGTGTAACTCATTAATCATATTATAATGAATACGTTTGGCTTTTTCCAAGTCCAAAAACTCAAGGCAACGCGAGCAAAATATGGATTCACGCGTGTCGTATTCAACATGACGGAGTACTGAGTCAGTCTTGTAACTGAAGATGGTTTTGTGAACCAAAACGCGTTTTACGTTACCAATAAATCTTAGGAAAAGTGCATACTTGGTTTTTCTTATGATGACGAACTTCCACTACATCTTGTCTGAATCTATTGAATGTAATGGAGTACTATCTAATCTCTCTCTAGTATAATCGTTCCGACTACGAATAAAGATTCACTGAAGATCTCTTCAGGGTTCTTCATTTTAAATATGCTTTAAGTATCCTGAAGGGGTTCTTCCAAAAATAAGATGAGAGGATGGAAACATCTTTATTTGTGTTCATCTCTCCAAAAGATAGACAGAAACTGATTACTTTTTTTGAACCTGTCATCATAAACTTGAAAACAACAGTCTACTTGATATGATACAATTTTAATACTATATTACTGCTCCAAGTATCCCATGGAAAGTGAATGAAAGGAAAGCAGCTGACGCTTTGGAAACTTCGAATAATTTTAGAAGCATTGTAAAATGTTTTAATTTAATTGAGAATGCAGTAAAATGTTGCAATTGTTAGTCATAATTTTACTTATTTCTTCAGAAGTTTTTATGTCAATAGTTATTGCCTTATCCCTCATCCCTTTTGGACGCTTACTCGTTCTATATTCACTAGAAATCTTTTTTGGAGGATAACGTCTGGTTTCTACCCATTCAAAAACTTTACTCTGTGTTTAATTGCAAGATTTCAGGGTTATCACTCTGGGAGCGAATCTCAGCTACATGGTAAGTAACTCAGAAGTGTAAGTAATGTGCACTAAATTTATCATATTCACATGACATGGATGCATAACATCCATTTGCTTCTGAAATAGCCTCTCTTAGCGTAATGGGTTCGTGTATGATTGAATGTGAATGTCATGGAAGACAATAGACTAATCAGTGTCGTACTGTTATCAGACTACGGATTACTTAGGTACTTAAAATCTTGCTGAATATCCATTGTTTACGAACACAAATATAATTACTTCCACCTTTAGTAATGAAATTTTACTTTCGTCCGATAAAAAAAGAATTAAAAATCCAGAATTTATTTACTTACTCCCGGAATCGATTCAAATCCCTTTGGAATGGAAGATATTTTTTTATCATTATGAGAAAAAGAAAGAATCTTCTTAAGTCACAAACGTTCGCTTTTTCCGCCCTAGGTTTCACAAGAGTCTCATAGAAATAAGAAGGCTTTCCTTTTCCTTCAAGCTTAAGGCAAGAACTGAAAATACGATTTCATTTTGAGTCGGCCGGTGAGAAACTCTTCGCTAATCAAAACAGTTTGGCAGGAGGTGAGATCTCTTATACGGCGTGTTCATAAAGGTCTTTTTAAATTGATCTCAATATACTTATTCAAATTCCTAATATTTTTACGAAGAGGGAAAGTAATGGTTTACTTGAATGCATTAGATAGCGCACTGAAAATACGAAAATGTTTGCAATGAAAAAGTGATCAAATTCAGTGGAATTGTGGGGATCATGGTGAATAAATGGTTATTTAACCTTTTAATTCCCAATGAAATATTTGAGAAAGTTGGAGTGGAGTAGTTAATATTAATATTTTTTATACTTTTTACTGTATTAAATACCTAAATACTTATGAGGGCGTCGTGCATAGCAAATACATACGGTAACTCGTAACTCACGTTAAATGCCAATGTATTTCTTCATATTTTGATATGCAAAAGAATGCATCGAATGCAATAGGGGCTAGATTTTTTAGTGTCCCATTTACTTATCTGGGAGATATATTCACTCTTAATTTTTAATTTAAAACTTTCACTCTTAAGTTGTGAGATAAATTTCGATGCACGGTTTAATGCACTAAAATTGGAAAAAAATGATTTGTTTTGCCCTATTTTAAGATTGGAAATCGGTTTCCCTATCTTTCAAATTATTTGTCCTTTCCTGATCACCTGAAAGATGTAATAGAATGTAGCAATGCATGAAAAAAGTAATATACAGCTCGTGAATATTTAACCTGGAATAAGAGTATGTAGATTGTATGATTATGGTCTCATACCTCAAGTGATTATATATCTTTCATTTAATTACTTCATTCCAAATCAGACTTTCTCTGTAAAATATTAATTGGAGCTAAGAAATTGAAGATGAAAAGTCCAATTGCCTTGCGATTGAAGGTAGAACAGTTCATGGGAATAAGTGGAGCTTATGGAAAAATGAATATGTAAAAAAAGAAAAATGGTTTGTGGAATACTTCTACTCGCTGAAAGTGAAACCTTGGTGTGCCAGAATAGGCATATATAATGACAATATACAATGAGCGAGAATTAGTGATCATGAATTGATGTGGACACCCATAGAAAGACAATGACATGTCTGTATGACATGAGTGTGACAACTGTTAAATCATGTTATGAGAGTTAATGAGATTAGAATCAGCGAAGGTATGTATTGGTTAAAAATAAATTCTTCGAGAGGTAGGAATAAACCTAGAAATCCACAGGTGAACGTAGTCTAAGAAACTAGAGACCCTGAGTGGTAGAGCTTCGAGGAATTAAAGAGCAATTTTATGTGCATGTGGCCAAGACGAAATAATTACGCGGAATGAAGAGAATAATAATGTGAAACTACTGATGCTTTCTATTTCTTTTTGCTTTTTCTCTATCTATTATTTTCCTCGACATTTCTTTTACTCTACCTATTCCAAAAAGGGGAACAGTGATAAATGTCGGCATTTGTACATTCCTGCTTGAAGTAACACGCCGAAATTCTTCGTAAAAAAACGAGAGACATCATGCATTAATTCCTGCATCTTATGTGGCTTCGTATTTTATTCAACAGGACTCACCGTCGAGTTTCTCGTTAAGAATTAAAGTTTTATAATCCCGACTTCATCTTATATTTGATAAATCGAAGAATGTACCATATTCAAAATTTGGAGCAAATGGATCCTAAAGTAATTCATCCATTTGGGACGTGACTAAACATTTTAATTTTTTAATGCAGTCAGCATTTTAGAAACATTTGGTCGATATTAGCAAAACGTATAAAAATATTACACATGAAGTGTAATACCCAATGTAAATGTATCTTGCTATGTAAACATTGATGTTGTATTAGCCATATCTATTGGAATATTATAGTGAATTTTGCTAACCATTATTTCTCTGCTTTCCAGGTAAGATGACCCATTTGTGACTACTCATGTTTGAGAGGGTGAGTGATACCTACAAAATATTTATGGAGGCTAAAGGATAGCCGTTATCATCTTCAACTAACATGGGATGCAACGCTTGGAACTTCTTATTAGACGTAAGATAACTGAGAACGAGTGAAGCGTACAGGTAAAATTAAAAATACTAGATGGGTCATGTTTTCAAATACTTTAGTAACGTAAATAACCTGAGTTACGTAAAACCCATCCGATGTGCACGAGAAGCTCTGTATTGACCTTGACATCTATTCGTACGGAGCGACATTAAGTGCGACGTGCGCAATCCGACAGGGGTCGAGAGATTTGCAAAATAAATGCAAATCCTCCTTCCCCAAACAATTCAAAATAATGGCTCCTTAAACTTGGCTTATTAAATGACTGGCTTCATGTAGTCAAGCCTGAACAGCTTTCCGTTTTTATCGCGCGTAAAAAAGAATACGCGGCCCTCTCGGTTGTTTTACTGGGTCCCCCATACCCGTGCCCCACCCATCTTTAATGTGGGTCATCGGAGCGGAATTTATGCCCCCCTACGCCATCATCTTATCCCCCGCCGTGGATCTGAACTTCTGCAAACGGTTTTAATGACTCCTCTCTCCTATCTTCTCTCGCCGTGATCATCCCTCTCTCGCCCTCTCCAGCCCCGTCCCGCCATTGTCCTCGCTTCGACCGGGAATGTTTGTTTGTCCACAGTTTTTTCTCGTTCCCTCTCGCCCATCGCCCAAGACTTTCAAGATGACCTCCCCATCCTCCGCCTCTCTCCCGGGCACAATTTCACAGCCCACTCGAGCTCAACACATCCTTATCCTCCCGAATCCTCCCCATCCCGTCCCTCTGCCCGTCGTGTGGTGCTGCGATTGCGATAATGTTCACGCGAGAGCTCGGGGCGATTTTCACGGCGATGTCGATTTTCCAATCCACGCAACTATGCATTTTATGCACAGCAATTACATGTGTTAAGATGCCTAGGAATGGCCGCACCATCCCAGAGTATGTTTGTATCATTTGTTCACTGTCCTTAATTCATCTCGTTTTAATAACGACAAATGAAGACATTTTCACTTGTTTTAATGTATATATTATCTGAATTTTTAAGACGAATTTTAATGTTTCAGGATAGCCTGTTAAATTAAGTATTTTTGTTGTATTTGACGCAAGGTGTACGATAGAAATATGCGGGATATCTATTATAATATAGATGATTACACAATCCAAAAAAACTTGGGAAAGGTTGATTAAGTAATCTCTTTTCATTCTAAAGCTCTGCAAAGCGGGATATTCAATATTTCAATTATAATAAATATTTATCTATTGGTATCTTCCATGTTAATTTTCGAGTTAATGTTATCGACCTGTAAAACAATGGGGAACGTTGCGGTTTTGCCATTTGTTGTTAATGATAGAACGTTTTCTTCGAGTGAAAGGGAAAATTGGTGTAACATCATACAAACTGGGATCACTGATGACTAGGAGTCATAAATTCTGGAGAAAGAGCGTCGTATTTTGAAAATCAAGCAGTGAAAATTTATTAAAAAATCTTTGTTTCTAACTCATTTATAATCTTACATATATTGCAAAATTTTAATACATTTTCTTATGCAATTATCAATTTAAACCAATGAAAACCTAAACGTAATTTCATTGGACGATTCTTATGTTATCACGGTGTATGAGAAGAGGTGCAAAGAGGTCTCATTGCACAACGATGTGGAAGCGATGACATATCGATACTGCGATGCACACGCGGCTGAACACGTCTGTATCATATTTTGAGCATCGCAAGTGCCCTACCATCTCCAAATCCATTCCTTTTTTTCCTCTTTCTCTCCGTGTCGTCCAACCTCCACCTTCCGCCCATCCCCTCTCCCCCTCTACTAACTTCACTCCCCTTGACGCAGTCCACACTCGGCGCAAGCTCCCTTCCGTTTCTTGAGCACTTCCTCCTTCCGGCCGCGGCAACTTCCCTTCCGGCCGGCGCATTTTTCCAGGCATAATGGCGGTCCTCTTCACCACCCTCCATCAAGTCGCTGAGTCAATGAAAAGCAGAGGCGTTTTCAGTGCTTTTTTTATTATTCTCCCTCTCGCACCATATTCCGGGTGTGATATCAAGCGAACTCCCCATTTTTTTGACTACCTTGGTGGAAGTTTCTTAGGCCAAATATAGTTTAAGTGAATGCTGATCCATGAGTTTTATTATGACTTATCAACGGTGGGATATAGAAAACAGTAAATCACGACTGAGTTTGGTTTGCGTTACTCTTGAAGTTACCGATTTAAATTTCAGTTTCTTCAAGATAACTAATTTGTACTTATGAAGTTGAAGAACGCACTGGAGTATAGATGCTTTTGAAGATTATTGTTGAAATTGGAATAGTTTCTCCCGGAATATTGAAATAACATGTATTTTTGTTCCACCTCAAAGCTCTTTTTTATGTAGGATTCCACTGAATGATTTATTATAGTTAATTTAGCGTTTTCTACGCCAAATATTAAACCAATCGAAGCCATCGTTTTAGTGAGTAATTTCAATGCATTTCCAAGAATACGTACGATATTAATTATTATTAAAAATCCACATGTGCTGAAAGACAGTGTCAGGTGGCACACAAGTTCCAAATAATCACAAAGGAAAAATCAGTCAATAAGCAAAAGTACACTTATAAGGAACTTCAAAACACATTTGACGCACCCATTAATTTTTTTAATTTTTAATTTAGGCTTTTAATTTTTTGTCAATACCCTCACATAATTTCATGTAATGTAACCTTTATTCTAATGAATCATACAAATTATCTCCTATTATCCGTCTTATGCTTGGTGGCATATTAATGCCCCATATTATATTGAGGAATTTTTAATAGTATTTGACGCTGTGAGAATAATGAAAGCAATAAAATATTTTTGTTTTAATTTTAGATCAGCATATAAAACCAAATAGCCTTGGGAAACGGAACAGAATTCAATACGCCAGCTCTAGCTAAAAAATAATTGTCAACACAGAAAATCCTACACCGTTGATAAACATTGCGAGGTAGATATTGAGGATTAGGAGATACCTTATTTTATTTAACGTTGATCCTCAGAAAAAAGGGATAACCAATACAGAGCGTCTCTCGTTTACTCTCAAAAAAACACAGCCACGGCTGAAAGAGAAAAGCAAATGGCACGTTTTGATATAGGATTGAATCTCTCTCATCAAAAATACCCATGTATTTGAAGTTGTAAAAAACATTTTAAAATGCTTTCAATGGTTGAATTCAAAACTGTTTTCTATTTAAAAAAAAGCAAAAATTTTAATAATATTGCTCAGAAGTTTTTACCATTCCATTTTATGTATATATATATATATATATATATATATATATATATATATATATATATATATATATAGATGATTTCGTCGAAGTAACACGGAAGTATTGAATACCAAAACTACTTTGACAGCAACAAACAATATAAGAACACATAAAAAGATCACTCACACTTTATTTCTTGATCATTTCGACGGAATTTAACTCCGTCTTCATCGGAAGAAATAGAAGAAAGACTGAGAGTCATTACTTCTATTTCGTCCGATGAAGACGGCAAATAGAAGAAATGTAATAAATAGAAGAAATCCAAGAAATAGAAGAAATGACTCTCAGTCATTACTTCTATTTCTTCCGATGAATACGACAGAAAGTTGAAGTAGAGTATTATTGGAAATTAATTTGATAACAAATTGCTGTAATTGATTACTGGCATGTTATACGTGGATAATTAAGAAAATAGCAATCCTCAATTGAACACGTGCATTACTGAAACAACACGTACATGCACCCAACTGTTTTCGCTCCGGCAAAACAATAATACATCATTCTTTTACGCTAGCCCAACGTTGTACTACCGAGGGCTGGATATCTTCAAATCCCCCTTTGGCTTGCCCCAAGTGACCAAAAGAGCACGTCTTAGCATCCCCATGAGGAGCTCAAGAAAGAATTTAATTGGCCGCTAGCGTTCGCCTCCCGCACGCCTTACATCGAGGGAACGGAAACGCGACCATAATGAACGTTTTCTCCCTAATCTCAGCGCTCTCGACCTCCTCTATCCATTGCCTAGATAAAAAAGAAGCGACTAGTACACGGAAAGCACTTAAAAGAATTTAATAGGTGGTCATTTGTAGACGTGATTCGAGAGGACACGAACATAGAAATAGTGTGATAAACCACGATGAGCGTTTAGGTCTTGATTGTTTAATCAATTAAATCAATCCATAAATTAAACGATTGATATAATGTTCACCACGCGTGATTGTAATGGAAAAAGTCATTTGAACAAGTCTTTTAATATATACTTGAACAGTACACACATTTGGGGCTCCTGACTTGTTATAATCAATATTTTCCCGTGGATTGCCGAAACAGGTGTATAATATTAGGTTACTAATTAAAATTCTCTCACAATCGATTGTGGTACGATACGAGTACATACCCTGGGTGAATACATACACGGCAGTAGTCTCAGAGGCAGAATGGTAGAGGTAGAAAAGTTTTAGGGCTGAAATTTCGTAGAGTTGAAGTCTCACAGGACTATTAATAGATGGCTTATTTGCCAAACTTCAAGTAGAATGTTTTCATTTATGTGTCGTTTCCGAGGATATTAAAATAATGATAAATCTCCTATGCTCCCGGATGCAATGCAAGGAATTATGGATGCCTAAATTGCGTTAGTTTATTGTTTCATGATTTTCTGTTGTGATATTTTTCAAATATTTTTACTAGACGAAATTAAAATTATTGTTATATTCCAATTTTCCCAAAAGTGATTCTCACCTTGATTAATACTTGAATACCGTAAATAATTCCGGTTTAAAAATACTGTGTACCTTTTTCAATTTTTCAAATTTATGTAGTGCAAGCCTCCAGAACTTCCGCGATTCCCTTCGTGCTGTTTAAAATCAGAAATATGAGTTTGATAGTCCCTAGAATATTTCCAAGAAACTGCGGCAGATGCTACGCCGGTAAATTTTCGACGGAGTCATCCGCTAATATGCATTTCAATGCAACATTTTCAGAGTGTAAAAATCGATGCCGGTGAAGGTGAATGAATTTAACACACTGAAATTGTTGCCCAGAATATTTGTTGGAATTTCAACTCCCACGCGAGTATTTGGCTTCCTAGTATTTATAACTATCGATCGTGCTGTTTGAATAGGTTGCTGCAGCTAAGCCAAATAAGCAGACGTGCGCGTGCATCCGAAAGCCGGGCTATCAAAACTGTACACGCATATTAGGGCGAAAACTTCAACGGTGCTAAATTTAAATAAATTCATTTTCTTCTCGAATTCATTTACCATTGGATTTTGATGAAAAGATGCTCAAACGCTAATTTTTTTCAGGAATTCACTCCCACTCGCGCGACCGTCTCCGATGCCAGCTGGTGAAATAATTTTGATAAATAAGAAGAATATCAGCAAAACGAACAGATTTTTGTCTGAATGGCATTAGTAACGATAGCGAAAGACCGACGATCTCTCTAAATTTCAGTACCGTTCCGTAAATAAATTTATATACCCTTATTAGACTTTAATTCTCGCCCGTTGCCGAAATTAAAATGTAATTTAGCTGCAAGTCACACGTGTGCACGTTTATGCGGGGCGAGTATATCGCTTCCCGTTCACGATTTCTTCCCTCATTCGCAGTCAAACCTATTTGCGAGAGGCAGTGTGGGGTGAGTTAGCGGATGGTTGGTTTGTGAGGGGGATATCGTATGGTCCGGATGTGGAACTCGACTTAATCCGAAGGATATAACTATTTCCATCCCTCTCTTTTCTTTCCGAGATCCTCTTCATTTACCATTCCTCTCTTTCTCTTCTCCCTGTGCCGACTTCTCTCGCCGTTATTCTTACCCAACTCCCGCCCTCTTTCCCTCCACTCCTCCTCGGAAGCATCCAGCTCGCCTCTCTCCCTCTTCCACCCCCCCCCACTCGTTCCCGGGCTCCCATTGCGCCGGCGAGGCTGCAAATCAACTCCCTCGTCCTTATCGGCTGCTCTTATCTCTTCGTCTCCTCGAGGACCCGGCGACGTTCCCGTTCGTCTTAAAATGGGGGATATGCAAAAGGAAGTATCTGAATGCAGGCGTTCCCCTAAGTATTTATTTTTCTTCTCCTTCTTTCCTATTCCACCACGCTGCGAGGTCGAGTTCTTTCTCAGCCATCTCCGGCAGTGGTTTACTGTGCCTCTATTTAAAGAAAAGAACGAGCCCGAAGATGCCATCTCTCGACTTGAATCTCGGGGCGGGATCGCGGAAGATATTTCAAGTGACTCAGCAAGCATCGGGGATTTAATTTTTGCGCGAATACGTTAATGGAATTCATACGTTATTCAGCTACTCTGAGTGTACAGTAGTGACGATATAATGAAAAATGCATTGTAAGGGGGGGGGGGGGTTAAATTTGCACGTTTGCCGATGTAAACCGGATGATTAAATTGTGAATTCCATGGAAACATCTCAGCAAAAAAAGAAGGAAAATGAATTTACTCATGCAAAAATTGATACGCGATAAAATATTTTGCAGTTAAGTTTTTATATTCCTAGGTTTTGAGCAAAGGAAATAATTTTGCTTCCCTTAGAATTTTATATCTTGTACTTGAGGTTGATGAAATCTTTCTCACGAAAAATATTTCTATTGGGTAATATGAATTACGTAATATTTTTGATACATATTGATCTCAAATTAAAATTATATCACATATAATCCCACCAGACATGCATGAAAAAGCCGCTGCAATAATTTTAATGGCCATGGAGGGAAATAAGCTTTGTAAACATGCGTCTTTTCGTCTAAAACGATTCGGACGCGTATATATTTTGTCAGTTCCGACCCAATCGCGCGGACATGGTCAAGAGTCCATGCATAGATATGTCTCCTTCCCAAGCAGATTTTGTTCAAATAAGATGGAGGGCTTATTTTATGCATAAGTACGCGAGGAAATTGGATTCTACCTCAAAAGGAGGGGGAAGGTGGGGAAATTGCCTTTCCAAGTCGATCGAATGGGAATTTGGACGGAAGTTGGCGAGAGGCGTGCGGGGCGTGGGTGCAACCTCTCATCCCCTCTCACAACCTCTCATCATCGCTCCACCCCTCACACAGCCCCTCCTCCACACCCACATCTCCCGAGACCACATCCTACCCCAGCCCGAAAACCCTCGCGTGTTTTCGGTCACGATTTCCATTTTCCGGTCAAGCGGAGACGTCCGGTTATTTTTCCGGATCGGAAGGGAGATGTAGAGAGGCAGAGAACCCTTCAACCCTCTAATGATCTCTCCTTAGCTACCATCTGTGGAGAAAGAGGGTAGCCGCAACCACCTTGGACGGTCGACTGGATCATTCTCCCATCCGGTCACCTCTCGAGAGCCTCCGTTTCGGTCCGCAGGACGCTAATGTGTGTATATATATGTATATATATAATGTGTATATATATATATATATATATATATATATATATATATATAAACATACATACAGCACTCACACACACCGACATTTCTTGATATTCTCGTATACCTTAGGGGCGCGTGGGGGAAAAGTTACGGGTGCGGCAGATCCTTCATGGAGCCTTGAGACCGGGAGGCGGAGGCGGTTGGAGGGGTCGAGTCCACGTTAGTTTATCGGGAAAAGATTTTTGTGGAGAGAGTTGGGCGGTCGGGAGAGAGAGAAAAAAAGGGGGTCATCGGGATCGGTTGGGGGAAAAATGAATGGAGGGCACTTCACCTGGATAAAGTACCGGATGTCCCCTGCGAAAAGGGCCGTGGAGAGTGGAAGGGCTCTCCGCTCTTGAAGGAGCGGGATGGCCTTAGGGAAGGGAGGGGCGATGCGGCATTCAGCCACGCCGGGGGACGGAAGTGGGGGTTGGGGTTCGGAGTGAGCTGGGTGTGGTGAGGATGTGGGAGGTGGAGGCACCCTTTAGCGCAGGGTCGAAAATGCGTGCCGGGGTGTCTCTCGGAAACATTCCGCGGGGATAGCATCGCGGATGGAGGGCTTCCAAGATTTGCCATCCTGAAGAAAGCACTGCCATCACGCTCTTTCTCCTCGATAAAATTTTGCGATGCCTCCGCCTTTTTTTCGGCAGTAAACGGTGCGTGTATTTGACCGGGTCGATCAATTCATCAATATTTTTTATATATGTGAGAAGTTTTGTGAAGATTTTTTGTCATTTAAAGTTTGTTGGTACCGAAAATCTTATATGAACAGAATTTTAAGCTTGTTTCTTGGTTTGTACTAAGTAAGCTATCAATTCTGAGTTCCCAACTCAATTTCGAGAAATAGAATATTTCTGAATCTATTTTTATTGCTTTGACTACTTTAGCGTTATCTTGTACTTTTGGAAACAAAGGAATAGCAAGGCGAATGTTTTGTAATGCAGTAACACTTCTGTTTATACCAAATAGTTTGAGATATTTTTAAAGCATGAGCCTATTGCTTTTCTTAGCCTTATCTGAAACTATCTAAGCTAAAACTACCTAAGAACTTGCTTGGACAGTGGATAAGCATGTACTATGAATAAATATTATTCATTAAGAAATAGGTCTTAGCGTTTATAGCACGAATTTCCACGACCTAGTAAGTTCGCTAAAAAGCTCGTTTCAGAAACGTTCTTCGGTTCACTAACTATTTAAAATGATGCGTTATTTTTTTGTGTTGACGATCTGTCTACATTTTAAAAATGTTATTAAGTGAACCCATTCATTGTTTCTTCTGCAATGAAGCATTTTAGCTATTCGATTTTTAATATTACCACCTGCCTATTCTTACCGCAATGCACTCTTAGGAAATAATATGCGTGTAGCTTTGAATTACTTAAGCTCATTTATCTATGAGCCACTATTCCTTCATGCAAAATTTCACACTCAATGCATTTAATCAGCACTTAATGTTGAAAACAAGAATGTTTCTTTATTGTGTATCAACATAATTTCAATTCAATAGGTTTGGTAAAATTCCTATTTAATCATCTTTTATTATTTGAACATTGGTTTCCCAAAGTCACATTTATAAAATGAATATTAAACAGCGTGAGTAAAATAGAAATCGTATATAATATATCATATATAATATAATCTTAATGCTAGTCGTAAATTATGCTAGTTGTTTTTACGCCCTGTGCCTCTAGATACTCGTACTTTATAATTCCAAAGTGAGATAGTCTCATTGAGGTAATTGTGAAATAATTAGGCTATGCGTGTAATCACGTCTCTTTGAAATTTAGTAAACAAGAGCAATATATATTCATAGAATTTTTGAGGTAACTCAGTTTAATATGGTTTTTCAGTCATTCACGTCAAAATACTGTAACTTAGTAATATTTTTTCCACACGTATTGTTGCTTGAAACATTTAAAAATCTCAAGAATAATATGAAATGATGAGTTTACATTTGTAAATATATTAATATTCATGACCAACTGTGCTCAATTTTAACGATTTCAAGAATAAATAATTGGAAATTTTGTGAATTGGTGACTTTCGGTAAACTAAATTCAACTATAGTTACTGTGCCAATCAGTTTACCCCCATTGAATGAGAAATAGAGAATGACTGTAACCATACATTTGACGAAAGTCGGTACTGTGCACTTGTATGTTATAACTGCATTGCCTAGTTCTGTGAATCACAGTAGAATAAAGCTCTAGAAAATTTGAGTCATCATCATGCAGGAAATTGCTATTTCTGCAAATAGTTCTACGTAAGTAAAAAAGGGATGAATGGACCATAAACCACCACTTCATTTTCTCTTGTCTGTGCGATTCTCGTTACCAATCTGCTCACTTTTTTTCGGTTACCTCATTTCGCTTCCCGAAATACCACAGTCATGTAATAATGAGCGGAAAGCAGAAGGGTTAAATGCCTTTGACCAGCAGCTGATATTTTATTGCATAAAAAACAAAAATTTTCAACGCATATCTTCCACTGCAATCTTTTCAGCGATGGTCGGTAGCGAAAAAGTGAAACAGGCAGACTACTGTTAGTTAGAAAAAAATAGCGCGGAAAGATAGCGTGGAGGCGGTAATGAGATTCAGTACTCGTATTTGATTTTGCCAATGAGAACCGTATTCGAGATCCCTGCTCATGCCTCATTCGGAAAGGAAATACGTACCACACCACTACTCGCTTACGAAAATGTTACGTAGAAACGCTTCATCACATCGACGGAGTGGGCGGGGGAAGAGCGGTGCAAAAATTCCATCAGCAGTTCATTACAGAACGGAAATTACGAGAACAACTATTCATTTGTGCAAAATTGCGGAGGAGGAGGAGATTTGTTTTTCGAAACGATCCTTGATTTCCAGTGTTCGGAGAAAATGCCGCCGCAACCACTCCCTCCTGGGGCTCCCACCTGAGCCCGCCACGCCTCTCCCGCACCTTGCCTCACCTCATACTCTCCCCCTCATCGAACTATTCCCTCGGCTCCCAGGGTTCCCCCTTCTCTCTCTCTCCCTCCCCCCTGCCACCCTCCCGCTCTCTTCACTCGCCTCACCCCCGTGCCATCTCTCTCCTCTCCTCGCCCACCATTTCCCCACATCTCTCTCCCCCTCACTCAAACACAAACACACGCACACACACACGTAGGTACGTACCCGTGACACTCCCACCCACCTGATGGATTCGACGTTCGTCGGCCATTCCGCGCGAACAAAACCCCGCCGCCCCCGTTCTGTCCCTTCCCTCCCTCCCTCCCGCGCCACTCCCTCCTTCCTTCCCCTCTTGAATCTCTTCCTCCTCCTCCCCCCCTTTCCTCCTGTCACCCTCAAGTCCCAAGCCATTCATTCATGCGCCCGTCCCCACAGAAGTATTACTGCGGCCCCTTTTCTCCTTCCTCCTCCACCGACACCTCTGGCTTCCAACCTCCATCGCCTTCGCCATTCAGCTTCTTTTGACGTCATCCTCCATCCCGTTTTCTGGCCCACCTTTACCACCCCGGGCACTTTTCCTCTCACCTTAGGGCCTCCTCCCCTAGTCCCGATCCACGACCTCTCCCTTCTGCCGTAAAATCCCCCCCTCACCAACTTTCCGGGATACCTTGAAAACTCAACCTCTCACCTTGTCCTTTCCCTCCCCCCCGCTCGCACCACACCTTTCCAGCATCACCCCTACGAGAGCCGGTCCACGGCCCATCCCCTATTATTTCTCTCCTTACTCCTCTCCGCCGACGAGAGAGGGGATCTCGCGAAATGCTCCCGGGCCTCGAATGCCTCATATATTACCCGTCAAACCCTTTCCCGGTCTCCTTCCGTCCGCTCATGCATCTCCTAAGGAGAGCTGGAGCCTCTTCCCAGAGCCAGCTCCCCAGCGCTACGCTCTCGTCCTTCCCCACCTCTTCCTCCCCGGCCTTCCTCTCTCTCTCCACCACTTCCCCCCCAGTGGCTTCCAGCCGCGACGCCCGAGCGTGAACATCGGATGATGTAAAAATGACGACATATCGACTTTGCCACATGGAAGTACGACGGCATCGTATTAAGGCGTTGCGAATTGGAGACGTTTGTAGAGCGCGGAGTGCTCTCAGCCACATACGCGATCTCCTTGTGGGAAAAATATATAGACGCACTCAAAGTGACTTTATCACCTCGAATTTTGTTATATCGAAGAGCGTTTATCAATTTTGAAGGGGAGCATTGTGCAGCGCAAACTTGCTTCGTGAGCTCCTAAATTTTGATTGCTTATTCAAGTATTGCAATGCGGTAGGGAACAAAGATCTTCGGTTTTCGATTTCTTTTAACATCAACAAGGGATTTTTTTAATGTAATTTCTTTCCCCTCACCCTCATCAAAGTATTTAACGCGCATATATTAGCGTGTAAATGTGTATATAACGTATACTGTAATCTATGTGAGTCCGTTTTCACTTATTTTAATTTTTTAGTAGTGTATATAATAAGCATGAACGGTGTGTTGTCGTAGAATGAACAGGGTATTTCAAAGAGAATTTCGGGGTTTAAGATATTGTAGTGTAAATTAAATTGAAAATACAATTATAAATTTTGCACTAATTAAAAAGCAACTTAAACGGTTTTTTTTCAAGTTTTTCACAACATGTTTTTATTGTTCAGAACATTATTTGTCACACGGTACACATCGAGTTGATAGGCAATATTTTCCCATACATTGATCGGTGCGTCAGGAGTAAAAGTTGCAACAACTGCTTCCATTCTGCTTCTTCAGTAATCTATCTCAGCTGGTGGCGGTGGAACGTACACATGATCCTTTATGAATCCCCAAAAGGTAAAAATCACCTGGCGTGAGATCGGGTGAACGTGGAGAAAATGCGAAACAGACTATGTCATAAGGTCCTTGGGGCCAATCCAGCGGTTGGGTTCAACGCTGTTGAATCAATCACGTACTGAGTTCTACCAATGAGGCGGTGCAACACCTTGCTACCAAATAAATTTCCATGCTCCACCTTCTTCCAATTTAAAGAAAGAGCCATAGTTCCAGCGCATCAAGACATGAAGTACCAGTTACAGTTGCTTGACCGGAAAGAAATGTTTTACAACCCCGTTATTAATTTTGAGAAACCCTGTATATACTATATGTGTACATATATTTGCATATGTACATTTGTATATATATATGTGTGTGTGTGTGTGTGTATATATATCTATATATATATCTTTATATATCTATATATAGATATATATATATATATATATATATATATATATATATATGTGGGTCGCGGTAGTCCAGTGAGTAGAGCGTTGGACTGCAGACCGGAGGGTCCCGGGTTCGATCCCCGGGCAAGACTGGGCACCTGCAGCTCCACCCAAGCTATGTGATTTTTCGGGTACTAGATCTTCCTAGGAAACCATAACCGACACAGGGAAAGGAACTGGCCCCCCTACCCTGATGTGTGAATTTAACACGCCCTTGGGCTCAGTACTGGGTGAACTCTACCATTACCTACTAAACCGATCTTCGGGTTGATTACTGTGTTAATGGTTTATATATTTATATATATTCAATATATATATATATATTTATATATTATATATATATATTACATATATGTATATTATATATATATATATATATATATATATATATATATATATATATATATATATATATATATATATATATATATATATATATATATATATATATATATATTTAATATATATATATATATTTATATATTATATATACTACCTTGATCAAAAAGTTCCTGGAATAACCACCGTGTGGCGCTCCCATCGTTCCGATTTGAGTTCTGTTTTTTTTTGTTAAATTGGTACATCTGTTGTTGATATTCCCTTTAAATCTTAGTGTCATAACTTGACATTTGCAAAAGTTACGTAGCCAAGAGTACATCTATCTCTGTGTGTGTTGGCGATTTTTTACAATTGCAGAAATGGATTTTAATTTGCAACAACGAACTTGTATTAAATTTTGCGTAAAAAACGGATTTAGTGGCGCACGGACGTTGGAAACGTTGGAAAAGTATTTCGGCAACGATTCTCTAAAAAAAACGGTCGTTTACCAGTGGCACGAGCGGTTCAGAAGTGGTCGTGAGTCAATCGAAGATGATGAACGCAGTGGCAGACCATCGACATCGAAAGTCGGTGAAAAAATTGATAAAGTAAAAGAAATGTTGGTCAATAACCGCAAATTAACCATCAGAGAAATAGCGGAGGACTTGAACATTGCCTATGGATCCGCCCAAGACATTGTGGTTAATGATTTGGGTTTCCGTCGTGTAGCAGCAAAGTTGGTGCCAAAAGACCTCAATTTCATGCAAAAAAGAGACCGTGTTGACGTCGCAAAAGACATGATTTGCGAGGCTGAATCCGATCCCACATTCATCAAAAGGATCATTACTGGAGACGAGACGTGGGTTTATGAGTACGACACGCAATCCAGACATCAGGCAAGTGAATGGCGTTCACCAAATGAGCCGAGACCAAAAAAACCACGTCGTTTTCAGTCAAAAAAGAAGGCAATGCTGACGGTTTTCATGGATTACAACGGTGTAGTGCATCATGAATTTTTGCCAGAAGGCCAGACAGTAAACAAAGAGTATTATTTGGGCGTTATGAGACGTTTGCGAGAAGCAATTCGCCGAAAGAGACCAGAAATGTGGGCAGAAAACTCGTGGATTTTGCACCATGATAACGCACCGTCGCACAGTGCTATCATTATTCGTAATTTTTTGACGAAAAATGCAACAAATACCATCCAACAGCCACCGAATTCACCTGATTTGGCTCCCTGTGACTTCTTTCTGTTCAATCGAGTTAAAAAACCATTACGGGGAACGCGTTTTAGCAGCCGAGAGGAAGTAATGGAAAAATCGCAGGAAGCACTGATGGACATACCGAAAACCGAATATAAAAAATGTTTCGAGGATTGGATCAAGCGCTGGCATAAGTGTGTTGCAGTCGATGGGGATTACTTTGAAGGGGACAATATAGATTTAGATGAATAAACTTGTATTTTTAATTTTCTGAATAAATTCCGGGAAATTTTTGATCAAGGTAGTATATTACATATATGTATATTATATATATATAACATATATGTATATTATTTATATTTATATATATAACATATATGTATATTATTTATATATATATATATATATACACACACACACACACACACGAGGGTCATCCGGAAAGTAGTACCCGTTCGTGCCGCATGAAGTGCTGACGACGCGAGTAGCCGCTGGACGAGGTCAGATAGCTTTAGTGGCTTGTCTGCCTTCTCTGAGCCAAGTTGCGTGACGCTAGCATTGCCTGTGTTGTTTCTGTGATTGTTTACAATGTTTAAAAAAATTGAGAACGCCGCCAGTTGTGAAGTGAGGGCAGTGATTAAATTCCTCAATGCAAGAAACGTTCGCCCATGTGATATTCATCGCCAATTAAAGGAGGTGTATGGAGACAATGTAATGGACGAGTCGTCTGTTCGGCGGTGGTGTCGCAACTTCAACATGGGGAGGGGGAACACACACGACGATGAGCGTTCGGAGAGACCGTCTGTCATTACAGACCAACTGGTGAGCTCAGTTGACGAATTCGTGAGGAACGATCGGCGCGTCACAATTGATGACATCTGTGAGCATTTTCCCAATGTTTCTCGAACAATTGTTCATGAAATTGTTAAACACCATCTGCATTATGCAAAAATTTGTGCAAGATGGGTCCCTCGCGTATCTCAATGAGCTGGCGGCGAAGGACTATGCAGCAGGAATACAGAAACTTGTCACACGTTATGACAAATGCCTTAATTTGCTTGGAGATTATGTTGAGAAGTAGTTTAAAGTATCCTCTTTCAAATAAAATTTTTTATGTTTGTTAATATTTACTTTTGTGTCTTTATTTCACGAACGGGTACTACTTTCCGGATGACCCTCGTATGTATGTATATATATATATATATATATATATATATATATATATATATATATATATATATATATATATATATATATATATATGAAAATGTAGGAGGAAGAGGCCATATGGGCTGATTCGTAGCATCTACGAAGAAGGAATCCGGAAGACTTGGTGAGATCAGTTTTAGTTCCTGTTCCGAAAAAGGTAAAAGCTACATCTTGTGAGGACTACAGGACGATAAGTTTGATACCCCACGCAGCTAAAGTTGTTCTCAGGATCATAAACAAAAGGATAGAGATCAGGGCAAATGTTTACTTAGGGGATGATCAGTTTGGGTTTAGGAAGGAGAGAGGTTCGCGTGATGCCATGGGCATGCCGAGTCCGAATGGGTAGTATTCGGAAGAGGCGTAAGGCAGGGTTTCTCATTATCACCGTTGTTGTTCAATGAATATGTGGAAGAAGTGATTAAACTGAGAAAGAACTGGATGTTGGAATGGAAGGTAGAGGAGTATTCGTAAAATTATATAGGTTTGCTGTGGACCAAAATCGGCGAGAAGTTCATAATTTTATTGCTGATAATTAAGCTTTACCTTGTCATTCAGCCAAGGGGTTGAAAGCATTGCTGAGTGAATTGGATATTTTGGGCAACAGAAATCGAGGGAAAATCAATATTAATAAAACAAAGGTTGTGCGATTTTTCAGAAAGAAAAAGGTTAAGCTGAAAATTAAAATAGGAGGGCAAAAACTAGAGCAGGTAGAACAGTTTACGTGTCTCGGAAGTGTGTTAGACAGACATGGTCAAAGTAGTAGGGACGAATGGGGAAGAACCGCGCTAAGAAAAATGACTTTCACAAAGAAGAGGGAGTTGGTGGAAGGGCCGTTGAGTAAGGATGTTAGAAAAAGACTCGTGAAAAATTTGATATGGAGGGAAGCTGTGTACGGCGCGGAAACCTGGTCGTTGAAGCAGGAGGATAGACGTATATTGGAGGCTTTTAAAATGGGATTGTGGAGAAGAATGGAGAAGGTGAAATAGGCCTAAAGGAAAACAAATGAGGAAGTGTTGCGTACGGGGAGGGAGGAGAGGGGTTATTTGGTATAAATCTTATGGAGGCAGGAAAACAAGATGAATGGCAGATTGATCGGCAGTGGGATGTTGAAGACTGTAATATACGGGAGAATGTTAGGCAAGCGAGGAAAGGGCAGGGACAGGATAGGGTTATTGGATGGGATGAAGAGAGGATGGAAGTACACAGAGATGAAGAGGAACTTAATGTAGAATAGGGAGCTGGATTTTTAGGAGTCACAAAATATTTATTTGGTACTTTTGTCCATTCACAACATAATAATAATATATCATAAATATACACAAATTCATACGTGAGACTCCAAATGAGCAATGAGACCACATTCATAAAGATACAGATATTTGTAAAATGGGCACAAACATGAAAATAAAAGAATAAGTATGTTGGTGAAAGTGGAAGGACCCGTATAAAAACAGAAAAACTAATTGTGTGAAGATTGATTCATAGTATCTCCTTTCACCCTGAAGGCCATCTGAAAGACATATCTTAAGCAGAAGACTAACCTCCATTTATGAATTTTTGTTGCAGGGTAACAATATTTTATTATTATTTCCTAATTCTAATGGTTCCAGGAAAATAATTGTTTTTACATTAAAATAATCAATGCTCGGGGGCTTTGGACGAGTAGTATACTGAACCATGGGACGTAAATTTTCAATATTAAGTATTTCATTTAGGTTACAGCATATTATGAGTGTATGGTGAAGAAGGTTGTTAAGTGGAGAAAGGACTCTCAAGCTTAACCAACATTTTAGAAGAACCGAGGTTTTATTCCTCTCAAACCCTCTTTCTTTCGGCTATTAATTGGAAACCACCCACAATGCAAATTCCTTCTTTTTCACCCAAATATCTTGTCTACCAGTCAACCTATCTTTATCATAACCTTCTTTACAACACGGCTTTATAAACACTTAAAAATATCTCTCATGCAACTACTTCCAGGCCGTCGACGAGCAATAATGCACTACCTTTTGCTGGCGATGCGGTGATTTATGGGGACATTTGAAGTCGCGAAGACAGAGTCGCGTTAGCTAACGACCTAGATGCAATGCAGAATTGGTGCGACACTTGGCAATTGGAATTAAATTTGAAGGAATGCGTAGTAATACATTTTTGGGAAAAGAGTAATTCCCTCCCATTTAGTTACAAAGTGAAACAAACAGAAATCGCGAAGGTAGATTCCTTTAAATACTTTGGTGTAAAAATTACTCACGATCTGTCCTGGGGAAAGCACATACGAGAAATATGCGGTCGTACCAATAAAAAATTGGGATTTGTAAAATGAGTGCTAGGTAAACGCCACGGAAAAGTGAAGGAACGATGTTTTCTTGCCTTAGTCAGGCCCCACCTAGAGTTAGCTACCAGTATGTGGGATCCTCAAGAGATAAATTTGATGTCGGAATTAGATTGAGTTCAGCGGAGGGGGGCTAGATTTGTCAAACATTGTTATGAACAACGAAGTAGCGTAACTACTTTGCTAGAAAATTTAGGCTGGGATTCCCTTAAACAGCGGCGTTTTCAATATAGATTAAACTTATTAAAAACATTTAAACATGGGTCCTTTTCCGATGACATCAAGAACATCATACGAACCCCAACGTATTACGGGCGGAGGGATCACGAATATAAGATTAGAGAGTTTGACTGCAAGACTGACAAGTTTAAATGGTCATTTTTTCCAAGAACAATAAGAGACCAGAATGCTTGTCGTGGAAATCCCCCAGGAGTCAGCTCGACAAAATAAGCATTAACCTACAAAGTAGGGACTGCGCATGGTTATACGAGTATATTTATAATTTTTTTCGCAGGTTTCCCACACCTTTCCCCATCCAATTGAAAAACCCTAACCCCCTCATCCCTTACCCTTTCCTCCTAGTGCTGTACCCCCTGCTACACACCTTTTTGGTGGCTCGCAGGGTTTTGATGTAGATATAGACCTCTCTCCCTCTCTGTATAGCCATTGCCATACCACCATATCCCCTACGCTCCTCAATTACTACATCCCTACAAATACCACCTCCCACCAGCATACTTTAGGCTGATACATTTCCACTCCTTTACTAAAGTTTACCTGCAAAGTCAGCTGCGTTGGGGTGACAATCCGGGAGATGGTCGACGGCTGACTCTTATCGGCATTTGTATTTGCGGATCTCCACAGTGCCCTCTAAGATCCTGTCTTCGCACTTCCCTCCATTATACCGCACCATAAACTCTCTCTCTTCTTTCTTCTCGACCATTTCTTATTCTCTCCCATTCACCCAGCTTGCTTTGAGATTAAAAAGTTTTATTATTTTGTGGGGGATAGCGGTAGCGGGGGATATTTTGATAGGAATGTGCGGTCCCTGTCACTTTTAACACAGCATGAGGGGTCACATTACTCTAATAAAGGTGACGGGGACCTCAAAAATGTCGGTACTTTTAACTTTTTAATAAATAATTTTTACGGTATCAATATACATGTGTGTTTGTCAAACATCGGCTCATATGTATATATATGAGCCGATCTATGTATTTATATGTATACACAGACACACTTACACACACACACACACACATATACGACTCGTATGTATATATATATATATATATATATATATATATATATATATATACACACATACATACATATATATGTGTATGTTTATAAATATATGTATATACCCTAGCGTTAAATTAATATCATAAAACGATAAATAAAAATTAAAATAACTCATGAAGACTTCATTTTGGATGAGAGGGGATATAGGGGGCGTCAGGTTTATCAGAGGGGCATACGTTATGCTTTCCTTGTTTTTTGAAAAAACAGGGGAAAAGGTCTAAGCATTTTGAAAATGTTTGATTGAGAAGGTTAGAAGTTTCAAATAACCAGATTTGAGCCAATTCTAGAGTTATGTGTGTATATACATATATATATATATATATATATATATATATATATATATATATTATTAGAATTATTATTAGTTATTATTTAGAATTCTGTGACTGTTGACAATAGGGAGGAAATAATAGGTACTGTGTAGCAATGAAAAAACTAGCGAAATTAATAAACTCAAAGATATATATATATATATATATATATATATATATATATATATATATATATATATATATATATATATATATATATATATATATATATATATATATATATACCAAAAAAAGTCATGCAACATGGGAAAATCCGTCTCCTTCCTTTCAAGTTCTCACCTTCCTCTTGGCCTTCGGTAAGTAAATACGGTCACCCACCTACGCGTTCCTCTCTCCATCTCTTACTCTTCCTCCTCATGCATATTGCATTTCTCCCTTCCATAGGGAGGGAACCTATAGTGACACTCCCATCTCTTGAGTTGTGAACCTCTTCCACCGCATTCTTCCACCGCGTCCCTATTCCGAAACCCCGCTATCGTCTTCTTCTTCTGTCCCACCTCTCCTCGTCTCCTTCTCCATCACCCCCATCAGCCCTGCCATTTATTCCCGCACCTTCTCCCCTTTCCATTCTACTACCTTTGGAGCCGTCTTCCCCAGCTTACTCTCAGTGCCAGTCATTCTTACCTCCCCGTTATTGAATCTGTACCGCGGGGAGGGGCCGTTTCATGGCCGGCCACTTTGCCCTAGTGAGCGTTGATGACGAGATACTTCGCCTTCCATCTTAGGCATCTGGTTACAATTAGGCGAGTATTTTTCTCTTGATTCTTTTCCAATTAAGCATGTGATTATTTTATTGTTTATTGTGCGATAAAATTTATTATTTTATGCATATTATATTTATTGGCAAAATTACTCCTTTTGCATAACATGGGAAGTTGAAGTCTGATGTCTTTCAAGGTTTTCATAATGATTTATCCTAGGCTGTAGTGTTCGCGAATGTAACGGGTTCGTCCGCCGAAGAGTGCCATGGGGCCACGACATGCCTCGTAAAATAACACTTAATGAACAATAGAGATTCTGGACCGGTAAACTTATATGAAAAATCAAGTAACCCTACTAGAAATAAAAACATCTAATAGTAACCTCCAAATCAAAAAATAAATCATTCGTCCTTATCCGAGCAGTTTGATTTTAGCCGCAACATTACAACTTCCAACGTTCTTGAGTTTTAATTAATGCCTAACCTTTAACCTTAAACAATCTAAAATAAACCAATTATCCTTTTCCTATGGAACCCAATCGTGCACTAACCTTTAATGAGGTAAACGTGCAAAGTTAATAGGCATCTATGGCAATTACTCCGCCCCCATTATATAACATTCGATGTCACATTGTGGGAGGTAGAGGGATGTAGCGGTTCCCCCTGGCCTAACCCTCCCGCTCCCTATGTGCGTACACGTTTAATCAGCGTAAGGATTTACTAATTAGTCAGTGATCCTACGCTTTCGATCATGCTCAGCACAAACAACTCATTTACAACGTTGAATGATAGAGTTCGGTTTAGCGAATGAGGAAAGGTTTGTGATTGGAAACAACTCGGATTAGTCAGGATAACACTCCCGCTCGATAGGAGTAATAATTTAAGACCTCGTTATGACGATTGGGGTTGCCGGCACGAAGCATGGCTTTGGATAGTAACGCCGCTTCGTTGATACACGCTTATTGGTTTGCAAGGAAAACGGGATATTCAAAGACCTACAGATGTATTTTGAGGCGGCACGCGTCGTCTAATATCGAGCACACCGAAACAAAACGATGATGAGGTCGTCATGCTTATCCATTACGGGGTATTATTTAGACCTTTTGTGCTTCCTTATGTAGAACAAGATTATCCCAACCAAAACTCCCTCCCACTGCCTTTCATCATTCGGAGTCCTTCCCCCTTTACAAGTCCGTGATCACCTCAGGCAAACACCGGCAACAAGGGTTTCCTCGAAGGGTTTCTCCAACGCGAAGATGTGCGGTGTAATTGGTTGTTCTCATTCAGAGAATGAGGGCGGGATATTAGCGAGCCAGGGCGCTCGCTGCCTCTCTTTTTGGCTGTATTCCAGGGAGGGAGAGGTGGGAAGGAGGGGAATCGAGGTGGAATGGTTCGCCCGTACATTATCATCCTCCATCCCCGCGGCGGCGATCCCTCTCTCCGCAAGGGTGACGAGGGAAGGCGAACAAAGAGTGAGCCCCCTCCCCCGACTAACGACGCTCCCAGATCCCCTATCAGTGGACCCCTCTCGCTTCGTGGCTCTCTGCAGCAAAGGTGGTTGCGGTGGTAGATGACTCGCATAACACCGTTTTTCCGCGATATTTTTTCGTCATCTTGGCTATTCATCTGTCAAGTCTTTTAGCTCCATTAAAATTAATCAATCGTCTAATTTAAATTTTGTATTTATTTTTTTAACTCATGAACTTAGTAAATAATTAATTGGCATTAGGTTACATTGGGCCGTATAATAACGTGGACAGATTTTTGGATAGTGTATCTGTATTATTATATTTAAAACTTTATATTGTTTCCAAGCACTTAAATAAGAGGTTAGAAATCGTATCCATGAGCGAGTTAAAACGCCTGGTAACTTATGAATTGAAGCCGTTTAATTTATCTATTAAGTGTTTAAAGAAAACAACAATATAAAATGTTTTATTTTAATTTTTGAATCACGACTTGTGTGGTCGGAGGGATTGCCATAAGCAATTTGGTAATGTTGCTAGTGAAACTAAAAATCCTTCAATCATTAAATAACGTAAACATAAGATTCTGCCGAGCTCAATTTTTTTAATTTTTAATTAAATACAAACGGTTATAGTATTTGTTATTATTGAAGGAAAAATATCGTGCTCATTCATAAAATTTACTCATGTATATATTTTGTCCAACACTTGGAGATAAAAAAGAAACAAATGATAGACTTCCAATTAAATTTCACCAAAGGATATATATACATTGCAAAATGCTGGATAAAAATTAGCATATCGTATAATTCTAATCGTGTAATGAAGTATCATCTGACAATGACTTATACAACTATAGTTATTAATACTTTCATTCGGAATATCCACTTCTCCCTGTGGAAGTCAAAATTACTGATCAGAGACCAAATTATGGATCGTGTAAATAAACAGGGACATTTCATTACGTCTACCTTTCATAACTAATAATGACAATAATTCTGCCTCAGATCAATGTAAACTTCTTCTGCACCTCAGCAATTCTTCCTTCCTTTTTCGCACACTTCGCTTTTAGAAATCTTTCACCCTGATATTTCTATACATAAAAGTAGTTGTACTCACTTTTTGTGGGTGCACGTGAAGTAATGTGTGTTAAGAATTTAACGGTGATGAATATCCTCTTTTTTACTCTAAGTATCATGAATAAAATATGAAAATTTGTTTAAAAAATCTTTTCAGGCTGAGATTTAGATTTCGGTATTTGATAAATTGAGATGAGAATAATGGTCTCTTCCTAATGGATGCAATCAATGATCGACGATCATCAAAAATTTAAAGGGGCGATTAATAGAGCATGTTTTTCCCAGTTTTGTGGCAATGAGTGGAACAATGTACTCATTTGAAAGTATTTGACTTATTCTGCTCTTTAGAAAGCCTTATTTGATGAATAAAATGGTAAAAATCAGGATATGGAGTTTAATCTCGTAACTTTGGTGGAGAATTTAGCCCTCAGCCCTTTTGAGCATCTGCGCAGGTTAAAAGACGGCACTTATATTGATGAAGCGCTATCAAACTGAGAAAGTTCCTCACGGAATTGATACAATAGAGAGAGAAGTTGAGGTAGAAGTTTTGTCATCCGGATCAAGATGATTTGGCTTCACCGTTAAGTACCGAAGACGACACTTCACGTGCAAGTGTACGCACGTATATTAATAGGGGGATTCAAGGAAATTTGCAATGAGTTTGTTTCACCGTGTAATTTAAATGATGCCATTGAATCTAAATATTGAAGTATTCTTAGACTTTAATTGTTCTAAAACATGTAGCATGGTCTGGCAGGTTGGATCTTTCCTCGTATTATTATGCACGACGTGCAAAATTCGCACATTATGGCAAGTGTGGCAGTTAATTTCGATATATAATTTGCGGTTTCCAAATTCACTATAAAAAATATGGCACCCTTAATATCGTGGAGTTTGGAGTTATTTGAAAGTGCCTTAAGAGCTCCACCTAGCTTGAAACTAGTTGCACTGCCTTCACTTGATACTTCCTTCGAATTCTTATCCATTCTAGTTTCAGGCGTTTCAGGTGATACCCGAATACTCCGTATTCGGAGGAGAGAAAGGCAGAAGATAAGTACCCTCTCCTTCTTCCTCCTGTTTTAAAATGGTATATATTTACTAATTAAATCTTCATTTATTCAACTGATGATGACATTTTACCTTGAAATCTGGGTCGTATCAAAAATATTTAATCTGAAAAAACGAAATACTTGTGCTTCATTGCAATAATTTCCGTTTATTTCTATGCTGTGCTGTATAATATATTTGGTACACCTTGTTCTAGGTATAATCAAGATTCTCTACTGTTATGCAATGCCATATGCTATACAAAGCATGCTATATTATTCCCAATTAGCCTTAATTATTTGATTCGTGTCTCTCGTATTTGTTTATTACCTTTCCAAAGTATTTCCTGAACAGCAATTGAATTAGATAAAAATAATGTTGCATATAATATATGGTAGGAAGTGTTGATGCCTAAACCTTTAATTTATTTTCCATTCTAATTCTCTCAGGTCTTAAATTCGCATTGCACACAATATTTTCAATAGTATCTCGTTCAACTTAACTTCATGAAAAATTTAGAAATTCTGTATATCGATCCATGTTAACCTGTATTATCCATTCTAACAGATCCATATATTATAAAGTGTATTTCCTACCCCTAATATTTTAGTTATTGTGTCTTTAATAAGGAATTATGGAAATACTTCTGGCATATCTTAAATGTTGTGCGTCATTATTGCATCTTAAAAATGTAATACTTTTGTTCTTGATAAACACTACGTGGCTTTCTAATGCATGAAATCGAGGATTTTTCAGTCTTAATTATAACGGAGAGGAAGATACTTTTGAAACAAAACAAGTGTTTATTTGGGTGCCGTGATTAAGAAATAAAGAAAAACCGCCTCTACTACAAGTGTGTAATTTACTCCTCGCTGAGAGGTTTTCACTAGTAAAGAATTAAAGAACGCACGACTTCATCGGTCAATGACCTTACCAAGTAATGCGTTTATTTCTTAACGACTACAAAAGAGGGCTGTAATGGTTTTCAGTATCTCATTCGGCTGTAAATTGGTACTCCTCGGTGGAAGTTTTACACACAGTACTAACAAATGTAACACCGTTCTCGTTTCGTTCTTTAGTTAGCTTGTTTTTTTCTCCTGATAGTAGGAAGCACGAGTCTTAAATAAATAAAGGGGCCATGAGGGCACTATTCGGCGGGGGTGGGGACAACTAGGGCATTAATGGAAAGGAGGTTATCAGTCCATCTCCCACTTTTAATCTAAGTCTCGACCAATAGCTATCACTAGGGTTGAACTATTAATCTGATGCATGATACACATTAACCCCATTTAGAGATATTGAAACCAACTCCAACTCAATAGTTCATGTCTCAGTTGAAGGTACTCCGTTCCTCAATTCCCTTACAGTCTTTCCTTTGCCAAATTAAAGGTGGATGAAGCAACGTCTTTGAAATTAATACTTTAAAAATCGCAGTACCGATCTGTCTTCGTTTCAATCAAATAAATGCCAAGCGCACATTTCATTATGTCTGTCACGAAATGATGAAAATTAAAGACTCAAATGGATAATTTGAAGCTGGCACTCATTAGCTTCATTGCCTCTTTCCATTTGGCTTATTGTTCTCAGTGACCCATGTTCGAGATGGGGAGCCATGGAGAGAAAACCAATTCATTTTATCTCCAGCGGCTACGGCCAATGAAATACGGTGTTTCCGTAACGTGATCACGAAAATACACATCTCTGGTGCAGTCGTAAAAGATGCCGATATAATGTAAAATTGGTTCGAATGAGAGTGAGGAGGGAGCTCGTCTTTCAAGGCACAAATTGTGCCTTGTGTTTAGGGAAACGTCCTCATTCCCACTGTCATATCAATTATCTCCCAAATTGATTAATGCCATCCAAGTACTTTCATTCGTGAATGTTATAACCTGTTATAACCCTCCAATAGCAGTTAAATAGACAGTAAAAATAATGGTTCATCAGGTCTGTACATATATGCTCCTTCATTCTCACGCGCAGGATAAATGACACCTGCTGAAAAAATATTATAGATTATATTTTCATGCTTACATTTTATGCATTTAGTTTATTCTTATGTTATAATCCGTGGTTTTAGTGTGGAATGTTGCTCTGTTAGAAAAGCATAGGCTTTAATGTTGCATAGAACCAGGAGTCAAAGAGACCAACTGCATCCCACTCAATTTGGTTACAAATGCGGTACATCCGGTGGAATAAGGTTTATATTTTTATTGAGAGTTCAAAATGTGTACCTAATAAGGTATAGAACACTCTGTATACTATATGCCATGTTTTTTGCGGTTAAGAGTGAGGGTATGGCGACATTTTCTGTAAGGTTTCTCTCTATTGACTAACAGAGGAATTAAAATCACTTTTGAATTTGAAGCTAAATTAATTCAAGAGTTTTCATTAGCCACTGTCATATTATTCTTTGGAGTTTCTTTGCATAAATTTAAAAATGCACACCAACTTTCGTTCCAAAACAAATATGAAATTGATTGGTATGCAAACAATTCCGAAATTCCGGTAAAATTTTTGCGTCCCTTCTTAGCATTTGATTTCGATAATTCAAAGCAATATTAATAGGAAACAAAAGTTTTGAGCATATTTCATGATTATAATTTGCTTTCGCGTGATTAAAAATGCAGCAGAAAGGACGACCGCACTAAACACCGGTTATTACAATTTACTCAGCGAAGCGTCAAGCTTCTGGGCTTCATTATGGGTAATTTTTTTATTGCGAAGATCTTATCGTCATTAGATAACATGAACTGTCTCTTACAAGAATATATTTAAGAACTGGGTGCAATAGTCAACAAAAACTAGCATAGCAGCATACGGAAAATAAATGCTAATTTTTATAGTTTTAAACAAAATTCAATTTAAACATGTTATGAAAAGTTAACTAAAACACTTAGAAGCTAATGAGAAAATAAAAATCATATTTAATTTTTCGACATGCTTACATTAATTGAAAACATTTTGACGGCTTTATTATTGATGATTGCATTTAATGCAAAAACTATAATTTAAGTTACCTTAAATTATAGTTATTGTTGAAACATTTGCCTAAAGTAAAGCACTTGTGCAAACGAGTGCGAGGGCAGAAATAAATGAGGAGAAAACAATGAGTTAATCAATGGATATCATGGTATTTCATTTCATTATGGTTATATGGCGAAAAAATTGCGAGGTAAATCTGTTATCGAAGTACGAGTACGTACATGTACGTTTGTGTTTATTTCCTCAATGGCAAATGAGTAAAAACATCTTGAAAGATCACAACAATAACACAAAACAACAAAAGACACGGATTTTTCTAGGATCAACCTGAAATACTCTGTTTCAACACCATGCTCAAGAAAGGACACTCACTCTTTGCTTATGGCTGGGTTTTAATGGCACAGTTGCAGAAATACGAAGAATAGAGTATTTCTTGGGATGGTTGCTTACCTGTAAATCATACAGCAGTTGTCATATGCGGCCTTTTTATTTGTTACACATTTTAAAGTTTTTGAAAATTTCATGAATTCATTAAGTTAAAATTATGGGTTAAGCCGTCTTGCTTGATGTGAATAATAATCCGCCGATAGTTTCCTCTCCCTCTTGACCGATTTATATCTAAAATTGAAAGAAAAGACTACACTAAAATGTAAATCCGCTGCTATTTAACATTATGGAATCTCACGTACACGATTTAAAATCGACATTAAACGGTATTAATGAAAATAAAAAATGATAAACTGAAATTAAAAAGAGGGAATGTCCATTAAACTCTGGCCACTCAGGTGCGTCCAAAGCAGGAACAATAGGATCCCTTTACCTGAATAGTGAAATATTCATCTCTCGCCAGTTAGCACGTGAAAGTGGACCCTAGTTTGGGTTTAGTGTGACAAAAACTCTGACGGATGGGGAAAAGAGATCTTCTGCTAGATGAAAAAAGTTGTGAGATGAGTAAAAGATCACAAGGGCCCATCACAGGGACTGAATGCTCCGCGGAGTAATGGATGGTGTCAGAGTGGAAACCCTGCTCCCCTTTTACGCAAAATACTATCTCTCGCATTGGGTCGGCCACTTTCCCTTTCATGTTATTCTTTTCCCAATTCTTTCACTGGCCATAATGCCTCAACTGGGCCGCTGATCCTGTAACCGGGATAACTCATAAGCTGGGAGATGGAGATATTAACCATTGACCTGGTGGGAGCGTGAAATAGTGATATATCGACAACATGCACGTATCAAATGTACCACATGACAGAAAATCTGGAGAATGACACAGTCATTGTTCAGCCTTGTGCTGACCTCATATGCCCATTTTACATTGATTTTTAAGATTTTATTATTTTATGAAAATAGTATATGCTCTTATATATCATAAACTTAGGGTTTTCTCAAGTATTTCAGTGTTTATAGAGGTATTGGTGCACCAATGTGGTTTGGTGACTCAACCCATCTCCAAATAATGCTCATTCTCGCGTTTTTTTCTCATGGATTCACATACGGATTTATATGCAACCCATGAAGTGGAGGTTCTTTTCTTTAGACTTGTATTGTTTTTCCTTAAAATATATTTCGAGCCAATATTTTTTCCCAGCTCGACATTTAATCATGGAGTCGGAGAATTAGAATCAAGGAGGCATCGGACATTTAGAGTTTTGTTTATACAGCTTAAAGAAAGTCAAAGGTTGATATATGCAATGTCGGAGAGTGTAACCTTTAAGTGGGAAAAAAGATTCCTAGTTATTTATGGAGGCGACTGACAACAAGGGTCATTTACGCCAAAGATAAGGTGAGTAATACGACTGGGGTAGGACACTCAGGGAATTGAGTATTTTAACCTGAGCTTTCAGGGTGGGAAGGCAGCGTATTAACCACTGCACCATTCCGATCATCACGGATTCCTTATAATGAATTGATGATGTGAAAACTTAGACGTTTCAATAACACATTTGGCAATCTTTATCTTTGGTTAACCTGTTATCAGTTAGTTTCGCAGCCTACATTGAAGTGTAACAGATGGTATGGTAATTGACTTTTTTTTAATTTTCAATTTTGGTTGAAACAAATGGTAAACTTCAAAATTCACCACTAGTACTGCCTTAATTTAGAATGTAAAACGGAAGTGTGGCAACAGCAATACCCAATACTTTGGCAAATTCGGTGGTAGAGTTTTACGGTAGCTACTGCTGCTATTTCCCTTCCCGCAAAAAATTGAAATAACCTTTGTTAATACGAATTTGAGAGATGAATCAAAGCCTATGGGTGGCAGCCAATAAATCGTATGCATCAAAACGCCTGAAACAGATGCAAACACCATTTTATTTATTTTTACTTAAATTTTATATTTGTTTCAATTCTCAGTTGTTGCTTTCAATTAACGTTTTCTTGGTTTCGATATATCGAGTTCAGAAATTTCAATAATTTTACACTTTTAGAGACAAACATGGAAATATTTGCATAGTAGTAATTCACCTTCTGATACAGTTAAGTCATCACGTAAATCCTCTTAGATAAAAAATTGTAATTATATATTGCGAAGGCATATAATTTTCATTATAACTGACTGACTGCATTAATAGCAACAGAGAAATTCAGTCATGTTATCCAAAAATATCACAATAGCACTTTTTACAGATCAAATGCTAAAATATGATTTTTAATGGGGAACTTCGGAGAAAATCATTAATTTGGTTTACATTAAAGTTCAAAACTGAAGGACGTCCTGATATTGGGTGAATATTAAGGATAAAATAGAGATTTATAGGTAATCATTATTTTCTTTCGTGAGAGTTACCCCTGGTACGTGACCTATATTTGTAAATTTGTATACGACGGCGAGAGAAGATTTCCTCTTGTATATTAGGGCTTACATAAACAAGTAATTGTGAATTTCCGTTTAACACCATGCCAAATGTTAATAGATACATTGACTTATTCGCCATTTTCATAGCACGGCGTCATATGGAAAAGCCTTAATACGAATGCTGTCATTACGATAGTGGTTAGACCATTTTTCGTAAATTAAACGAGTTAATATTAAAGCATTGAGAGCAACTTTGTTTTTAATTATTTTTTCAAGCAATTGATTCTAACTGAAGAACTTAAATAGTTATAAATATTGCGTCATAATATCATTAGCTTGATCGTTGGAATAGCCTCCAATTTCTGATTTTTCCGCTCTTGCCGCTAGCGCAAAACTGTAAATAGTACGCAGCAATAGATTTCAGGGTAAGAAAGTTCACCGTAATGACGTCATATTCATTAGCTGCACGGTTTTGCAAGCTATTTCTTAACGAACTTGCAACGCTGGGAGAACTGGCGGTGAATTTGGGAACTCACTGCTGGTTGAGAATTACAAATCTGAACGAGAATCGCTCGCTGTTACTCTTTAATGAGGTTTTTGGACTACATGGAAGAGTACAGTGATTGTTGCAAGATAAACAAAAAATTCTTAGACACAAAAGCCGCAAATTAATATTTTTTTCAAACTACTCCGCCACTTCTCAACGTTGAAGGAATTATTTAATGCCTTTAATTTAGCAATCATTAATTCTATAAAAATGCTATCAAGAAGTACGTATAGGAACTTTAAGACGAAGCTTATATTATTATCTAGTTTACTCGTGCGATAAAATCAATTGATAGGTTCGCAACTTGCGCTTTCTTGAGACCAATTTATATTGATAAATTTGAATGGAACGAAAAAGGCTTAAGCATTTGTCTTAAGTTTCTAATATGTTTACGACTTAGTTTTTTCGTAGTTTTCCGTTAGGTTCATCGGTTTTAAAATTATGGTGTGGTTTATATTGATAATATATTGCAATAATTTAGTTCAACATCTCAAGCAATTTCAAGGTGGTAATTTCCATTGTTCCCATTGTAAAAAGGTATATGAAAGGGATATTAAATTATAAAATGCCAACATTTTTTTAAACAATTTTACTACTCAAAATTTTAATAGTTCTCCATAAATACTTTGCTTTAGATGCATATCTCCTGTTGTACTTTTTTAAAAAACTTTTTATGAACAAGTTGTCCCCACTTTTTGATTGGTACCTTAAAATCACCTAAGCAGTTTTCACCTCTACACCTGATAATGAAAACTGCTTTCCACTCAAGTGCATATTAACTTTGAGGAACAGGAAAAAAGTCACATTGAGAAAGGTCTGGATTTTGAGGAGGACGAAGAAGACACTTTAAATTGATTTACGCGCGTTAATTTCCATAGACATTTGCATTGTAGGCAGTACATTATGGTGATGCACCATCCAGCCTGTTGCTTTGAAATGTACCCATTGCAATTGATCTGGCCGTGGAGTATTTTCATCAGATCCCTATGGTATGCCTATTAGCAGTTTTTTGAGCTTGTACGATCTCCTATACGTCATTCCCATAGTTTTGAAAAATAATATGCCATAATATTACGGCAAGATCCCAGCATTTTCTTTTCTTTGGTGTTGCTACTGTGGGAGATTTCCAAAATACACTTTACTATATTCTCTCAGAATCAAAGCGATAATAGTCAGATTTCATCTAGAGTGATATAATTGGAGATAAAAAGCCCCTCATATTCCTGTAGCATAAACTTCAATTTCGAAAAATTTGGTAGGCGGGTCATTTTTTTGAATCAGTAGTCTTGGAACCCAAAAACACGTTTCATGTGCATTTTTTCTTTTTCCATCTTCCTGCTGGCACTCAACGAATATCTCAATATTCTAATGGCTTCTTAACGGTTGTCTTCTGCCATTACCGGTAATAGGGTATTAACGTTTAAATGAAACAGTTTCTGGCGTCACTTGGTGGAAATTCTTCATATTGAAATTAAATTTAAAATACTTCGCCTTTCCACATAAACCACTTTTATTACGACCTAGGTTTCGTTATAGTATAACATCATCAGGCCTCATGATGTTATACCAATACGAAACCTAGGTCGTAATAAAAGTGTTTTATGTGGAAAGGCGAAGTATTTTAAATTTATTTTCAATGTCAACGTGTACTTCAATAAGAGCAGTGAGTGGAGCTACGGATCCATCTTTCTTTTAAATCTGTTGTTCCTCCTCTATTAAAATTTAAAACGATCCTTTAGCTGGGCTAAAGAAAAAAGTAGACTCTCCATAATTTCTACTTTTACTAACATCACCATTCTACTATTATTAATAACCGAGTAACTCTACGCTGATATTATCATTCGCATTCTATTTGATTAAAAAGTTGCATATAGCCTCCTGTCCCATGTTCTAAATGTTCACGGTTCATTAAAAAAAAATTTAATCTAGGTCTTGCTGAAGGGGTTCACGAGTTTCTTTCGAAGAAGGGACAAAACTACGAATTCGAATCCTCATGACCCTTTGCCCTTCTCTCCCCTCTTCGTGGAATGAAATGTTATTCTTTTGACGAGTGGCCGTTAACGCCACCTGCTGCTTGATGTACGGTTATTGCTCTCCACTCCGTGGATAAGCGAAAGCGGGGTTAGTCTAAATCATTGCTGGATTTGATGAATTTTCATATTATGAAAAAATATGCTCATTCATTTCCTAGGGTGACTAATTTCGGACCCGGTAAGAAAAAATATTGATTATAATCGGTGAAATATATTTCACAGGCAAACTTCTTAATATTTTAAGTTTCAATAACGATAGGTCATTCATTTACGTTTCCTCTTCTCTCAAAGTCACAAATATTGAATTTAGGTACCGAAATATTGGGTTGAAAATGAATAAGGCTGACCCATAATTGCAAATGAGGAAACGTACTTTTGCTAACTATCGCGTCTAATCATTTTTACCCTTACGTTTGGACGGAGAGATATAATGAATATGCTGGGAAAAATTGTCTTGCGAAGCGTATCATGCGAGGATGACTTCCTCAAATATTCGACTCAAAAAAATGTTTATTGGTGGAAGAATTCTTTGGATTGCTATAAATATTCGTTATAAATGATATCTGTCAGAATTTCTACATAAAAATGTATTTGGCTCGGTCGATTCGTAATTGGCGTTGACTTTTGGATTTTATTTAAAATTTAAAGTACGAATTTTTTGGTTAACGTAATAAGAATAATATATACGCCAAATATATTACGACACAAGGGAAATGCAATCCCCATAGGACCAAGATAAAGCATGATTATGAGTCCATGGCAGCCCTCTGCCTGTATTAATCACAGCGGGTGTTGGATCGTATTCCATCAATAACCTTTTTGGCACTTTAAGCTCGTCGCCTTGAAAAAGCAGCCTCACTCCACATCATGCGTTCTTAGGTTTTATTGAGATGTAGGGCTTTTGGGTCTCCTGCGATCCCATATTGAAGGAATATCCGCCTCATCACTCATCCCTCTATTATATAAAATTCAAGGGAGCACGGTAAAAAAAAAATATTTGAGCGATGCAATATGAAAGGGAAAATTTCAAGACAGTAAGTATAGGCGTTGCACGTTCCGATTTTTTTTGCAAAATTCTAGCTTTTTATCTTTCATCGAGTTGGTGAAACTTGACCTAAAAGCCATTACTGTATTCTGAAAGTTTAAAATATAACAAAGCATGTAATCACGACTTAAGACTCAAGTTGTTTTTTTCTACTCTCTTTTCTTTCGTGTGCGCTTAACGTGGTCAGAAATCTTTAGGGCAAAAAATGTTGAGTCCATTTTATACCCATTTTTGACCCAAGTCATCCAGTTAAATCTTATGTATTTGGACGTAACTAGATGTAATCCACTATCACCGCATCTTATGGTTAATTTTTTTGTGGTTAAGTTGATCAGGTATTTTCATCTGCCATAAAATTTATCCAAACTCCGTGGGGGAATTCTAAAGGTATCTGTTCTATATCAAGAATAGGGAGTGAAATAAATATTGTAGTGCTTTAATTTGGTGGGAAAATGGTGCCTAACCTCCGGATTGATATCGTAATAATAACAGTTAAAAACATTAATTTAGTTGGTTGGCTAGTAATGAAAAATCCTTAAATCTTAAAACGATTTAAATCCAGTATGATCTGTACTTTCCTGGCAAATTGCTGTGGAGAATTCTACTCGAGTCTTCTACTGGGTCAGTTCATTGACGACGCCAACATTTCGGAAAACAAATCGTTTTCCATCCATCATTTTGATCAGCCCTGAATATGGTAAACGACTTTTTTCCGAAACACTGGCGTCATCGATGGAGGAACTGACCCGGTGGAAGACCCGAGTAGCCTTTTCCACGGTTTCAATCCATTCTAATTCGGAAGGGAAGAGAATTTTCAGCCTAATAAGTCTGGTAAAAAGGTATACATAGCCTTAGGATTATGATGATAAATGCCATTAGGTCTGTCTGATGTGTATTTTGGAGTAAATAAATGCTGCAAAAATCATGTTTTCTATATTCTGCGAAAACCATAATTGGAAATAATGGCGTATCCTGACGGTTGCGTTCATATAGGTGACATTTTTTGTAGCATTAGAAAAATTTTTTTGACATAGTTAATGCCTAATTTGCATTTTTTGCAATAATATTTACATAGGTATTTAAAACAACGTTTGATATAATAAATCTATTATTAGATGAGTTTTTATTAAAATTAACATTATTAATAATTAATTTTTTAGAAAATTTCGGACATTATTTCAATAACCGTCGAACCAAGTCTGGCTTATTTTTTAAAAAACTAGAAACCTTACAGACTGTAGGCACCACTGAATTTCTCCTAATTTGCACATGCAGCTTTCTGGCCAATGATGATATCAAAGTCCCAGCGCGTGTCCTTCGTCCATTGGACTAGCAAAAGGATTCGCACACTCTCCTCCATGCGTCAACGGACGATAACCCTTAAAAAGTTCTACCGTCCACACCTTCCTCTCTTTAAATTGGAGGAAGCCTAATGAGGGATGAAGGATTCTAATGGGAGGCGAAAAGTTAAGGGAGAGAGACAGGAGAGACACATTTGGCATGTACATGGTTCCGCTGGCATAAGGAAGTGAAAATGTCTCAAAGCAGGCGATGAATTAACAGCCCATCACCGCTACGCGTAGAGATTTCCTCCTCGTCGAGAACCACCATCCTTTTTGCCTCAAAAACGATCTTGAGCGGTCTTTTTTAAGGCATGGAATGGTTTTAAGGTAAATGAAGAGGTGTCAAGTTGCATGTTCATTTTTGTCAGAGATATTTCACCCCCTCTTGTTAAAGATACTTAGAACGTGCAATGAATGACTTCTCAAGGCACAGGAAGTAAACTCTATAGTTATGGTTTTCTGTTCAAAAGAGTATCTAATTTCACTGTGAAATAATCATTCCCATACGCTGGGACTCGCTCCCGGATTTTTTGATTTCCAACCAAATTTTTAAGTCAAGCCTTGTCAATACAAAATACCAGTGCCATACCAATTACAAAAGCGCCATTTTGGTTGCTTAATTGAATAGGGTACTTGGCCGAAAGCCAAGGTATATGGGTTCGAATCTTGGCCTAGGTTATTTTTATTGCATAAAATTTCTTATATTTGCGTGTACGCTAGTGAAAGCCTTTAATATTGTCACCGTCGTGGATTTCTACGACGAGGAGCGTGAATTATGTTCATGACGTTTGTTCCAAAAGTATTGCAAAGGTTTCAAACCGAAATGTTCTACCATTTACCCCTTGAGCTACTTCTTTCTCTCAACCAAGCATTCTAAAAAGGCTAATAAGTATTTTTATACCTGTACGACGGCATATTCAGGTTTCAAAATCTGGTCTCAAATGTAAACGCAGATTTCCGATCAGTGAGGTCCTCTGATTTGCAGAGCGAGAGGGTATATGACCATAATTATCCAGGACGAACTCTTGGGTCATCATTCAAAAACATAAATTCATTTCTTTGGGTAACGCACCATATCTTTGGCGATCTTTTAAGCAATCTTGAATTCGGAATCTTTTACCATGGCTTCTCATCTTTCTCTATTAATTGTCAACCTCTTAGAACTCCAACGATATTACTCCTAACTCCTCAAACATTTGTCGTTTGGTATCATTACAATTTATAATATAGGATATCACAAGTATATGTTCTTTTATAATTAAAGGAACCTTAACATTTTCAATGACTAACAGTTGACCATAAACTAATAATTGATATACAGATATTAATTCAACTTAATGTACAATTGTGCGATTAATACTCGAGCCTTTCTCTAAAATCCTTCCTATATATGTATTACTCCATAGCAGTAATAAATTTAATAATATTTCAAAATCCCTAAGCACTTTTTTAATCACCCTTATACTATCTCATTTTGATCGTAATATCGTCATGAAATTTTCATCTTCACCAAATGTACCTACGTTTCATATTTTGTTCTTTAATTATACAATGTGATTTTTTTCAAAGTTAAGATCGATACGCATCCAATTTCTAAATGTAGATCAAATTTCCCCTACTATCATTTCCCATGTTTTATTCACTATTTAATCATTTCACTTCAACATTCAATCATTTTTCATTTATCAACTCCATTGTTTCAAAATTTAATTAATTAACTAGCGTAGAATTTAAAATCTTGAATATGTTGATAAACGTAATTTCTTTACTGTATGGTACGAGAATTAAGTGTGATTTTTTTATCAAAATTTACATTTGTTACGTATAACTATGTATGGCATAGGAATATCATATAATTAATTATGAAACGTCTGAAACAGTGACGGGGTAACCGTTGATTCGCTTTTACTATTGATACACCTTGAACATAAAAGTAAGTGATTTACCTGCCATTGCTCTGGATTATTATCCTAATGCTAGTGTACGTTTGATACAATGTATCTACAGTAATTTCATCAACGCCAATCACAAAATATTGCAACCTAAGATTCTCCCAGTCCCTTTGAAAAAAGAAAGAAAAAGTTTGATAAATTTCAGAAAGTTTATATTTCGAGGCGCTTTCATGCCATGTTGAAGCTTCTTTCCCGACAGAGGAGTTTTCGGTCAATTGTTGACGCGTGATTGCAAGATATATTTACACTGATATCGTGTTAAAGATGAACAAATAATATTATTGTACGCCCAACTAATTTAAATAAGTATTTTATTCTGGTAGGTGACCGTTATTTTATGATGAAGGCGTGTGATTTTTACGCATACATTACTGCAGTGACGGTCTGATTAAGACGATACATTATAGCTTTAACGTTTAAATATGAACTCTTCAGAAATATATGCTACTATTTCCGGATCCATGTTCATGAAGTAATTTTAGAAGAAAAAATGTATGCATAATGTGAACATAAATTAATGTGAACAAAAATGTGAACATAAATTTTTAACATAAACAAGAAACTTACTAAGTAATTCGGTTTTCAAATTTTATACAGCCTCGTGTAAAAAACTGCCTAAGATTTTATATCCTCAGGCAAAAAATTGGCACTGCGAAGAAATGTACTTTTTAACTGCTATGGCTGCAGCATTGATGGGCATTTGTCCTAATGGTACATAACCGGAGTTATTATTAGTACTTCAATTTTAGAGTCAGTCATTTTGCTTTACCTGTGTCACATAATTTTTAGCATTTCATTCATCTTGCAGCAGTGAAAAGCCCGTCCCATTAGTTGAGGATGGTGAGAAATAAATATTATGACTCTTTATTATTCGTGGTTGATTTTTTTCCTTGTTACATTTTATAGACGAATTGATCCCTGCATCAATAGGCCATTCACTTAAAAGATTAAAAGTTGATAATTCACTACTCTTCGGTTACTCTGGTGTTTAAATAGTTAATAAAGGAAGTGGACAGTCCTTCGAGGAAATTTATGTGTTCATTAAAAGTCAAGCCTGTAAAATAAGCTGGCTCAAAGGAGAGCGTTGGGATATTACTTAATCCATTCAGATGATTAATTAAAAATTTTAAATGATTGAGAGAATTAGACTTTAAAGTGACCAAATAATTTGAAAAGACTGGAAAGCGTTTATCCTCATAAATATATATGTATATATATATATGTGTATATATATATATATATATATATATATATATATATATATATATATATATATATATATATATATATATATATATATATATATATATATATATATATATATATATATATACATATATATATATATATATATGTATATATATACATATATATATATATATATATGTATATATATACATATATATATATATATATATATATGTATATATATACATATATATATATATATGTACGAGGGTCATCCGGAAAGTAGTACCCGTTCGTGCCGCATGAAGTGCTGACGACGCGAGTAGCCGCTGGACGAGGTCAGATAGCTTCAGTGGCTTGTCTGCCTTCTCTGAGCCAAGTTGCGTGACGCTAGCATTGCCTGTGTTGTTTCTGTGACTGTTTACAATGCTTAAAAAAATTGAGAACGCCGCCAGTTGTGAAGTGAGGGCAGTGATTAAATTCCTCAATGCAAGAAACGTTCGCCCATGTGATATTCATCGCCAATTAAAGGAGGTGTATGGAGACAATGTAATGGACGAGTCGTCTGTTCGGCGGTGGTGTCGCAACTTCAACATGGGGAGGGGGAACACACACGACGATGAGCGTTCGGAGAGACCGTCTGTCATTACAGACCAACTGGTGAGCTCAGTTGACGAATTCGTGAGGAACGATCGGCGCGTCACAATTGATGACATCTGTGAGCATTTTCCCAATGTTTCTCGAACAATTGTTCATGAAATTGTTAAACACCATCTGCATTATGCAAAAATTTGTGCAAGATGGGTCCCTCGCGTATCTCAATGAGCTGGCGGCGAAGGACTATGCAGCAGGAATACAGAAACTTGTCACACGTTATGACAAATGCCTTAATTTGCTTGGAGATTATGTTGAGAAGTAGTTTAAAGTATCCTCTTTCAAATAAAATTTTTTATGTTTGTTAATATTTACTTTTGTGTCTTTATTTCACGAACGGGTACTACTTTCCGGATGACCCTCGTGTGTGTGTATATATATATACATATATATATATGTATATATATATATATATATATATATGTATATATACATATATATATATATATATATATGTATATATACATATATATATATATATATATATATATATATATATATATATATATATATATATATATATATATATATATACATATATATGTGTATATATATATATATATATTGGGCTGACACAATATAACACAAATAGAAAAGAATAGACACATTTAAAAAAACACTCACACGGTAAATTGTTCGAGCTTTCGGCCCTCTCGGAGGCCTTCTTCAAGAGAGACTAGTCCGAAGAGGGCCCATTATTGTGCCGCTCGTGTGAGTTTTTCCGTACAATCGTTATATATATATATATATATATATATATATATATATATATATATATATATATATATATATATATAAAATTATGTGCATATATATATGTATATTTTATATATATATATATATATATATAAAATTATATATGAATTTGAAAGTATTTTGCTAAACTAATTCCACCTACCCTGTTTAATCTACGTAAATATTTGATTTGATGTATTGGAGGAAAAAATGACTTGGCAAATATACTCTTTAAATTTATCTCTTTAAATTATACTCTCTCAAGAAAATTCTAAGAACTCAAGATGTATGGCAGGTGGCGAGCAATAACTTAAAAATTTCTTGGTCAAAAAATTAATTTCGACAAAAATTTTGAAATACCGAGGGAAGATATACTAATAAAATTGACCAAAAACGCTAGAAAATTCTTTCATTTATTTCATGATAAGATTACTCATATAAAGCCCTCTCTAATTTAAAATAATTTAACTAAGAGCTTGAAAAAGATAATTTTAAAAGTTGTTGGACTTTAAGGGAAGTTGTAAAAGATTACAATGGGATTCCCAAGTGGTTCGTTTGAGTCCTTAGTGAATGCATTTTTTAAAAGATTTTATGTATTGTATGACTCAAATACCAACGTTATGCGGAAATTCCTTCCAAAAAATTAACCCAGGAAAGGACCGCGTGGTTGTGAGCAGAAAAAGAAAAAAATATCCTTCTTATGGCCCCTGAATCGCACATCACCTCCAAATTTGACGCTGTCGCACTTTGCTTGTTTTTCCGGCGCTCAGCCCGTTCCATCCGCATGACCCTTCTGCTTGCCCCTGGTCGCTTTCCTTCCAGCGCTGGGGCGAGAGACGATAAATACAAAACCTATATCTGAAATGATGAGCGAAAAGGAAAGGAAACAGAAGAGGTTATGCCTTAGAAGGTTCCGCTGTCGCGTTCGGAACCTCTTACGTCGGTGCCATTTGTTCTCCACTTTATATGTTTCTCTTTCCCCATTCCCTCCCGTCCTCTTCCATGGGGTCTCTCGAAGATATTTCGATCCCCTTTCCCGCACACTGCCCGCTCCGAATGCTCACCCGGGTCAGAAAAGTTGAGACCCTCATTCCTCAGGAAGGAGCAGAGCAGCGGAGAAGGGGAAACGGAAATAAACAAAGTCTTGAGATCGAACCATAAGGTGTCCCGTCTAACAGTATTTTTTCCTCCCGTTCCGTGTTATGTATCGTAGGTATAGGTGCTCATTCATGTTTTCTCTTTCTCAGTGTATGTTTAATTTCCTTCAATTTTTTCCTAGTTTTTGAACCAGCCCGTCACGTACGTAAAAAGTTGTTTCAAGTTGAACGAATTCAAAATCCAGGCAATATATTTCCAATTCCAGAGTTAATTGCTTTCTTGGATTACTTAGTCGTGATTCAGCCGTAACAGTAAGTGGTTTATGGACTGGGAGAAGAGCCAGGACTTCAAGGACCAGGTGTTATGCTTAGCTACGTATGCTCAAATTGGTCATGCCTCTTTCTCAGATGGGAATTTCCGTCATCTATTCCATCCAATATAGTCATGAACTCATCGGACAAGGTAAAAGTAAGCACTTCGTTCTTGCCTTGGCCTTGGAAAACCGTTTTGATGCGCCAGGTTTAACCTTCAGAAGAAAATGCTTCGCAAGTTATCCCACCTATTGGAAGACCATTTACGGTGATTATCCTCCTGGTGCATTTATTTGTCGGTATGATGTCGTTAATGTACAATATAATGTATTTAATCCGTGGGATAAAGTTGGAAACCCCGTACTTACGACGGTATTAAGTTACTTGGAATTTATTTGCGAAGCGCAGAATGCAATCTAATGAGCAAGGCCTATTCCTTCATTGGTTTTTAAAAATCATGATATATCTAATAAGACGGAACATCTACTAATCTACTATTATTGGCAACATGTACAAATAACTTTAACACAAAGTTTTAAATGGTCGAGGAAACGTTTAGGTTCTGCCAATATCGTGTGTTTATATGCATTATATATATATATATATATATATATATATATATATATATATATATATATATATATGAGCGTGTATATTATCATTATATTGTTCGGTAAAGAAGCAAAGGTTACAAGATTCTTTTATTTTTTTAAAACATCAAGTGTTTTTTTCGGAGGAGATCCGTGTTTTTCAGAGCGGCAGCACAGGGATAGTTTGCTCCCAGGAGAGTTGAGACCTCTGCTCGCAATCTTCTCCTCCTGAACTCTTGTCGCTCCTTCCATGGTGAAGGAAAGCACACCGTGGTGATAATGTCCGTAGTGGCCGGACGACGATCTCATTGGCCCGGTGATAACAGCGTAGACGATGTCCCTCTCTCCCTTGAACTCGTGAAAGGCCATTCGTACATTGTGTTGCACGAGAAACCCGAGACCCAAAACGTCTTCAGTCACATTTAAAATCAGGAGGGTTAAAAGAAAGTTTCATCCATGTGGATAAACCATAATAATGACAAAGGAGTGCCAAGGAGAAAGAGTAGGTTAGTAAATTGTGTAAAAGTACTGACAATAAAAAACCTAGGAATATATACATGTAAATAAATAAATGAATTTTGGATAGCGTTATATTAATACTTTTCATTTGGTAACACTTTGTAAGGCATTTGATTATGCGTCTTGACCGTTGCAGAAAACGTTGTTTTCCCAAAATGACTATCGAGGCTACCGTGACTGGTGTGATATATAGTTCATCTTTGATTCTTTCCTCCAGTTTCTGCTATAGTATTGTAAGATAATCTAAATTGAGGGTCTTTTCTTTGAATTAGAATGTTAAGTCCTCGTATGTAACTCTTTTGGTTGTGATCACAAGAAAATTTGCTAATTTGTTACAGTGGTTTTTAATTACTCTGATAAGGATACCACTGTAGAGGTGGTATAGGTAAAGGCGTTGTGTTCCCAGCAAGGTTTCAATAGTTTTCAAAACTTTACGGCATACGACTCGGACTCTAGTACACACAAATGCAATATATCAGGTATTTCCTTCTACGCCAGAGCACCATGGGCAATTGGACGTTAGGCTCGTGCCGGCGGCCCGGAGGAAGCAACCGTCTGCCCATCTATCGTCCGCTAGACGCCAGGAGTTATCAATATCCCTTCTGAGACTGGGCTCACGGTGTATAGCCAGCCAATTCACCTCCTCATAGTAAACGCCGCTCAAGGGCCAAATAAATTAACATTGAAGTGAATCGAACCTGGAACTTTAGCGCATCAATTTGATAGCTTACCCCTGTTTCTGTGTAAGTGTGTAGGGAGAGAGATAATTTGGAGAATGAAACAAAAACAAAATAGAATGCATATATAAATGCATATAAACTTACCTTCATGCTTGTACCGATATTTTTCTCATATAATTTCTCTTCCTTGCCAAATTTTCACAGAATTGGCAAGTTTTAAGGGGCTCAGAGATCATAGAACCTATGTGTGTGTGTATGAGTTTGAGGGTCCACCGGGTGGAAGAGAGAGTGGGAGCAGGGGGAGGAGGAGGAAAGGGTCTTCCGTGGCAGATTCGGTTCGGAGTGGCGGGAGGGAAAGTGGGTCGGACTGACGCCCGTCCTATTGGATTCCTGGGTCGGCCCTCAGGCGACGTAGACTGAAACCCTTGGAAGTGGAGCAGGGTGGTTCGGGAGCGGACGACAATGACTGGGACTCGTTAAGAGATACCGGAGAAGGAGAGAGAATTGCATGGCTCTGGAAATGAATGGGGCGAAATACTGTCAGGAGAGGGAAAATTGTCGCTTGGTGTGGCGTCGCTAACCAAGAAGGTGAGGCAGGGGCGACCGGGGCATCTAGAGAAAACGTCGCACATAAATGAGTCATTATGTTAATGCGGCATTTAAAAAGAAACTGTGCGAACAAATGTTTGCGCCAAGTAAAATGCGTTCATTCTCAATCATATATTTCTCAAATTAACCCGCCAGCTTCAATATTCAGGTATAAATCCCACCCATTGGTCGGAATTTAAGTGAAACGTGGGAACTTTTAAATCTTTCCGCCGAAATTGGTTACGCAATTAGAATATAGTAGCTTGGTATATCCCGCTTGACTTTCCTCGTGATATGGGTGATTGATAATTTATTTAAACATCTGCGAAGAAATAATATTTTCATGGAAACTTTTATCTTATTGATGTCGTGATGTAGGAAGGATGCATTTTGTCAGCTACTTCGTGACGTGACGTATGGAATGCGTCTCAAACATAATGAATTTAACCAAAATGAACGAATTTTCCCTCGCTCTGCCTGAACCAGACGTAAGGATATAGGACCACCAATTAAACCCAAATTCACACGTCGTATTATGAATGTACTTACTCTGATAATTCTAGAATGCACTTAATGTGGCCGAATGAATGGAATGCCTTTAGTAAACTAGCTGAGTGGAAACAATTTCCTTTAAAATTTTTTAAGCTCATCCCTAACCTTTTATATTTAGAAATTTATTTAAAATACATCTATTTGGTCGGTATTTGATTCATGCAGGTTTACTAATATGATATTCTTCATTTTGTAGCTGTAAATGTTGTTTTAGCTGTCAAAATTTATGATTTGCAAGAGAAACCAATGAGATATAAGCATGGGATTAATATATTCTTTCTGAGATAGCATCTTTACGCTTTGAACTACCTGAAAGTATGCTCTTAGACCACTCAGTATTACGATCGCCGTTTCTAAAGCCAACATTTTTTCCAACATTGCCAGCATAGTTTCTTTTTTTTAAGATTATCGGAAGAGCCGTTGGAATATTCATCTTTTTCGGAGCAGTGAGGTAACTTTAATTTGAAAACAGGTATCCTCCATGGATTTGAAATAATTTTGAAAAAGATCCCGGTATTGATGATTGGAATATAATATATCATTTTGATCCACAATTAACGCTATATTGAAGAATCAAAATGTAATATCTTTGCGCAGGATGTGTAGAGTGGTAATTTTGTGATATTATATCAAATAAAAATAGGTAAAAGAGCATTGAGTTCACCTTTAATCTTAATTTGTGTATCTAGAATAAAATTACTGAGAGAAAGATAAACATGTTAGGATAAACTAAGTGCCGTAGGTTAATACGGAAGAAGGATTTCCAAATAAAACTGTGAGAGGGAATTCTTGAGTATATTTAAAAATTTTGATAATTTAATCGGGGATAACTAACGTAAGAAGAAGATAATTGGGAATGATTAATATAAAAATACCAGTGAAAGAGTGTTTATCATTTATGGAAGTACTAATGGCAAATATAAATGGCATGCGCGAAAGAACACGCTTCTAAAGCCAATGATTTGAGTTAAAATATCCGTACGCCCTTAAGACGTCTTGCGAGATAGTACGTAGTTACACATGCAGTTGAAATAAACCCACGTCTAAACCGATGTAGAAAAAAATTGAAGCGTTGAGATTTTTTTTCTTAACTTCAGTAAAAATAAAATTGATTTACTGATTGACTAATCAAGAACATTTTCGAAGAGTTGTTCTCCAGAGGAGACTTTGGAGACACTAATGAGAAGAAGGAAACATCTAATTGGACACGTTCTGAGGCAGAAATATTGTTCAGCAGATTTTGGAATGAACCGAAGAAGTTAGTTCCTGGAGGAGGCCAAGAATGATTTGTATGGAACCAATAATGGTAGACATGGAACTATGAAGGAATTAGGGAACAGGAAAAAAGTTTAGCTTTGATAGATAGATAGATAGAGGTCTTTATTTGGGCGAAATTGAGACCAAATGGTCCCTTATTCCATTTAACCCATCGTCGTATACATATTATATTAGGCATTAAACTTATAGTTACATTCATATGTACACATAAATACATAAAGACGGACATAAATTCATTTAGCACAGATATGCACATCGAAAAGAAAAAAGTATATAAAAGTATGTGTACACACACACACATACACACACACATAAACATACATACATGCATGCATACACATAAATAAATACATACATAATTACGCACATATACACCCAAACAGACATAAATATACGTATATAAATTAAGAATACACCTAAATATAAATTATCTATAAAATAGCTAAGTAGATAAATATATAGCAATAAATAGCTAAGTAGATAAATATGTAGCAATAAATAGCTAAGTAGATAAATTTGCTGACCTTTGATAATTAGTACATATTTAAAAGCTAGTTAGGATCACTATAGTTTTATTAAATGTGCTCTGTTCATTTTTTATAACATTGTCGTTGCTGATTCACAGTGGATCCACATGATGATGAAATATTCCCAAAATATAAATTCTTGGATTTGCAGAAGGACTTGAAGATTAAATTGGGTGAAATATTGTTAAGAGAACATTTCATGGACGGGCACAATCATTTTGTACCCGGAATTGCTTGAATTCCATGATGAAGGTCGCTAAACAGAGGATTAGTGAGCAGTAAGTACCCCCAGACCTCCCATCTATGGGCCATTAGGCGAGTTCGTTAGTCAGCAAGCTCAGCTTTAATATGGAGACGTGCTCTTGAGTCGGCTTTACCCTCTCTCTCTCTATCTCTCCTCGAGTTGGGAGAGGTTGACATCCGGAACGGTTACTCGTGGATTCCAAGCCGCGCGGGTCCGCGACACTCGAGGGACCGGGAGGAAGGTCCCTTTAATCCTGGGGCATGGAAATGCCTCGGACACCAGCGAAGGTCTGGGCAGGCCTATTTCTGTCCGCTTCCACCACCAACTCCGCAAAATTTTACTTTCGCGCAGAGTGTACCGTTCTCACTTTCCGTCCGTTTCCGCGATTCCAAATCCCTTTCAGTCCTCTTCCTAATCTAGGCGGATGTAGAGTGGAAGGATACGATTGTTGTAGAGATATATTGGCTGTAGATAAATTTCATGGAAGGTGGATTTCAACTTTCTCGTTTAAGAATCGAATAGACTTTATAGATATTATGAATTTTAAAAAGATAATAATGAATACATATTATTTGTTCTAAAAAATTGACGATATCTTGGATTTTTCTGGCCAACTTGGTATCGATATTTGGGATCCACATTATTATTTTCATTTCAGAAAAGATCATAATAAGAAGAAAACTGGTTGTACTATTGAAAAACTTTCCAATAATCTTAAAGAAAACGTTTTGATATGATCTAATAAAAATAGGTTATTCTACCATCCAGATGTGCTCAAGCGTTCAAAATCGTTATTTCTCGACTTTCTTCCCCAGTCTGTAGTTTTCTGTCACTTACCCAGCTCTTTGCGTCTCCAGAATAGGCCGTATTGCGTCACCATCACGCACGGGATCCTACCCAAACTATCCGAATCTTGCCGAAGTTACTTGTTAGGTCCCTATCCAGAAATATAGAAATCTTTAAAAAAGCGCCGTCTTCATTTTGTGAGTTTCCTTCTACTTTCACGATAAGCTCAGAGTAAATTTTCTTTATTCATTTTAAAATAAAACAATTTTAAATACTTCCAAAGCATAATTGATGCTTGAAATTATCAATCACTCAGTTAATGTTCATTCACTAGTTTAATGAGGTAAACCAGGTTTGAACACTAATGTGAAACAGAGCGCAGTGAGGTACATTTGGGCTTCAAGGTGATTGCGAAAATAGTGAAGGGGCTGAAAAAGCCACTCTAGCACATAAATGCAATTAAAACCATTACATGGCATGTGAAGATCTCAATGATTTTCTCCTTATTTTAACTTGAGGGTCGATGACATTAAAAAACTAAGTAAATTAAGGTCTTTACTTGTGTGTATCCAGATAAAGTAAAATTCAATGAGAAACAAATGTCATCTGTATTTGTAGTTGCAATGCATATGTATATAATTCTTCACTTGAACAATTTGTGTTGGTTTTTAATTTATTGAACATAATCGTAGTGCAGTTATAAGTGAAGTTGCTAGAAAAGCTGGGTAAAAAACGTATAGTACCTGGGGAAACGGGAGGAAAGAATATCTTCGAGAGGAAGGCATATAACTCAAGGCGAAAATTATTATGTTCTCGCGGAAAAAATTAAAGGAGGCACGTGGTGTCAGGGGTGCAAACGTGGTTCAGAGCACCGGTGCTTCTGGTCGCAAAATTTGTTTTCACAGGAAAATTCATGATCCCAGTCGTAAACACGATTGAGAAGTTAGAATGACACGGTCTTAAAAGGGCGATACCTGTACGGAATTTTACCCGTTTTGAGTAATTATTCTTTTTTCAGGGAAAGATGGGATCGTCGTTCCGTAAATTTATGGCATCGATGGAGACCTAGCGCTGTTCTGAATTTCTGGACTCTTCGTTGTGCTGCATTAGACTTCATTCTAAGGAGAGAGAAGAAATATCGAAAATTGAAACAGAATGAGCCCGTCACCAAAGGCACCGGTAGAAGTTCAATGGTGTACGAATATTAAGGAGAAGACATAAATCGGTCAATAATAGTTATTATTCACCGAGTGGCATTTAACGATTCTTTGTCAATATATGTACTCTGTAACATTGAAAAAATTCATTACTTGCGGGTTAGCTCCCTCTTGCCCAAAATTATCCATGCTCCTCTACTGGTGTGCGCAAATTTCTAGGTGTTCCCGCTAATTAAACGCCCCTTCACTCAATAATACGTATTTTTCAATAAAATAACTTGTCATCCTCTGCAACAATATTTCTTTATTTTCGTCATGTTATAACGCCATGAAATAGATTTCAAAGAATACATTTATTAAATTAGAACTTAGGGTACGGAATTCGGAATTGTTAGTAGAACGTAACATTATTCCTTATCCCGTATGAGATAATTTCACAATCACGGTTGGGATAATTTTTTGCTAGTAAATAAAGTCTTAGTGTAGTATTAAGTTCGGTTGATACAGAATTCTCTTAATAAAAATAAAAACTCTTACCCAACGTTATCGGTAAGAAATTCGAGGGGATAATTGCTGACTTAACATAAGAAATGGAATGATGACACAAAGTCTCCAGATAATATTTGCCGGGAATGTCACAGCAAGGGTCCACCAAAATATAGAGGGGGTAACACTTAACCGAAATTGAGTTTGGGGTGTGTGTATGCTACCAGTAAAGGCAAGTGGTTGCTTGGAAGAGGGGCGAATGTTTGAGGAGAAACGATGGAATTAGAAGCAAGGGAAGTGATGCCCGCGAGAGGGATGGAAAATTGTGGTGCGATTCTTCTTAAAGCTTAAAAGCAAGGGATTGGTGTTAGGAAGAAGTGATAAGAGAAAGTGAGATAAAGAGAGAAGAAAATTTTTCTACTGGAGGGAAAAGTTAAAAACGGGAGATCCCAGCGTCGACGAACGAGTGGAAGAATGCGGAGGCGATCTGAAGGAGAGCTGGAAGAGAGAGAGAGAAGCAGAGGAAAGTTACGGTTTAGCACAGTGCTCGCAGTTTTGAGCTGTTTTATGGAACGCGAATTTATTTCGCATCTCCTCGTCTTGCGTTTCCTCCGCCCTTGTTTGCTTCGCTTTATTTTTCTGCCAATCTCAACTTGAGAGGTACCCGGCTGAAGGAAGATCAAACAGCTAAGAAATTGTCTCTCTTCGGAGGGCGCGTATCATTTCATCTTTCCCTCTATATCCTCGGTATATATTTTTTAGGTTCTCGCGTAACATGGGCGGTGGAGTGGTACTGAGAAGGTAGAGGTGGGGACCGGGAATGCTCTTGGAAAGAGTCCTCCCGAAGGTAGTGCTGCGTGGCTCTGTATCTCGTTTCGAAAATATATATATATGTACATGGAAAGAGCAGTGTTTATTTCTACCAGATTCAACTCAAAAAAGTAACAGATATTTGGCTTTTGCCTCACGGAATGGGTTCTTTGCTGTGCGTATTCCTTCTTTATCAAAATAGAAGGGCGATGCTTATGAAATGGCAAATATCCTAGCCATTTAACAATTTATTTTTGCGTTACGACACGATATTCTTCTTTGGTGTGTGGATTCTCCTTGTAAATCAGTGGTAAACTCCTGATATAATTATATAATCAATAACGTAATTAAAAAAAATATGCCATTGAGTAATGGAATTTTTGCATCTTAATTATTATTCTTAAAGTATGTATTTATGTGTTCAAAAGTTTAATAATATAAAACTGCCAAAGCCACTTTATTCACTGCCAAATTATGTGAGAAAGGGACTCGTCTCCTCGTGACTTGAGGAACGATGCGAGTCCATCAGCCCCCGATAACTTAAATACCGTTAGTATTCAATTTTTTTTCTTGGCCGTATTCAACTCGTAAAACATACGACTAAATTCCTTTTTTTTTAAATTAGGATTTCTATGATAAGAAAAAAACAGCCATAATATTTGAATTAGTTATTTCCTTGAACTATGTTTCTTCTGGCTTAAATTTATACTAATATTCATTATTTTTGTTGACTCATCAACTATGCTTTGTAAATTACGAAGTTATTGATGCCATATCTGAGAAATATTTTTTAATTTGTTCTCCAATTTCGTCTCTCTCCAGCAAAGTGTTGTCAAAGATGCAAAATATATTATAAATATCTAGCTTTGCTTCGTAAGAACTGGTATTACTCTGCTTCTTCGGAGGAAATTTTTTAACAAAATCCTGTCTCACAATTTGATTAATTAACTCAGTAAGAACAACCCAAAGAGGATTTATCATGCATGGAAACTGCTTAAAGCGAAAGTGACAGAGCTTGTATATATGGCCATTGAAGTAAGAAGGAAATAATATTTCGGGTGACTTAGATGCCATAAAATCTTGCGGAATTGCGTTCTTATCCCGGGAATAATTGGTGGGAACAAATGGAGAGAAGTAATGATTTTTCATATTCACCTGAGATAGACAAGGCGAAATATTAATTCATCAAGAGTTATTTAAGGATTTAAAGAGTGACAGGGTGAGTATATTTATATTCTGGCCAGAACAGACGAAATATCAGTGAAAAAATTCATTCAAGCATAATACAAAGTGATATATAGTATATACTTATTAGTATTACTTGCTCATTGACTTGACGTAAACTTCTTAAAAAGGAGCCGATACACTTCTAATGTAAGTAGATATGTACTTCTTAATATATATATATATATATATATATATATATATATATATATATATATATATATATATATATATATATATATATATATATATATAAATTAGTGACAGACCTCATGCCCCGACTGACAAATTATAACCATTCAATTTCGGAAAGCATGCACTTGTTCATATTAATTTGCGCATTTCTGACGGATCCCATTTACTCATTTCGAGTTAGTTTCCTTTTCACATAACTAAGCCGAAATATTAAATTAAATATCTTTTTTCTAAATATTCAATTTTAAATGTTATGATATAATACTAATTAAACTGTTTAAGCTTTCAGCTTGCCAGAGAATCATTAACACTGTCATGGTTTGGGTAACACTTAAATTTTGAATTACCCTAAAGCTTTCAGATAATTTTTGGACTTTAATCACGGCCTCCACTTTTAACGTTGCCGGGTCTTCAAATTTTTTGTTCAGAGCTCTGTGTAGTTTTTAATTAGCATGGGAATTACATAAAAAATATTACACAGTATTGGAAACGTTAGAGACAATTTTATTTGACTCCTTGAAGATATTTAGATAGTCTAAATAAACGACTACTAAGACAACATAACAAAGGATAATCATTGTTCCTTCTTTAAATAAATTAATTGAATATTAATACTAAATAAATTCAATACATTCTTTTTTTTTCTTTTCAAGAACAATGAAAAGCTCTTTCTGTCGACCATATGTGCCTTTTCGACGCCATGTATCCAAATGTCATCTCACAGTTTTCATATTAAAATATGCACAGTGTAGTGCATTATACTGTCGTAATTGAAGTCATTCAATTAGATAATTTGAGATGTTTCAATGACATTGGATCATTATATAGATAAGTAACCATATCATTAAAATCATCTAAATATCATCCACATTTTTGGACTCAATAACTGTTGTTCTTCCAACATATTTAAGAACATTTACCATTGATTCGCGGTATCTTACCAATTTTCTTATAATAGACCATTATTGGCAAATAATACGTATTAAATGAACGCAGATAAATAATACCTTTAATTCATTTGATCGAATAAAATCATTAGAGAATGTATTTGTATGTTTCTAAGATGAAAAGTGGTCCAAAAACATCCGCATATATTGAGAAATGAGTTACTTCCATAAAAAATGGGAAAAATGAAAAAACTTATCTATATAATTGACCTTTTTCCTTCCATTTGTCAAACTGCAATCATATGCACCAATATCAACTGTCTAACAATTTATTTATGAGCTATAGATGTCATTTTACGATCAAATCAAATACTACCTTGATCAAAAATTTCCCGGAATTTATTCAGAAAATTAAAAATACAAGTTTATTCATCTAAATCTATATTGTCCCCTTCAAAGTAATCCCCATCGACTGCAACACACTTATGCCAGCGCTTGATCCAATCCTCGAAACATTTTTTATATTCGGTTTTCGGTATGTCCATCAGTGCTTCCTGCGATTTTTCCATTACTTCCTCTCGGCTGCTAAAACGCGTTCCCCGTAATGGTTTTTTAACTCGATTGAACAGAAAGAAGTCACAGGGAGCCAAATCAGGTGAATTCGGTGGCTGTTGGATGGTATTTGTTGCATTTTTCGTCAAAAAATTACGAATAATGATAGCACTGTGCGACGGTGCGTTATCATGGTGCAAAATCCACGAGTTTTCTGCCCACATTTCTGGTCTCTTTCGGCGAATTGCTTCTCGCAAACGTCTCATAACGCCCAAATAATACTCTTTGTTTACTGTCTGGCCTTCTGGCAAAAATTCATGATGCACTACACCGTTGTAATCCATGAAAACCGTCAGCATTGCCTTCTTTTTTGACTGAAAACGACGTGGTTTTTTTGGTCTCGGCTCATTTGGTGAAAGCCATTCACTTGCCTGATGTCTGGATTGCGTGTCGTACTCATAAACCCACGTCTCGTCTCCAGTAATGATCCTTTTGATGAATGTGGGATCGGATTCAGCCTCGCAAATCATGTCTTTTGAGACGTCAACACGGTCTCTTTTTTGCATGAAATTGAGGTCTTTTGGCACCAACTTTGCTGCTACACGACGGAAACCCAAATCATTAACCACAATGTCTTGGGCGGATCCATAGGCAATGTTCAAGTCCTCCGCTATTTCTCTGATGGTTAATTTGCGGTTATTGACCAACATTTCTTTTACTTTATCAATTTTTTCACCGACTTTCGATGTCGATGGTCTGCCACTGCGTTCATCATCTTCGATTGACTCACGACCACTTCTGAACCGCTCGTGCCACTGGTAAACGACCGTTTTTTTTAGAGAATCGTTGCCGAAACACTTTTCCAACATTTCCAACGTCCGTGCGCCACTAAATCCGTTTTTTACGCAAAATTTAATACAAGTTCGTTGTTGCAAATTTAAATCCATTTCTGCAATTGTAAAAAATCGCCAACACACACAGAGATAGATGTACTCTTGGCTACGTAACTTTTGCAAATGTCAAGTTATGACACTAAGATTTAAAGGGAATATCAACAACAGATGTACCAATTTAACAAAAAAACAGAACTCAAATCGGAACGATGGGAGCAACACACGGTGGTTATTCCGGGAACTTTTTGATCAAGGTAGTATATCACAAAATTATCCATTTTACCCTACTTACCTTGTACATTTTTACGATTTTGTCGGAAACCTAGGAAGCGAAAGATGCTATTCACCTGTGATGACTTTTATCAATGGTTAGGTCGCAATGAAGATTCCTTAGTGGTGTGGTGAAGCGTAGAATGAGGCAAACTAGGCCAGCACTAACGATAATTTTTACTGCGGGGGACTGTTGGTTACACTCGAGCTTTGTGGCGGAGCAGACGCGCACCTCCCTTGCAGCTGGGAGATGGCAACTTCGCCACACACCATGGAATTGGAGGGTTTCTCTCCTTGTCCGCAGTCTTCATTCACACTCGAAAGCACACTCCTGCGTGCGTGATTACAGATAAGGAAGCAAAACCCTTGCGAATTTTGATTGTGGCGTTAAGGTCGACTGTATACCTGTGGCTGAAGTGCTTTGCGTCTGCTCGTGAGTTTGCGCCGGTGAAACGGGTTTTGCTCGAGGTGATTGTTAGTTTTTGAAGGAATATTCTTCCTGATTCATTGAAAAGTCAGTGGAACTTTGCAATCATCCTGTCTAAATTTAAATGTTATCTCATTGGTGCTTGAAATCTTCCTCATGATGACATCCTCAGGTAATGTTAATCCCATATGTTGCTCATCGCCAGGTGTCGTAGACAAGTCGGTGTCGATCATCAGAGGATATCCTTCAAAATTGATCCCATTTGATTGAAGTAAATACATTTCAATTGATATTGAATTTATTAATGGTAGCTTAAACCGTTTTTATTCCAGAAGAAAATGAACTGGTGAGAGGCTAGTGATTTCATTCTTGGAACAATGATTGAATATTTTCTTTTTAATTTTTTAGAGCTAAAAGTAGTGCCAAAATGGCGATTTAAAACGAATTTACTCACACTATTAAATGCTTTTTCTGCGAATATTGAATAATCTCACATTAGGTGTATAAAAATTCAAAAGACATAGATCTATAAAATATAAATAACTACATAAATGGTGAAAATGGTACAAAATTCGAGGCGAGTGACAACGAATCCCTTCACAACCGGTAACATTGGTGTCTCAGAATACAAATTGAATTTGCAATACGATGTCACAGGAAAAATGGATATACTATATTTAGAGAGGCTTTTGATAGAATTTTCGATGGTGTAAATTTTTAAAAAGTGAAATTTAATGGCCAACTTTGGCGTGAGGCGTATTACTTATTACCATTTTTCTATGAAAATCAAAGGTTGAACTAAAAATTGGTTTGAATAGATGCAGTATTTAAATCATAAGTTTTGTAATGGTGTTTTATTAGTTCCCATGACACTCCCTTCATTAAACAATGCTTGTGTGAATGAACTTCCACATCTTCTTAAATTTCAATTAATTGACCATATATCGACGTCTTTTAGGAGTGGTCCCTTTATATTTTTTCATAAGAATTATTTTCTTGGTTTCATAAAATTATTTTTTAAGTAATTTTTCATGTTTTGAAATTAGGAGGACCTCAATTCTATCTCATTTGCTAATGATATGAATTTAGAATATATATTCCCTTGATTTTAAATCCAAGGATTAAAAAAAAAGACGAAATTTATAAAACGTAGAAAAGCTTTTTTTAAATTTTTTTGGTACAGGCTCTGTTGAAGAGGCAGATTTATTTTACCAGTGTTATCTGTTTTCCCAATATTTTCAATAAATTGCTGAAGTCAAAAATTTATCATAAGTTCCCGCATGTGAACAATTATTGCTTCAAAATCGTTTTTTCGATCGGATTTATAGTACTAGTGCACAGCTTTTTCACCGCCACAGCTTGCACATCAGCTTTATTTCCGGATGAGAATCAAAACTGAACGATTTCCAAAATTGAATGGCAGGGAAATGAATTTTCTAGAAATATAAAATGAATGCCTAATCCTTATACTTGATTTATTTATCGATTTAAAATTAAAACTAAAAAAGCATAAAATTTGAATCGCTATTTAAATTTTAACACTGCCTATAAGGAGTCAGGCGCTTATTGTGTGTGCTCTTTAATGCATCATAGATATACTCACCCTTAAAGATCTAATTATTTCATCAATCCTCTTTAATTTCGCCTGTTGATGAAATAAGGTTGAACAAATTCTCAACTTTTCATATTTTTCATCGAAAAGTTTTTCTTTTCAATGCATTTCATAGCATTTTCACCCTCCATTTTTAGGTTATATGGTTTCCCTGTTTCTTTAGCTTCTCTGGTATCGTTTTTACCCTATATATTTCTCTGTGGCATGAATAAATAAATATCACACATGAAGTGCTCATTTGTTTTCACCAACTATGAAATATCTAACTAGTAAATTCTCCTTGAAGATAATTAGGGCACAGTAGATTCAATATGAAGACGTGAATGGATATTCATTTTGAGATCAAATGGAGGGACCTTTAATATGTTCACGAGCTCATGACTGACGTCAAAGGTATGTAGGGTTTGAATTCTGGCCGAAGATGCATCATCGTATTACAGGTATTCAGAATCTTAATATACTCATTTGAATTTAATGTAACTAAAATTCCGTATGAAGTATAAAAGTAGGAGTTGATTACTCTATTCTCTGTGCCACACTAATAGTAGTCAAATGAATTACTTGTGTGAAAATAATGACATCTATTTTAGTAAAATAATCAATTTTGATGGAATATTGGAACCCGGCAGAAAACATATCGAGTGGAATTGAATTAGGTATAGATTGATAGTAGAAAAAACTACTTGCAAATGAAAAGTATGGGGTAAGAGGGAAATGCAAAATCTATCGATATAGAAGAAGCAGCTTTTATCGTTCGAGGTGCTAAATGGACGCATGGAAACATTTATCTGTCAATAATCTGGATGTAGATTTTTTTGGAAATACATGTTAATGAATTCATAGACCTTTCACAAAGAAATAAGATGGCTATGCTCATTCCTTAATATCTGCAAAATTTCTTACCCCACAAAGTATTACCTCCTAACGGTAAATAATATTTTTTTAGGAAAAAGAATTCCTGAGACGTATTTACAAGCTCAATTACGACAAATATTAACTTATGATTTTATAAACTACTGCAGGTGCATTTAGTCATGAACGTAGTAATAAAATAAGCCATGTTAGTATTCATACCTAAGTTTATGCTAAGATGATTTTTATTTCTTTCTTTTCTTCAATTTGTATTCAATTACAAAGACTTTACTCTTTTGCACAATGGCTTCAATAAATTAGTGCAAAATACTTGTAAACTATCAAAGTATATGAATTCTCTTTAACCTACCATCAGTTATCACTTGCAATTTGAAGATGACATGTTTTTACAAGGGCTCGGTGTGAAAATTAAGGATGCGTGGGCCGAATAACACTGAAAACATTCTGAGAAACACAGATGTACATTTAAGGTTTGGATAATTTTGGACAGCCTCCTATGAAAGTTGCAAAGTGACGGCCTGTCATGGAGGAAACGAGTGGCTATATTACGACACGTGAAAGTTAAAGCTTCGGACTAAGGGGGAGAGGGAGGGATCGAGAGTGTCCTGGAGACCGGGGGGTGTGTGAGGGCGAAGTTGGGAGCAGCTTCCGAGCGGCAGTTGGCGGCGAGGGTGGTGGGAAGAAGTTTCGGTCGAAGAATTTTCACTGGGTCATCTTCTTCAACCCAATTTTCTCATCCTTTCATCCCCTTCTCTCTCCCTCTTGTGCCTTTTGCCCTCCGTCTTTCATTTATTTTCGAAATTGCAGAAAAAATGGGCCACATCCCCTTGCTTACCTCGAAATGCCCCTGCAAGATTTTTCTTCTTTCACTCTGTTTCATCCCCTCCATCCTTCCTCTCTCCCCCAACTCATTCTCTTCCTCCCTCCGAAGGCCGAAAACCCCCGTGGCACGAATGGCCTCCCCCCTTTCAGCCCCTTTTTGATGAAAGGAGGGGATGCCCTTGCGCCCTTGGAAATATCCCGGATATTGCTCCCCGACTCAACTCTACAACCCTTCGTCACATCTTCTCCCTCCCATTCTCGTCACACCCCCCCTCAACTTGCTCACCCACCGCTCGATCCCCCACCTTCCTCCCCCCCTCTCGCTCCTCTCCTGCCTCGTATCACTCTGGCGTCGCTCTTGTCGACCCCTTTTCCTCTCCTAACCTAAATGCTCACCGGTTCCTCGACAAGAAACACCCCATTCATTCATGTCAATCGTTTGGTGACTCTGGGAGTGGCTATTCGAGCAGTTTTATCTATCCGTATGATCCATGATGTGGCCGAAGGAAATGATTTGCTAAACAAATATTTCTCTGAACTTGTTTGCAGCGATGTTCAACTCTGTTAGAGATGTCTTTCCACAGCTGGTATTTTTCGCTAACTCTCATCTCAAATTAGTCTTCCTCGTTTGTTTGTGTACCTCTTTCACCAAATTGTTATTGGAGGTTAGTTTTTGTACTTGATTGCTTATTAAAACGTCATGGAAATATATTTATAAAAGAATTAACTAAAATTTGTAACCATTATGTAAGTATTTTATCTACACCTTTGAAGTTGAATCGATCAGATTCCTTCACTAAGAGCGTATAAAACATCAAATGATATGATAATCAAAATTGTTACGCGTAATGAATTTATTGTTCCACGTTTTTACCGTTTTTTGTGCCTTTCTTCAAATGGTATCTTAAAAGTCATTAGTAATTCAATATGGTGTATCGTACGATCTATCACCTCGTGATTGATATTGAATTAATATCTTCCTAAATGTAAGTAATAGATACAGAATATCTCCAAAAGAGTTCCTCTTAGATAGCACTGAACCTATTTACAAATTTAAGGCCACGATTTTGAGGCATTAGTTAAGTAAATTTGAAGGATACAAGTTTACAACATTTTGGAATGGGTATCACGCAGTTGCTAAAAAGTTTAACGTAAAATGAATAAGGTGTGAGTAGTGAAGATATTGCGAAGGCAGGAAATGAAGTCGCTGAACGCAGTTTGCAATATTTCCCATAATTCCTTGTGGTTTGTGATAAGTTATCTGCGTAATTTAATTTAATTCGCTGCTCTTATTTTCCGCCATCAAATAATATTATATCTTATGTTATACTGGAATTCACGTTTTTGCGTAATATATTTTCTGAAGCAAAAATATTTATTCGGTTTATACTATACCTTGCGTTGTTTAAAAATACTACCTATTCCGCACAAGAAATCATGGAACTTTATTTACTTTTCTTCATTCTTATTTTGTTCAAGGACGAAAAATGTATTGCTCACGAAAAAGTATGGTTAATCTTTATTAATTAGAGTGAATTGTTAAAATTTCCTAAATTGACAGGATTTGATTTTGAAATCCTCTCCCGAGCTGAGTCTTTGTTTATTTTTGAAATCATCGCCTTTATTAAGTACGTGAACATGAAACGAATATGTTCATACTTACTCGACTAATGTATAAGCTTCTTTTCCTTCAAATCAGTCTTTCGTATACAGAATGATGTTTGAGTATATGTCAAGAATATGTATATTGAGTATTTTTTTGTGGGTTATAGAATCCGTTGGGCTTCCTTGGTTAATTTAAATCTCATGTTTCCTTCTTCGTGGAGGAAGGAGTTGGAAAACTGAAAATCGATTAGTAGAATTTATGACTTTTAATGTGATATCAAGAGTGACTTTTTTATGGTTATAAAGATTCTAAATCATTCTTTTTCTTCACCAGATTCGTTACATCAGCTTATTTCAAATTGATGGCTCACCATTTTTTATCATTCATCATTTTTCTCCTGTGATTCATCTTATAGTTGTAACCCTTCTGATATTATCATCGCTATCGTAGAACCTGCTACCACTAATGGGAACGGTGCCAATGGCAATCGTAGCGATTATAATGTTTGTTGCGCCGAAGTAAAATCATTCGTGATTTTTTTAAATAAATAGTTGAAATTTTAAGCAGCGCACAAGGCTTTAAGAGTTTTATTTTAAAGGCATGTGAGGCACCTCTTATCATTCGCGTTATTTATTGAAATTCATACAAATTATTATAGCAGTAGAAAAAGATTGTAAGGTCATTCATACGTATGGTCCGTTGGTTTAGTGTATTTCGGTCCTAAATAAATGTTTTAGGCGTAAAAGGATATTGGTAAAAGTCTTGGGTAGTGATTAAGTGGAGAAAATAGCAAAACGCCGGAGCGAAAGCTTCTTAAAATTTTGATCCATTTATAGTATTACGAAGAAAATTAGCCCAAATTTTGCAGGCCCAATTGAGAAATGGAAGCTTATATTTAGAATGTTAGGCTTGTTTTGCACACGCAGATAGTCCTTAAACCACATATTACGTACGATAATAACCAAAAATGAGCAACTATGGTATGCTATATAAGAATCAAGGATTTATTGGGTCATGTTAGTTATAGTTTAGGAAAAGAGTACAGCAATGTATAGTGTCAGAGTCCATCAACAATCTATCGTAAGTCGCCAGACTACTGCTAATATTAAAAGATAAACTTAAAGGATACGTTCCCAGAAAATGATGACTTAAAAATTGTTTCATTTGTTCTTTAGTTTAGTCTTTTCATTAATCAATAATATTAACGGATAGCAGTTTTATTATAATTTTGAAGGCTCGCTTAAGTAATTTGAAATTTTGTCCAGAATTCTAGGTTCTTTTTGACTATAATGAATCAACCCCTTAGTGTCATCGATTTTATTTTTTGACGAACAAACTTTTATGATCCTTGTGTTAGTAAATAAATTTGTATTCGTCGATTTATGCCCACGTCAAGTAAATTTGGTGAATTCAAGAAAAAATCCTTTCCAACCGAACGACGCCACGTGTTACAGCAAGTACGAAATTAATAATTTCCCTCTGAGGAGTGTTAATCATTACTATGGTATTTAACCGGCACTTGCTCAGACGTAAGTGCGGTGTTTTCCAAAGAGGCGACTGGCGAGAGCAGTGAAAAAGAGCTGCCACGAGTTTACTCATCTCCGAAACGTAAGGCTATCGATAATTGACTCCCTCTCCATATCAGTGAACCCTACACCTTTCACAATCCTTCCACCTTCCTTCCTCCCTTAACGCTCTTTCTCCATCCATCCCTTTTTTAACTCCCTCCTTCTCACCCCCAAACCCACACACTTTCCCTCTCGCGAAATCGATTTTTTTAGGGAGAGAGCAGCGTTGCCCCGCCCCCTACATCGAATATTTGCCACTCTCCCCGACTTTCATCCCCATTCGCCCCGCCCACTTCCCGATTCCTCAACCCCCATATCACCCTCGTCTCCCTCACCCGCCACGTCCATGAAGCAGAATGCCAAGAATTTCGATACACGCAAAGGTTTTGGGAACGTTGAACGTCTTGGAAGTCAGGAGGAGGATTTAGGGGGAGCGATGGGTGTGCTCCATAGCAGGTAGACGGTCCTCCGGGTTATGCGTACGGAATCCGAGACTCATCTGGGATATTTCTCGTTGAAGGAAGATGTGCGTGCTTTTGGGAACCTAAGATACATATAAAGGCGCATTATGACTCCCTCAAAGCCTCTCTAGGTTTGATTTTCGTCGAAAAGAAGGAATTGTTTGGCCTCATTTGATGTAAACGATTTAACTTGAATATGCGTGCTTTGAAAAAAATGAGTTGCTGGAGTATCTTCATAATTTTAGTATATCCGTCTGCCCTACAGTTTTGCAGTTAATTGGATCATATTAAATGAAGAGAAACGGTTCATCAAAGGTAGGACTATAGAATATGGATTTATCATCCATCAATCATAATCTTTTTCTGGTCTTTGAATAGTTTTGAATTTGTCTGCATGTATTAAAATGCCAGGAATAAGCGGTATTTCCACATTTTTCAACTGTGACGCCAAATAAATGGATATTTTTATCCAGGCCACAATACCCTTTCAAGAGTAAGGATTTAAAATAATGGCATTGACGTATACAACTTAATTTTGGTGGCGTACTTTTTTTATTAAATACCAATATAATATTATTTTTATGGTTTCAGGATTTACCTTTTGATTTTTCAATTATTATTTTTTAAAGTGTGAGTCTTTATCCCCTTTATTTGAAGTTACTCATTTAATTAAATATGTTCATCGCTCAGATAAAACCATAAAACATTAATGTTCCCCTTTGTTCTTTCACTATTGTATAATTATCTGAAAACTCCATTTATCATGTAATCATTTGATCTTCATCTACCATTTACGTAGGTCTACGAATCTAGTAACAGTTTTTAAAGCTTTCTCTTTGTTGTACTTCTTTTTCCACTGCCAATGTCTTGGAAAAAAAGAGTGCCAAATATCCGACTCATGTATTCATCCACTACTTTCTTCCTTGTGATCTTATCAACTTTGAGCATATTATTTACCGCGAAACCATAAACAACCTCTTACTTCAGTTATTTCGCGCTGTTCTCATTCAATAGACGCGCAATCAACTGAAATTCTTGCAGGTACTACTTTCTATTCCCTTATATTGCTTTCTATAGTATACATTTATTTTAAGACTTTAGTGATGAAATTCAAATGAAATATTATATAGACACTTTTCTAGCATATTAAACAAAATTTTACAATTTCAGTGTCCACTTTCCTTCAGAATTAGTTCTTTATTGTAATTATAATACCCCTTTACAAATAAACTCGTTAATTTCGCCATCCCATTACCGAGAGACCTTAATTACTTTAATGCTAATTTCTTGAATTTATTAATTGCTTTTCCAAAGTGTTCGTAAAAAAGTCTACATATAGTTTCTAGCCTAATCAAAGGCATTAACTTCCATGCCTCTGAATTCACTTGCTTTTTCTGTGGTGGCCATTATCTTATATTGTTACGATAATTTTGTTTCATTCCAAAATTTTCCACTATTTCAGCGGTTCCATGAGTCATCTTATCTCTTAACACAAGTCACAAAACCAGCAAAATACATTTGCTGGCTTAAGTGTCACAACTTCCTTATATTTTGCTTTTAAATTTCTCCACACTCTTTTGAAATCTGCCTTCTTTGAAAATTGATAATTATTTAAAATAATATGTAGACAACTTTTACTTTATTAATTTGTTGGGTCAATAATAAGCTAAAATACCATTACACATTTTGAGTAGTTGAATTTATTGACTTTGACTCCATATTTTAATTCAAAATGAGTAGATATGAAATGAGGTTTTTAAGTCAACAATTATAATTTTTTAAACATTTAAATAGTTTAAACTTGTGAAATTGTTTATATTATTAGAGCATTGAAAATTAGATATGAAAAGAGGTTTCTAAGTCAACAATTAAATTGCTTATAAGAAAGAACATGGAGATGTAATTGTTAAAATATACCGCATGGAAAAAGTTGGCGGTAAATCTGAATCTGAAGCCAATGTTACCTATAAGGAGGTTTGTCAAAAAAATTAAATGTTTATACCAGAAGAGCATCGAAATGTTTGTATCAATGCGCGTTAAATTTGTAATATGAACCCAATTCACGTGTTGACAGAAGAGCCTCGAAATTCAATTGTTTAAACAGAAAATAATAAGATTTAATTGTATAAAAGAAATAGGTGTTACTCACGTAACTTCTGGTCCATGTATGAAAGAACAATATGGCATCACTCAAGTCACATGGGGACCCGTGAGGTTACAGTGGACTGGTGAGGGAGTGAGAACACGTGTATTTGTGTCATATTTTTATTAATACAATCAGCAATCAGTGCAACGGGTGCAAAACAATGAAAGGTCTTAAAAGATACGTGAAGAATTCCGCTACCGTAAAGAAAACAAGTGCGTGAGATAAGGAGCCAGGAGGGGAGAGCCGAGTTGGGGCTGGAGGGGATTGGCGGCTGCGACGGCCTCGGGCGAAGGGGTTCACCGTGGGATGTTGACGAGCTCGTAGGCAGGAAGCAAAAGTTTTTTCATTAAACGTCGCGCAATCTTAAAATTTGAAAATACTGAATCAATAGCACTGTTTCTTTTAAGTACACATTTGTAAGCCACACACACGGATAACCGGATAGAAATTTCATAAAAGAAACGCAGCTCACTCTTAAAATTTGCAGCTCAGACTTAAAAGCCCTCAATGACTGTATGCTTAAATGATCTAACAAAAGAATATGGAAATCTGGGGTCTTATCATGAATTTCAAGTTAATTAATAACCAGTGAACGATTCTATAAATGTAATTAAGCAACAGGTGGTAGTCGGTGCAGATTGAAGAAAGTTCATTTTGAGCATTTCTCCTTAGTATTTAAAATTTTCAAAATTCCCCTCAAATAGATTTAGAGACAAATTTATGAACAACGAACCGGGAATCATCAACAGTCCCTTATTTAACTTGGTTCCCGAGTTTAAAAATAGAAAGGCTACCGTGTACTACAATAGAAAACATCCCCCACTTCGCCCCCCTTTCCCTTTCCTACTCCCTACCTCCTAGTCTTGCCTCCCCCCACCCAAGGAAAGCGGTCCCCGGCTCCCTACCCTACCACCTCCTATTTTACAATATTCACTTCACTACGGGCAGTACCTAGCTACTGTTGCCTTCCCAGTTGTCAAATTCTAATTCCCGTTGATTATCACATAGTTGATCGGAATATCGCCAAAAAGGCTTAAAAATCAATTTTTGCTACATGATTGACACTTTAAAAATTTACCCGTGACCTAAAATTGAAATCATTGATTGAAAATTCACTTGAAGTTATAATGCAAATAATTAATATAATCTTATCTTTCCATTTTCAATATGGAGCAGGTAGAGTCCAATGCCTTTTATCTGACAGGACGTTTTGTGTACGACGCTTATTAATTTTAGCAGTAGAATGAATTCTCCACAGACTTTAGACTAATATTTGTTAATTCCTGCAAAGACTGCGGAATGACCAACACCGCAGCATGAACTAAAAGATGCCGGCATAGAAAAATTTCCTATTTTTCTTCCATCGGATGCTTGCCAAGAGCTATTGTTATATTTTTGCTATTTCCGTTTTAGCCGTGCATCCAAATCAAATAAACATGTGATATTCCCTTCCCATCATAAAAATACCTTGCTCTGAGATGTTGGCTCCTTTTGTGTTCTCGCTTTAGATAGTTTTTGCCCTCAGGAGGCTTGCCTGAGGCCTCAATAGCGCTCACATCAATCTCTCCCCATCACTCGTCCTCCTCGTTCCTTATATTCTCCCATGCTACCTTTCCCATCCTCGCCCTTCCCAGCCTTAGGAATTCACTTCTCTCTCTTTGCATGCTTTCCCTAGATTATCTCGTCTTACCTTACGTCAATACCTTTCCCCTTCATTTTTGGTTACCTGCATATCTACTTGTAGGAGTCAGCGCACTCACGCGTCATGAGAACGGCTAAAAAGGGTTTCTCCTCAACCTTCGCCGGCCCTTTTTACAAGTATATCTTTCCGTGTGCTCATGCAAAGGTTCGTGTAGTTCGTGGGCACGTATTCCTTATGCTTCTAAACTCTCCTCGTTTTTGTAATGGAATATATAGCTCAAATTAATTACTGGCATTTATCCTGATCAATGATCTGTTGTCATAATTAATGGCATAGGAAATCTATACGCGGATTACTGGGCGTGGACAAATATGGTCGACAAATCAAATGAATTTGGTAAGAATGGATATATGAGCAATTTTCCTTGAGTTGCTAGAGAAGTATCCTAACCTGATGTAATAATAACGAAGAAAATACCAATGTACCGGTATTTTGGTCATCAAAGCGACCATCTGCATGAAGGAGCGATGTTGAGCAAAGACACCCCGGAGTGCGGATGAGGCAACCTTGTCGAAGCTGTGAACAAGGACCGTAATTCGAAACAGGTGTGTTCTCCGTGTTCTGGTGTTTCTCTGAATAACATTTCTGCTTAAGAAAATTGGTCGCCTTATTGACCGAAATGATAAAATTAGAATTTTCTTCATCATGCTTATATTGGCATAGGATATTTATTTAGAGAATAAAGGTAATTGAAACAAATTTTGTTCGTAATTATATAAAAGATATTTATTCTGCATGAAATTTCATATGAATTTCCAAGGAAACCTTTGAAACTCAACCAAATCATTAGTGGCAAAATGAAAGGTTTAGTTGATTGATTATATTTATTCTTCGATTTTGGTAAATTCTTATACATTAATTGTATCTTTCAGTTTTTATGTTGGTCATCAAATTTCTTTTTTATTTAGCTACGGGCTAAGGAAAATTGAGAACTTTCACAGTTCTGAGCATGCAGTGCTGTAGTTAAGTGTTATTTTATTCTTCCGAGCTACTTGAGATTACCATATGAGGTTTATCACCGACTTACCTGTAAATAATATTATTACATTTGTCCTCATTCTTTCAGTGCCAAGTATTGTATGCCATGTTCCCAAGGATGGTACTGTTTTGAATGGACTCACGTGGGTATCTATCATGCTACCACTTCGAGACGCCCCTCCTTCACTCCTTCATATTTCAACTTTAATGCTATCTTCATGTACAGCATTCGCGTCGTCACACTCTCGAAAATTAACCTTCTTACGTAACTCGGCTTACGATAACTCCCATTCGGCCAATTCTTCTATCAACGAGTTCCTGGAATCGTAGCACCACGCATTCTATTCTCCAGTGTCTGCGGTAGTATCCATTATCTCACGATCAACCCACGCATCAGGTTCAACCCGCGGCAACTCATTCAAAGTACTTCTCCTTTCATCTCTTTATCGAGGGCTGACTTGCTCAAACTTCTTCCGATTCATACCACCCAGTGCTCTCTCTTCCTTTGCCCGCCCATGTCCCCCTCCAATCCCAAATTGCAAAACCTCAAAGCTACCATCTTTCACCTCTCTCTCTCTCTCTCCCTTCATTTACTTGCTGCTTCCCCTGTCGTCTTCTTCTCATCTTCAACCCTCCCTTTCATTTTCTCTCGATCCTTTATTGCCCATTACAGCCCGTTCATCTACTTCTCATATCCTCGAACTTTAACCTTAAGTCTTCTTAAAGTCAACAGATACTCTCGTTCTCGAAGCTTGGTGAACACCGTTCCAAAGTTATTCTGAGGAATGATGTACTTCGATTGTGATCAGTCCACTGTGGATAAGGTGGGAGCAGCAGGAGAGAGGTAGGGGGAAAATTAAAATGAATAGATGAATCGGAATGGTAAATAATTGGCATTAGAATTGGCAAGCGAAAACCTCTGGGCAGTTTCTCAAGGGCTCGTTTGGTTTTTCAAGTTACAACATGTTGAACATATATGACCTAATTATCCCAGTGATTCAATTAAATCACTTAATACTATGACACGTTTTATAAGACAATTTTTGGAAATATACGCATTATTTTCAATTAAAGGCTGCTTATTTTTTGGTTTGACTTGAGTGCTCCTGGTCTTTAATTAAGAAGACATCTCCTCAGATTTAACATGAGCGCACCCCATGTGTTGGGATAATAATGAAATGAACTTTGCACATGTAGGGAGAGAGCAGAATGAATCGACTTCTTCAAGGGTCAGATCTTTCAATACATTATTATTACCTGCCACAATTGATCAAAGTGGACATGCTAGCATAATAAAAATATCAGTTTCAGTAATACGAAGTTCCAAGATAAAAGTACGCAAGGGCAAAATTATGGAAAGAAGACAAAGAACGTGGCAGAGATATTTTTTGCCAGTTTTATCCATTAACTACTTGGCGATTTTCGTGTTTTTTTAAATATTAGAATGAAATACAATATATTATCACTATATTGAAGCAAATTTGACTATATTGAATCCAATTCTATTGCCACCAATCATTTTTCTAGTTCAACAAAACCTTTGCGATTAAATTTGATAATATATGGTAATAAGTATACTAACGGATTAAGAAAAATGGTAGTAGTTTATCACCACATCGACAAGGTACTGCCATATTAAACAGCCAATTAAGGATAAAAATTGGTTTAATGGTATTGAAGCACAATCCGTGTATTTTTATCATTCTTGAACGTACTCATTTGTGGAGCTGTATGCATCATGAGCGTATTGACCTGTTGTTTTAAAGGGAAACAATCCGTTTATTGAATAAATATAAAGCATGAATGAAAATTCTTAATTACTTAAATACCTGTTGTTCAAGAGATTAACAGTGATTTAGATGAAATTTGCAATAGGTGGTTACGAATAGTTTTCTCATAAGGGTTGTTTAACTGTTTAATCAGTTCATCTCTTTCTTTTTTATATCATTATTTATGATGAAAGAACGTACTGTTGGTGCAAGGAGGGATAAAATTGGAAACGTTTCATGATCAGAATAGTTTAAGTGAATATGGTGAACAAAACAGCGAAAAATCGTGGAGAGTAGTCTGTCACCGTTAAATATAAAATACACAGTACTGCGATGTAAGATATTGAATATTTTTTATTATTTTCAAATAAATTTAATTTTGAGACCATAAATTGTTTAGTTAGGACGAAAATACGGGGAAAGATAGGAAGATCCTTGTATGGCAGAATAGCATTAGTGGATTGTATAATAATGATTCGGTTTTATTCGGACCCTTGGCATACGCCAAAAAGATGATGATGGGCACTGATCCGTCGGAATATAGCGTAATCTATTCATTTTGTAATAAAAATAACTTGTTTTCATTAGAGAACTAGGAGTTCATTAAGTTATTGAGGAATTTCGTTAATGATTACGTCAAGAGCTCTTCGTCAGTGCAAAATACTTTTACAAAATATTCAATGGTCGGGAATATTCATGTGGGGATTCGTTTCAGCTTCAGAAATAGTGAGTGACGAACCAGAGTGTGAGAAGTTTATTTCAAACTCGACGCGCCGCAATGAAAATACTTCCTCTGTCCGAGTGAACAGAATATATTTACGAGCCTCGGTAAGCTATTGGTCTTGGATGAACCTGTACTCGGAGTGCTGTTACAAAAGAACTCATGTGTACACTTGTGATTGATGTTTTTCTTTGATGAGATTCGCTTCCGTGATTTCGAATTTAATTGAGTTTGCTCGGGGAAGAAAGAGACGACTGGAACTGTGAAGTCTTCCTTTCCCAATCTGCGCCCAATTGAGTGATAAAATGTTTAAATGAAATCAAGGAATAGTATCTGTTTCAGAAGAATACTTGGGATAAATAGAAAATTTTAACGAGATGGAGACGGAGCGTCCGAAGACGAGCATTTGTATTAGAAATGCATTTACCACTGTAAAAGCCAAATATTATTTGTAACGACAAATACTGATTATTAACTTTTGAAAACGATATGTAAATGGAAATTATTGATATATTTATGTATTTATGCCCCGTATTTATGTCCCATTAGATTGTTTGCATTTAAATGTAAAATAATTTAAAAAATGGAAACATTCATTTGTAAAATGCTGAAGGATATAACTTAATGCAGAATTAAATGGTGGAGTCGCTGGATACACTTTGTTGAACCAAAACGCTTGTAATTTACAGTAAACATCAATTAAATTGACCCAAGTTTCGGCGCTTTGAGTCATCCTAGGGATTTCTCAAAGCGCCGAAGTGAATAATGAAACATGAATACTCGGGTTTTCTTAGCCACACATTCGGAAATCGACTAAGGGTAACATTAATGACGAAAACTCATCTACCGTCAGAATTCGAACAATGACCCAACGTAAATCCAGTGGTTGCCAAATCATTTGCTTCGCATTGTTCCGTTTCCAGATGCGCACAGTCAAAAGGGAAGGAATTTGAATTTACCGCGGATGGTCATCCGGGACTAATCGCTTCGTTAATTCTGCTCCTGCCATCAAATCTTACGTTCGATGCAACGGCGCAGGTCAATTGATCCATCAAGAAATGGCGTGGGAATCATATCGGAGAGGTTAGCGCGCTGACATTTACGGAAATAGCCAAGCGTGGTGTAATTTGACTTTGCGAGGGTAATACTAGAGCCGCAAATCTCTTAATAGAATCAAAACACGGGGGTTCGCAAGGGACTCGAGTGAGGGAGAGGGATGATAATGTTCTAGGCCAGCAGAATTGCGTGGGATGAGAGCGGATGAGCGGTCACGTTGAATGCTATCTATCCTCCAGTGATAAGCAACTCCCTCAATCCCCGCACTACCTGCCTTCTCGCTCTTTCCTTCGCACTTTCTCAAAATCCCATACTCAACCCTCCGTCCACCCAATCCTCCATCCCTCTCTACGTAAAGGGGACGGTTGACTTGACTGCTAAAAAATGTGTGCCGTTCGTCCTGCACTGCCAACTTCACACACCAGGCTGGGTAGAGAGAGAAGTTTTCGGAGGAATTCCCAAACCACTTTCTAGCCCTGCGTCAGAGAATCGCGATGCCGCGCGCTGTGATTCTCATATTCACGCACCGTGGAATTCAAATTGCGTGGGCTAGGCCTGTTTCAGAACGCCTTCCATCGATGTCAAGATTGGAGAATCTGTTGAGGAGATCCAACTCAACGTTTGTGTTCAGGAAAACATGATCCAATGGAGCGTGATTTTAGCCTGGGAATCTAGCCCAAGGACTCCACGACAAAGTGACATTCGATCCATTTCAATTACAACCTTTCCATAGTGCGTTAACCGGCGCATTTCACTCAACCTTTGAATGGCTTGAGGAATTTGTTGACTTATGTCCGATTCATTGTAGGAACGGGAGTGTGAAATCTTAAAAATAACTAGGGAAGCAAACCCTATAAATTCTTCAAATTCATTGACGGAATGACTCGTCATGCAACATAATAAATGCAACGACACTTAGCTAAAATATTATTGGTTACCTCAAAAATATAGGGAGAAGTTTATACTTTTGTTTTAGACATATTTAAAAATAGTAGCACAAATATTTTTAATTACTTTATTAAATTAAAAATTATATAATACTCCTATTCGTTCAATCGTATCGGACCAGATTCCCGCAACTATGAGTGAATACGTGTAATTTAGTTGTATGAACAATGCAAATTAGATATGTAATTCGATGTGAGTTCAAGATCACCCTTTGTAACAATTTCGGTCACACTCCTGAGTTTATCAGCAATTGAGTAATTAAATATAATTTTGAGAACATTTAATTTTAATTATTTGTGCTATCATTAGAAATTTGAGTTTTGCATTTTTTTACATATAATTAGAAAAGTTTTGCATGACGTTTACATGCTTTTAGTTAAAACTGTTATTAGTTCAACTCTTATGTTCTTCAAGAATTTTCACATATTTTATTAAGAACGAGTGGCAAATTAACAGCCGTCTCCCTTCTGTTTTTAATTCATTTTTATTTATAAGGAAGACAAAAATAGGTAGAAAAAACATTTCTTAAGCTTTTTCTAATTTGGAAAGTGAGATTTCATGTTACAAAAACCATGGTTGAAAGGTAGGAAAATGTACGCGTCTCAAAGAATTTGGGTAAGCTGTGTTGTAAATGGATGAATATAGTTTGCCAGATAGGAAGGAAATCAGATCTAAGGAGAACGATGGATGAAGTGAGGAAAGAGAGTAGTTTAAGGGAGGAAATTTGAGGAATTCTGCTAAAGTGGATGATGGGGATATTGAGATGTTCTGGGATGATGTCATAAATGAGGGAATGTTTGCTTGATGGAAAAGGGAGGAAAAAAATTCCGAAAGATGCTATTTTGGACGGATTGAAGGGAACAGAAGAAATTATGAGTAGCTGAAGCAGACAGCCGTGTACGGTAAAGAATGATTTTCAGTAATATTCTAGAATTGGAGAATCATGTTCCCTGCGAGGACGTTCAAAGACTACTCGCGCACAGCGTGTGCCCATAGCATCACCCGAGATAAAATTAAAACCAAATTGTTTATCCTCATTGAAGCCGGGTTTTCATCTGGTTAATAACAAATATCTCCCCATTTTCCAATCGGTGCGTACAATACTGATGGCTTACCTGCAATAGTATCCAATGAATTGCTCACTCGTGCAGCAGCATACCACGATACGACAACCTATATTCATGTGAATGCTATTTATTTCAACTCATATATCAGTTATAGTCATTTTATTTTATGTTTTTGCTCCGACCCTCCAATTTCTCCGCCGTAACCACCCAATTCTTTCACCCCACTTTCCACATGAGAAAATTTGTGCGCCTGAATCCACTCTCGTTCGTCTCCTAGGAGATCCCTCCCACCCTCTAACTTCCTCTCTCCTGCTAACACGCTTCCTCCAGACTCTTCTATTTTCTTGCGAGAGATTTAAAAGGGGAGATGGGAGCTTGATAGGAGGTGAAGGAACTTGGACTAAGGAACGTACCTTGAGGGTCGCCGAGAGCCAGGTGTACAGTCGTAGGTTTTACCGATATTGGCGTGCCCCAATTGCGTGATCCCAATATAAATCCCAATTTTTCCCAGTATTGCGTTAAACCTGTTTGCCACCTCGCATATGTGCCTCTCTCTCTATCTCTTTCACTGGCAGATGGTGTCAACTGCTCAAATAAATATTTTTGACAAATAGCGGTTAATGGAAATTATTGAGAGGCAAAGTTTTAATTTGACTAGAAGGAAAAACATTTTTCCTTACATTGACGAATGTGGAATTAATCTCGTTATATATGTATTTAGGTTAATTACCGTAAGACTGCAGTTCTTTATTAAGTTTAATTCAAACCCGTGACAAAATCGAGGGCCAAAATTAAACCTTCAGGTTTCTATTGAAAACATGCCTCATCAATGATTTTCAAGAAGATATATGACTACTTTTTCACTCCTATAAATCCCTCACATATTAATTTGCCTTTGTACACATCCTATCCCACTTTCTAAGCTGCAAAAGGTGTCCAGTATAAATGAAAAAAGTGCATGCAGAAATTCTCCGTTAAGTTCCTTGGTGGATTGTGCAACGGAATGGAAATAATACGACTTGCGTGAAAATAATTACGTTTGAGATATTGCTAAAATACCTCAAACGTTTTCAAAGTGCGTCCCTTGAGCGTCGACACGCTTTTGCCGAAAGATGTACCACAAGTTGAAGGCTCCCTGGTAGGTGGATTGCGGAAGGTCGTTAAGGGTACAGGTGCGAGCTTCTTTGACAGCACTTAGGGTCCCATGGTGGTGTCCTTTGAGAGAGGATTTCACTTTTGGAGATAGGAATATTCTGCTCGTTCCAGATCGGGACGGGTTGGGGAATCGTCGCGATGACGTTTTCCGTCAGGTAGTCGGCTACCTTGGAGAAGGTGTGCTGGGTGCATTTGGTGTCCGAGTGGGTGATTTTAAGGAGATCTTTTGCATCGCCAAATTTTAAATGATAATGGTATGCACTATCATCTCATTAATGCAAATATTATCTGCGATCATGCGCACACGTAACCGACGGTCTAAATACAGCACTTCAAGCACAAGTTGCATGTTGCCGTCGGTTCTTTACGACGGCTGGCCATCGCGGGGCTTGTCCCCCACACTCTTTCGGCCATTTTTGGAGAGATTGTGCCATTTAATGACTGTAGTTTGTGATATATATTTATCCTTGAGCACTTGGGAAATCATACCCAGCTTTTCCTTACCCGATATCCCAAGTGAAATACAAAATTTGATGGTGTACCGCCCTTCAACCGTTGGCTGCATTTTGCACTTGCACCGAGCCACTCGACATGGTACCACTAAAAGTACGATCTAGCTTAAACGAACGCTCGTAGACGATTAACGCCTGTTGAATGTCAGACCCCCGACCACCGAGGCTACGGCGGTGCAACCGACCCGCAATATGCTGTCGCGTCAGGGAAACGCTGTTCCCGATACTTTTTTTTCCAAACTATCCATGAGAATTGAACATTTCCACGAAATGAATCTTTATTGAACGACGCGCGTTTTGACTCACAGAGTCATTCTCAAGTACAAGAGGTAAGGTCGTCTACCTGAGGATGGCTCATTGTGTCGAAACGTGCATCGTAAAATAAAGTTTTATATGATGGAAAATCGTTACAGTCTTACTCGAAGAAACTGCGGGAGATGCCACAACAGTAACTTTTAACGGAGGCATCCTCTAAATGCGTATTGCAATACAACAATTTCAGAGTATGAAAATCATAAGCCTTGATCCAGTCAAGGCTAATGATTTTAACAGTCTGAAATTTGTGCCATTAAGTAACATTTTTTTGTCAAATAATACATAACCTGTCATCACTATCAATATTTATGTCATTAAATAATGTTTCTCCGCTTAGATCGAGTCTAGATACTCTATTAATTATACTAGGCATTTGGCGGCATTTCTACAAAGCTTGAATCAAAATATGTACATCATATCGTATAAGAAAATATAATACTTATTCTTAAATTAATATATCTCATTTTACAAAAATTTATAGTAGAAAAACACTTATCAAAGCGATTTGCTTCCTTTTTGGACATAATTACTGTAGTTATAACATGCCATCTGAAAAAACAGTTTGACGTATGTATTCATTCTAGAGAATAATTTTACAACGCCAAACACATAAAACAGATTTCATAGATGAGTATTAGGTGGAAAAATCAAAAGAATTGGAAGAGAGGATAAGCTACGAGTATCCACCCAAGAGCGGATTGGCTTTATTTGCATTAGATAATTTCAATTTCATTCATGGCAATTCGATCGTGTGGAAAAGATAAACTTGATTAATTATAACGCATTAAATTGTTTGTAGCTTATTTGATATACCTAACTACTACAAAAGATAATTTATACAGCTTAGATAGTGGTTGTAATCGTATTTTTTCTAAGGCTTTTAATCTATGGTCAATCTCTTCGCAATTCTTTTGGCGCTGAAATAGGTTGAAGAACTTTTGAAGAAGTTTTGGAGAATTTTGAAATGCTAGTCATTTCCTGATGAGCAGTATTTCGTCCCATGTGAAGTTCTATTTCACTGTGTAAATAATGGAAAGAATTTTGCTTAAAATATGAGGTTAGTAGTCACGAAAAAATATGAAGATGAAATGAATTGCTGGAATATTTTCAATAAATTTGGTTCGATTAATAACGATTTTTACCTAAATATATTTCTTAATGGAATTCCAGATATATGGCCATCTGGCAAATTAATATCTGCCTTTACCTTAAATCCAATTTTTAATTTAATTAACACCAAATATTATTTAAGTATATGGAGATGTTCTCTTGGAGTTAAGTTTTCATGAATCTTTACCAGAATAGTTATTTCCATGTTAATATTCCCAGAATCGTACGAATCTGATAAAAGAACACTCATGGCATTCGAATAAAAGATATAGACATCAGTAACCAGGAAAACCTTTAAAACTAAAAAAATATATGCCGCCTACGGATTTGGAGAAAGTATTTCTACACAAGATACATGTCCACAAACACTCTTGTCTAGTGCATGACATTCTTTCTGCATGTTCTACTTAGAATATTGGAGATATCCAGCTACCGAGAATCAAGTTTCTTTAGAATCCTCCTGAATCTAGCTAAAAGCCTGATTAAGTTCTTGTTTCTTCTTCTCGGTTTCGGCATTGACTCTTGCCATGATATTTCTTAGCCTGACACGCAACTCAAGGTGAAAACTCAAAATGCAATCACGCTTCTTGTTAGGATTCAGCGAAAATGCTTCCAACATGTTCCGAAACGTATTTAAATGAATAGTCAAAATTTTCTTCAAAATATAAATGTTAATAAAATTGTATATTATTTGATAAGAAATAACCAGTTTCAACTCATAAACTACAATCTTGGATAGAATATTAGAGACATTCAGCGTATTTGCGTATTAACTGGTATAAGATTATTTTTTTGTGAAATAGATAAACAAGTTTTTGATTCTTAACAATGGAATATTTTGCAGCTGAGTGGGGAGCCAGAGTGATCTCACCAGTTAGCTCTTTTGTTCATTTCAAAGTGTCATAATTGTATTTCACGAAATATTTATATTTTATTACATGTTTCATCTCGTACCAACCTAACGTGTTTAGGTATATATGTTGCTATCGAATATCGAGGTGTATATATGTATATATATATATATATATATATATATATACACAATAAATTGGACAGCAACAAACAATATAGAAACACATAAAAAGATAACTCACACGTTATTTCTTGATCATTTCGACGGAATTCTGCTACGTATTCATCGGGAGATAGAGAAGTAATGACCAATGATGTATATATATATATATATATATATATATATATATATATATATATACTCATATATACAGAAACAGATATAAGGAAAAGGGATAGGAACACATATAAAGGACGAACACAATAGAGGTGGGGAAGGCGGAATCGAACGGATCACAAGAGTAAAAATATTTCCTCAACCGGGACTCGAACACCGGAACCATGCGTGCCACGAAACGCACTGTTCCTTTCCTGTATGATGTTGTATGAATTCTAACCCACTGTCCTTTCCTTTCCTTGTGTATTGTCTATTTCTCCTTTGGTGGGTGAAACTGCCCCCTGACGCCATCTCTTGGCTGAAAGAATCGGGGCGCTTGGCGACATATTAGACCCACGGATCTCAGGGTAAATTGACTATCCTCGATTGCTAAAGTGGTTAAGAGCATCCGCCCGGCAAGTGGAAAGATCCGGTGTTCGAGTCCCGGTTGAGGAAATATTTTACTCTTGTGATCCGTTCGATTCCGCCTTCCCCACCTCTATTGTGTTCGTCCTTTATATGTGTTCCTATCCCTTTTCCTTATATCTGTTTCTGTATATATGAGTATTTATTCGCCGTTTGGCGAGATTTCGTGTTTGAATGTGTGTATATATATATATACACATATATATATACACCGTCAGACATATTCTCAAAGACATTATCGCCATTCTGGCAAACCAAAAATCTACGGCAAGCATATTATGCAGATATTCCTTCGTTACTCTTTTAAACAATCCGCCAATTTATCAATTTATTGGGCATGTAAAAATTCACCAAGCCTTTATCCAAATCTTCTACCATTCACAAATACCTGCCAGTACCATATATCAGACATATGATATAATATCATGTATATAAGATCATATAATATGTAAAATTGGTCGCATCTTCACCACGTTATGCCTCCCCTCAAAGTCTCCTTTCCCACAGTACTCCCTCCTGCACATTCCGTTATAAAATCCATCAACTTAACTGCAAACTTCGTCCTTCCTTCTACGTTAAGCAGTGCACCACACTCTTCAACATTGACATCAACAATCATCGCGCCTTATGCAAACCTCCTTCCGCATTAACCCCTCTACCAGGGCCAAAAATGCCTCCCTCCATAATGATTCAGTCAACTATTGTTTTAATGCATCTATTTATGAAAACGAAATAGCCGAAACCGTAAGCTTGATTGGCACAAGGTTGAAAAGGGGGGTGGGGGAAAAAATGGTGGAGACTTTTCCTCAAAATACATTTTGTTTTCTTCTATACTAAGGAAAAAGAATGAAATGCCTCATATTAATCACCCGAGCTTTTTTTTAACCATGAATTTGTACGAATATTCTTCCGCTTAATCTATGAATAATAAGAAAAGGCCACCATCTATTAATCATTCAACATCAATCTTTTTTTGTATCAATTCTGTATCTACTTGCAAACTATCGGATCTTGATTAGCTCAAAACCTATCCTGTATATCAGTAATTCTTTTGACGAATATTTCACGAAAGAGCCTCGTGAGTATATAGATAGTGTGCTTCCAGAGCAGAACTCGAACGTGTAATGATTGTGAAACCAATCAGGTGTATTCTTGACAAACCTCATCGTGCAGTCTTTTCTTTCATATTTTTTTTAATCTGATGCTCTCAGACCAGAACTCGAACCTGCAAACTTTGGGATACCAGACACGTGCGATCCCAAAAAAAACCTCTTCATGTAGTATTTTTACGTATAATTTCTTTTAAAACGCTGCATATATTAACATTTCTGAATTATTTACCCCGATGAATTACATTTATTTTAATGACGTGCAAAACCAACCTTTTGGGAAACATTTTCCCTGATGTGGCAAATGTGTATGTAAATTCGCCATGGTAAACGCGAACGTGGTAGCTGAATTATGGCACCAGAGGAATTCATTTAAAACAATTCTTTCATTCAAGTAGGTTTATGCTTCAAGTATGGAATTTTTAATTTAGGTAACAAAAAAATAGGCTGGATGCTCCTACCCTCCCCTCTAACGGCTACTCCGTGGCCTTTTCTGTTTCGTAGCTCGTAATTACGTTTCGGGACGCCATTTTCAGACGGAAAGTTCTCGGGGAGGGGTAACGTGGGTGATGACATAGGGGGGGGATGAGAGAAGTTCGCTTGGGACCCAATGTGTGTCTCCGACGGAAACTTCAACAGTAGTCACTGCCGGAAGTTCCTCACCCGGAGGAGGGAAGGGGGTGGTTGGCAAAATATTTTCCGCGTCGCAATGGTAAATTGGACCGAAAGAGTTCGAAATTCAATGAGACGTGGGGTTCACATTAACCTGGTCCACTTCATCCGTGATGGGAAAATTTGCGTCCCATTCACTGCCGCTTCTTATACGCCCTTCGACCCTCCCTCCCTCCTACTTCTGCCCATTTTCTCACGGTACCGCCCCTGCTCGCGGCGATGGGAAGGGATGGCGTTCATTTCCCATCCGCATTACCATCCCATACCACCACCACCCCCACTCACTCATCTCTCCTCTCCTTTCGCTCCAGAAATGCAATCATTCGGACGAGGAGAGGAGAGAGGGTGGGGAGGGGAGGGTGTTCGCGGCCCCCGTGCAATTCGGGTCCTCCTCCGCTCCATCCCCCTCATCCCACCGCCCAGTGCGAGCGCGAGGACTTCGTTCGCTTGGAAATAATCATCTCCCCTTCCCCGATCCCTCCTTTCGAAGGTGCCTAAATTTTTCCAGGAAGCACTCTCCGTAGGCGTAACCTCCGCCGAATTGATTTTTAGGCGTCCCGTGTCGCCCGCACGAATGGAGACGAAGAGAGGAGCTAGGTGGCGGATGTTCACGTGAACTCGCGGATCACGTGATTGTGAGAGCTGAGTCTGAGGGAGATGAATTTGTTCTATGCCGGAGAACGCTTGTTTGGTGTGGGAGGTGACGGTTGAGGTTCCGAGTGCTTCACTACGTTTGGGAGCCTATTTATCGGATTTATTTGATTTGGATTGCTGTTTCTTTGGCGGATCGATTTGGAGTAGAAGTTTCTTAATGACCATATCTACTGATAGTCTTTATGTATTATAATAAGAGGAAGAGGAGAACCCTAGGGTAAAAACTCGGTCCCTTTGCTTAAAAATCGTTTCATATAGAGGTAATTCCAAAATAATTCTTAGCTTATACAAAAGAATACTTGCTAATCAGAAAGAAAGAAAGTCATGTAAAGAACATTTTAGGGAGCTTATATTATGACCATCCCTTCAATATGTATTATTATTATTATTAAAAATGCACATGTGCTGGTAGACATTGTCAGGTGGCACACAAGTCCCAAATAATCGCAAAAGATAATAGATAAAATCAGACTTCAAAACACAAATCTCTTTAACAAAACATGCGAATCCCTATCCCATTTACAACCATTAATCAGCAAGAAAAAAAGATAAATTAAAAAAATTAAGCTATTACATATAATACAATACACCACACATCAGTCAAATTATAACATTTAAATTATAACACCTTAAATCTATTCTTAAAAGTATACTTTCTGCATGCCCTCGCTTCTCAGCTGGCTAGCGTTGCATACGACTTTGTTGCTGCTGCACACTTTTACAAGGGGTAAAGCGATTTTTAATTTTTAAATTTCAGCAGACTTGCTGAGAAAGAGAATTTATATGACTTAGGCTGGCTTGTTAGCTTTCAATTTGATGCTTATGAAAACTAAGAGTCTAATATTTTTATTTTCCTTCATGGCCTAATTGATTTTTTTTAATTCAGTGGATACTTCCAGTACTAACTCAGGTCAGGTCAGTACTATCTCAGATTTTTACAGTTTGTGGTTATACCTGGAGGATGAATAATCATTCTTTGTAATTTTCCACTCCAGTGCGTAGAACTACAAAGCATTTTTAGTGCATATAATGCCTGTAGGGTCTTTCACCTATCTCTTGGCATAACTGAAGTTTCTTAACCTTGTTCCGTTTGCATTATATTTTCTCAGAAACCCAAAAGTGATTACAAATTCGCCTAAATACTATTGCAAGTATATATTTTTCTTTCAGTAATTTCTCCAGAATATATAATTTAATATAGACACGAGAGAAGTATTCATTTTGAAATTATATTGATTTAATGAATTGTAAAATTAGAAATAATTAAAGGTGATCTAGTCAGCTACTTTTGATTGATCATGAATTTGTCTTCAGCTTGAATATTTATCAGCTTCTCCCAGAATTATATACAAATTAAGCAGAAACATATTCATTGTTTGTATGAAGTAATGCTTCTGAAACAAAGAATACCTTTTTGACAAATGTAACTTTAAAAACCACACTGTTGAATTGAAAAATATGCCTCCCAGATTTGTAGGCAGTAAGTAATGAAGGTATTGAAAGAGACCTGGAATTCTTTTCCTGAAATAGTGCGCCATTGAATCGATAAGTGCATAAAAGCTTAGCCAAACACACCAATAACGACTCACGTTGATATAGCAGTGAAGAGAGATGTACCCTGAGGCTACGGAGGGAATTACATTCAACGTTGAAAAGCGCCACCAAATTTAATAACTTCAAGGTAAAGGAAACAAGCTCTAACCTAGGCGTATAGAGCAAAAGGTTTTTGTGCTCTGCTCCAAGTAATTTTGGTGAAAAAATACTGGACGGATAGCTTGGTGAATTCCCACGGTCATATTGGTCTTGCGATTGTAATCTGAATGCTAAATGCTTACCTCTCGAGTCAATAGATGGAAAAGATGGAGAGGTAGGCAATTAAAGACAACACGGCCAAATTTAATGCCTTGAACTTATATTTTGAAAGATTTCACTGTAGCGTTGAGCTATCACCAATCGAATATACATGGCCCTGAAATCAATGAACGTATACTTAAATGGCGTAACCGAAAATAGTTCGATTAACTGTATTCTATCAAGCCTAAAAAAGTCTAAGAATCGGAAATGATTCCGGCAAGAACAATGAAAGAGTTGGCCTCTGAAATTGACCTTTTCCTTAAAAATATTCCTTCTCGTTAAAATTTTAAGATATTGTTGGCATTTTACTCTGAGATTTATATAGAACGGACTGAACTTATTAAAGGTAAAATAATACTAAAATCTAATTATGACTAAATAACCAAAAGGTTTGCAACGTGGACCCCTTTACAACATATTCTCTTTGTGGCTTGCTAGGTAATATGTAAATGCATTTATTCAGATCATTTTCCATGAAGTTACTACAGATATCTAATTATAACTGAATTCAAACTTCAATCTAGCTTCCTTGAATAAATGAATGTTTTCATATGGTCTACCTCCACATTTGATTCAGTTGCTGGCATTTAATTGTTTGAACAACAATTGTTTGTTGTATACACCCCATGTATTTCCCTGGTCATCCAATTCACTACTGAATTCAATGTAATTCCGGAATCAATTAATACAGATAAAAAAGAAAAATGTCTATAAAATTCATAGTCTATTCATAATATGGATGCATAAACAATCGATTTATCTTCAAAGTATTAATTCAGTTTATGTCAATGAAGCACATTAAGCAAAATGATGTAACAAGTGAATTATAATCATAGTAAGTGAACGCAGAAATGTATATTATGCTGGATGAAAGTTTAAAACAATCCCCTGATGATTTTCTGGAACATATGATAATTATTTGTCAATACCCTGTTCCTTGATTCGACCCTGGCTCAGACTTGGGCCAAGAATTATATTACTCTTATAGCAAAGAAAATTAAAATACGCCAGCATCTGCCGCATTTTTCTTGCATGCCGGAAAAATGTTGGCAAACTTCACGCCCTCTCCTCACCGATGCGTCAATATGATGGCAAAGGAAAAGGATCAATAAGGCCGGAAGGGGTAGGGGAAAGATTACACGCCTTAGAGAAATTCCTGCTGAAATTCCAAAGGACGTTCACATCACAGCGCAAGCCTGCCCACCCAACGACGACCACCTTGTCCCCTTCCTTCTTGTGTTACATTTCCCTCCAGTATTCCGCAAGGGGCCCGGGCAATCGTGGCGACCCTTTAAAGGCTCCACTTACACGTCATCATCTCCCCCCCTCTCTAATCCTTCCCCGCTCAAGCCTCCCCATCCCTCTACTCTCCTCGTCCCCTGGTATCCCCCCACTCACTCCAATCGGCCCTTCCGAGGCCCACCACTTTCACTCGGCCCTTGTCCATATTTAACCCCGGGCATTTCTTCCTCAGGTGCCCTCTTGGGAGGACAATCCCCTCCCTCCATACCCTCTCCTGTAACCCCATACCTTTCTTCTTCAACCCCTTTTCGATTACTTATTAAACATCCCTTGGCCCCCCATATTTTCTTGTACGCACCCTCGCGTCCCCCGATTTCTCCCTCCTGCTTTCTCTTGTCTCGGAATACGAGGGGCGTAGGTACAACGAAAGTCCATCCACCGCCCTCCAATACGTCCTTAGGTCGGCTTGAACTCGACCCTCTTCCTTCCTCTACATCCCCCTCATTCGGAAAGATCTCACACTCCATCCACCCACCGCGGTCCGCCAAAATCGAAGTGGGATGGGCTTCGTCTCTTATTGCTTTTAGCCTCGTGTTGTCATTGGTGCTGTGAAAATCGCCAGAGCAGCTGTGGTGTCTACGCAGTGCGAAGGAGCATCGTAGGAAGATGGTGAAGACCCATCTAGATAAATCTCGATGTAAATATGATATCGATAATTTAAAATGTCAATTTTTACCGGGGCAGAAGAGGGTCATGGGTGCGATCAGTTTCCTTTTTTTCATCGCTATTGTTATTGCTATCCATAACACTATTTTTTTCTGAAAGTCAAATGGTGGTCAAGCTGAATTCTGTGATCCACCTACAATACATTTTGGTAGCACCGAGAGGCTCAATGGGCTGATATGAGGGTGCTTAAGTTAGATAATGTCGATGACCAATCGTTACACAACGCGTCAATAATAGAAGCGATAACTTGTGCGCGTTATGAAGAACAAGTGATTCCACCCCAGAATATCTCTCAACGAATGAGCTTAATATTTCTTTTATGGTATGCAGGCTAGTTTGACTGGAATATTATAACTCATACTATAATAAGACCCTGCTAGCGGCTCTTAAAGCTTGCGTATGGTGTTAGTTTAAAATTGGATACATTAGATAATGAATGGAAGACAAATTTATTTTTAAAAAATATTTACATCACTTGAATTATTTCATTGTAATGATGGTTTTCATGTCACTATATAGATGTAATCAGATATAAATTGGAGCGGACACATTCTTTACAATAGAACCTCGAAAACTGGGTTCGATTCCGAGAAGGTCTCATGAACAAAATCCTTCTCACGAGTCTCATCGATATACCTTGCGGTAATGTTTACGCATTTGAAGGTTCCAGAAAAATACATTTCGTGAGGAGAGGAGGCCAAAGTTGCCTGCGCTGTACCTCCGTTCTGGCCGCCCTCCTAAGAGGAATATTCTCGTCCAAGGATTCCTTCCGGGGCGGGACGGATTACCGCGTGCCGTATCTCTGGATTACGGTGTACTTAAAGTAAGCCATCATTTTTTTTGGCGAGGGCAAGACGACGGGAGGAAGACTAACGGTGGTGGTGGGGAGGATGAGTGTGCCCCACAGTCTTTATTCACTCCCTTTAAGATGTTCCGAATGCGGGTCCACCGCCCTTTCAACCTCCTCCGGCTCCCTCTCTCTCTCTTTTTCTTCGCTCGGAAGCAGCAATATTTAATGATCAACTTTGAGATAGGGGAAAAGAATAAAGAGAGGGTTTCTTCCGGGGGAGCAGAGTGGTGGGAAGGGGGTCTGATATGCTGGTTGAGGTGGCGTAGAGCTTCCCACTCTTTCTCTCTCTCTCTCTTTCCCTATTTCTTGCCATCTCCGCCACTTTGTTTTGACTCTCCTCATACCCTACCGTCCAGCTTTCAAACTACTTCCCCGTAAAACCTTAGCCTCCTTCTTTTTCCTTTTTCTCCCTGCTCTCGTAACCCCTTCCCGTTCCCCTTTCCTCCCTCAGCCAATCGAAGGGAGACCCGATCGACCCTCCCCTTCTCTCCTGCCCTTCCCCATCTATCGCTCCTCTTCCTCCTCGAGCATTTTCTTCTTCTTACCTCCTTACTTAAGTTTCTGTCCCGCCCTCGGGTTCGACGAGACAAAGCAGGGGCGGGGGTTCAAGATGATGGCAAGTTGGATTCCTCGGGGTTAGCGAGCGCCTCCCGCTACGCAGGCTCACTTCACCAGTGGTTCTCATTCATTCGACGCAGGCACCACGTTTTGTCGTTTCGTTTCCGATTCCCGTGGATGAAAGGAATGCCCACTCTTTATTTATGTCTTCACTGTCCAGAATATTCCCAGACGCTGGAATTTTGAAAGGGGTTTAAGCTGTGGAGGGAATTCCTGTTGTTCCGCTTATAATGGATATATGAGGGGTTGTAATTTGTGTCTATTCCATTTTTCATCGCGGAAGACGGAGGGATTGCCGTCTGGTGCTCGGGATCGACTCAGGGTGACATGAATGAATTGCAAAAACTAATAGATCGTTGATGTTGTTCTCTTTCTAAAACATTGACTCTCGCAACTTGCAAAATTGGAATCTACGATACAGATAGAAAAATTGCGGTTCTACAAGATCATGGCTTCGAAGCATTGCGTCGTCCTCAAGTGATAGTGGTGTGCAGCGTCGCAACCATTGTCAGAGTAAGCATTAATTATTTTGTGGAATGACCGCGTTTATTTCAACCATTTCGTGTAGGAATTCCATTAAATTTAGTCTGAAACTGTTCCCTGATTTTTCGAGTTGAATAATTACATGATTTATCGAAGATTGTTCTTAAAATGCCTAGTTTCCTATTTTTCCTCTCGTTTAGCGTCAACTACGCAATACAGAACTATTTTATTTTGTAAACTACACACTTTAAAAACATTGTGGTCACCTTTGGCCTGAAATCTCTCCTTATTCACACACATTAACGCAATTATTAATTGAGGAGAGATAATTTTCCCAAAGTTAAGAGGCAACTCTCCACAGCTATGTAATTTAAATCATTTTAAAGACTGATACGAAATTAATCGTTTGTCTAAAAATACTGTTTTCCGAAGATCGCACAGTAGTCTACTGGAAAGACAAACTTGAGCGCTTAGAGTTCAAATCTTGGAGATATCTCTGAATAGCGCCAAGTGAGATCTAGGAATGCCAATTTAGGATAACATATTTTACCGTAATACCTCAGATGTTAGAGTTAGTAGTTAATGGATCCCCTTGCTTCGTATGTTAATCTGAACCACTGATATATATAAGTTTTGATGGGACAAGGATGGGAATGATTGCTGAAGATTTTTAAATATTCAGTTCAACTTTTCCTAAGTACTGCCATAGAAGCTTGTGCAAGATTTACTAATACCTACGTATCTTAAAATCTTAGAGGACCATATTGGAAACATGATTTTAACTTTTTCTATTTTTACAAAGAGACGAATTTAACACAACTAGGCTCTATGAGAAAACTATTTGAAGGACAAAATAATAATTACAGACATTTATTTCCTCCCCATGGACTAGAACATTGATGTGACTGAGAGGCTAACGTAACTCAATGAGTTATAGAGCTACGCTGGCGTGAGTAGAAGTACTTGCCCCAGGTAGGGCCACCAGAGGTCTAAGGTTAAGAGCTAAACGAAGAATAAGGAAAGGTAAATAATTTTGTAGGAGTTCGCACAGTGCCTGTTTCTAAGAGAGGTGGAAACAAATGCGTCTTATCCCAGAGGGGCGACCATATCAGCAATGGAATCACTTTAGAAACATTGTTTATGAAGCCAAGAGGAAGCCACCTTAATTATTAATGTCAAGAAAATATGATGGAACCATGAATCAACTGGTAACTACAAGACTCAGTCCACGTCGACGAATGTTGTACCCGGCAGTGGTGAAGGCAAGGTCTTCGCGGTTATCATTACACGAAATCCTTTCAGAGCTGAGTGGCTGGTAGCATAAAGGAAGACGGAAAAGGAATGCTAGAATGAATATGAATATTTATTCACCATGTGGTGGGTTATCGTGTTTGAATGTGCATTGGCCAGTGGGCTCATCGCCCTCTTCTAGCTATGCGTGCCACGAATATGTACATACACATTACTTCCTATTTTACTTAGGTATGCTACACGTAGATTATCGTAAAATAATTGTGTTAATTAATCCAACTAAACTCTTTTATATATGGTCTCCTTTGAATGCCATCAATATGGTTTTTAGTGTAAAATAAGTATAAATATAAACAAACAGTTTCCATTTCTTCCATGAAAGAGAAAAAAGATTGGTCTTGCTTAATTAAATTAATATAAGTTCAATTAATTCGCTTATTATTAATATATTTTTCAGTTTTTTTAATTGGACAAATCAACATTTCAAGTAGACTTTTATCCAATTGCGGTAGAAGTGTTCAATTATTTTTGCAATTCTCCCTCCTCCTCAGTAATGCAATTTATCCACAAGCAACCTGTCTCGAAATTTAAGCAAAATACAATGGAAATCCTCATTCCCATATTGCGGGAAATGTATTCATGTTCCTTTTAGAAGAATTTGCAGACCTCGGCCACGCCTGTGGTGAGTCTTCAAAAGCCGGAATATGGAATGATTTTTTATTTGAAAAAACTTCAGCTTGCACGAGTGTAGAATGCGTCTGTACGGCGGCAATATATTTCTCCGTCGACATCACCCCGTTTCTTCCTGCCGCCAGCGCCGCCTCACGACTGGGGAAATAAAAAGCTCCCATTCCGTGCGCCACGGGAACCCCGTCACCTCCCGAAATCCCCTAATCGCTCATTTTCCTTTTCTACATGGTTGCCTCCTCCGCAGATTTCCTTCGCCTTGCCCCCAGAATCCAAACTCTTCCCTTCTTTGTGACTTTGATCCATGGCGACGTGAGGGGAAAATTAAATATTTCCATTTTCCCATTCTTTCGCGAAGCAGTCTTCTTTTTTTGGAATCGAAAGTAAGTACCGCAAGCGCACCTTTCAGTTTCTATCAATGAGAATACGATTGGAGGAGTAGGATCAATGTATTCTCTGACAGTTTGGGCAAGGTTATCTCACGTCGGCACCTTCTATGCATTCCCTTTGTACTTTTCCTTCCCAGGGTTACCCGGTTAAAAAGAAGCCCAATTTTAGGGTGTGAAGGGTGACCTAGTTTTTTAAATAGTATATTGTGTATAAATTCTTGTTTTCATACTTACGTCGTTTTTGTTACATTTATGCCTTGTTCCGTGCATGTTCCTCTGTTCTTTAGTCTTCCACCTTTTCGTGAGAGCCACTTAAACGAAACAAACTATATTACTAATACTTTTATCGCTTATTGACTAGGGTCAGAAGTTTTAACAGAAATAGCCAATAGACAGAAGTGGAAGAAAGAGGAAATTAGGGGAGGTAAATTAGTGGAAAGTCTGTGTTATGGTTTCAATTAAAACCATTAGTAGTGGAGGATGGAAAAATGAATATTTTTGAATGGTACCTATATCATTACGATTGTTTCACAATTTTTCAGCGTATAAATGTATAAAGACATATTATTAAATGACTTTTTATACATCAACATTGATACTCTATTTTTTTAATAACTTTGTTTAATATGATACAAGAAACCACTATAAGGAACCAATCCATTATTCAATCGATATCACTCTTCCTACCAGTAACTCTAATCTCATAAATCTCTCATAAGTTGTTATTAACATTTTAAACAATAATTTCACAGTAAAAAATACGAATTTGGGATTGAATTTCAATCACTGAGGAAGTCATTACTTTTCATGAAACCCTCAATGGCGTAGTCAAATACTTGACCAATTTTTTTTAAAATCAGCAAATACTTTGTACTTTGACGTGAAACCACGAAAACTCTAAACAATGCCTTTTAAAGAGGAAAAAATAACGTCTTAATGAGAGCATAGTAATTTTAAAGAAATTTGTAGCATATTGATCCTAAGTAGAGAAATGAAATTCCTCAGATACATGCAGGTTGGTGAATGGTGATGCTTAGTTTTATTTCGCACTATCCCGGATGCAAAGAGAACAAGGTAAAATGTTTGCAGGCTTATAATCACACTCACACACACACACACACTCCCTCGTGGTAGCGTACCATCGAGTCAGCGAGTGATTTATTCTTTACGCTACCCCCTAGGCACCCACCATGGTGTTGAGAACTTATAACTTTCCACTATTCCTCCAGTCAAGTAATTTCTGGAACACCTGGTCGGAAAAGGTAACGCAAAACTGAGCAAAAGGGAGTAGTAATTTTACAGGTTTTGCTCTTAAACTTGCCGTGACGCTGAACCTTTTTTTATTTCGCGTTTTCTCAAGGAAGTTGCGCGAGCCGTTTAACGCGGAATACACCTAGTTACACCAGTTGAACACAGTTAGAGCAGGTTAATGTCATTACCAAGTTCTTGCCCCACCTTTCCTCCTCCCCCTGGCCTCCATTACCACTCCATCATCACCTCGCCTCTCCACTCAACACAATCCTCCCCACTCGTTCTAATTATCCTCCTCCTCGCGTGAGTAGCGACGCCTCGAAGGGGGGAGGCAGAGGGGCGTGGGAGGACGGCGTGGCCCCGGTCGTCGGAAGCGGGCAACCCGAGCCGCAAGCAAGCACCGGTTCAACACCGCCGACGCATTTCCACGGAGCTCCGGGATAGGGACACAAAAGAATTTCTTTCCCCCCTCCGCACTCAGTAGATGCTCCGTCGCGGAACGCGTGCACATGCGAGCTCTCTGAGTAAGTTTCCCGGTTGACAAATGTCGCGGATTACCTCCCTCGCTTCCTTGGGCAGCACGTCATATTAAATTAATTTTCGCATATCCCTTACAACTTAAGCATGCGTGATATATGAGTAATGGCCTCATCACTAAGAAAGCGTTTTCAAGTCCCGCTCTAAATACCGCGCGCACCGAGTGGTAAGCGTCGTGACCTGGGCAACGAAGGTGTTTGATGGTAGCTCCTTGCCATGTGATAATGAAATGGGAGGTTTAAAAATTATATACTGGTTAGCGCTGGTCATAAGGAACAATTAAAATGCATGTATCTGCCCCATTGTTATTCTTCCTCAAAGATAAAAGATAAGTTTTCTCGCTAATCAATTACTTTTTCGTTTTCCGACCTTGGGGTTAAGGATACTACCTTGATCAAAAATTTCCCGGAATTTATTCAGAAAATTAAAAATACAAGTTTATTCATCTAAATCTATATTGTCCCCTTCAAAGTAATCCCCATCGACTGCAACACACTTATGCCAGCGCTTGATCCAATCCTCGAAACATTTTTTATATTCGGTTTTCGGTATGTCCATCAGTGCTTCCTGCGATTTTTCCATTACTTCCTCTCGGCTGCTAAAACGCGTTCCCCGTAATGGTTTTTTAACTCGATTGAACAGAAAGAAGTCACAGGGAGCCAAATCAGGTGAATTCGGTGGCTGTTGGATGGTATTTGTTGCATTTTTCGTCAAAAAATTACGAATAATGATAGCACTGTGCGACGGTGCGTTATCATGGTGCAAAATCCACGAGTTTTCTGCCCACATTTCTGGTCTCTTTCGGCGAATTGCTTCACGCAAACGTCTCATAACGCCCAAATAATACTCTTTGTTTACTGTCTGGCCTTCTGGCAAAAATTCATGATGCACTACACCGTTGTAATCCATGAAAACCGTCAGCATTGCCTTCTTTTTTGACTGAAAACGACGTGGTTTTTTTGGTCTCGGCTCATTTGGTGAACGCCATTCACTTGCCTGATGTCTGGATTGCGTGTCGTACTCATAAACCCACGTCTCGTCTCCAGTAATGATCCTTTTGATGAATGTGGGATCGGATTCAGCCTCGCAAATCATGTCTTTTGCGACGTCAACACGGTCTCTTTTTTGCATGAAATTGAGGTCTCTTGGCACCAACTTTGCTGCTACACGACGGAAACCCAAATCATTAACCACAATGTCTTGGGCGGATCCATAGGCAATGTTCAAGTCCTCCGCTATTTCTCTGATGGTTAATTTGCGGTTATTGACCAACATTTCTTTTACTTTAACAATTTTTTCACCGACTTTCGATGTCGATGGTCTGCCACTGCGTTCATCATCTTCGATTGACTCACGACCACTTCTGAACCGCTCGTGCCACTGGTAAACGACCGTTTTTTTAGAGAATCGTTGCCGAAACACTTTTCCAACATTTCCAACGTCCGTCTTCTTTTTTTGCCAAAACGTTCCCTCTTGACGCTTGGCTTGCAGCTGCCCGATGATTTAATCATTCAGCTGCTGTGTTTGCGGCTTCTTAGCCCGTCGATGAAGGAAGGTCCAATCAACTCCTTTTCTTTTTCAATGGTGGTTGGTCGTCGTCCCGTCCCGTTGCTGCTCTTGGGCGTTTGTGCCTTTCCCAGGAGACAGGTTTTAAGCCGCCGATCGACCGCAAGTGCTCTTCTTTTTTGCCTTCAAGCTCCTCGTAAAAGGCCGTCGCGCGAGTCTTGATGACATCTCCAATGGGCGCAGTTTCAGTTGAGGCGTGGAGAATTTCTGCGGCATAGTTCCAGCCAAGCCCAAGTACACTGTTGAGTGCCCCTCTTTCCGTTACCTCCAAGTGGTGGAAGGCCGTCTGAGTCATTCTGCCACTCCATGCCGGTGAAGCGTACATCAAGATTGGGCGAATTGCCGCCACGTACAGATACGTCTTTGTCTTGATAGAGAGGGACGGTGAACGCAGCAGCGGCGAGAGTTGTAGTCGTCTTCCTCTTGCCTTCCTGGTGGCAGCGAGGGCGTGACTTTTGAATGTCAGTCTTTTATCCAGTATCACGCCTAGATAGGTCACCTCTTCCTTCCATGGCGCCTCCTCGGTGCCCACGAGGATTTCTCCTGGTTCTCGCAGTCCTCCAGGTGAAAAAAGAATCGTCTGTGTCTTTGCGCTGTTGACGCTGATTCGCCACAGGGCGTACCACTCCAGCAGTTTGTCTACTGCTCGCTGTAGGTATGTTGCCGCCATGTGTGCTCTCCGCGAAGTGGTCACTATTGCTGCGTCATCCGCATACAGGGCAACCATGGTATGTCGTCCAAGGTCTACCGGGAGGTCCGCCGTATATAGATTAAAAAGTATCGGTCCGAGCACCGATCCTTGCGGCACGCCTGCGTGGACCTGTTTCGGCTGTGACAGCGCGCGTCCCCAGGCGACACGGAAAGTCCTTCCTGTCAGGTATGATGTTAGCAAGCGGCGCTGCCAATTTGGAAACCGCTGTATTGCAAGTTTTCGCCTGAGACCAGCGTGCCATACCCGGTCGAAGGCTTTCCTGATGTCAAAGAACGCCGCCGTTGAGCAGCATCGCCGATTGAATCCGGCCGTCACCTGTTCCACGAGACGGACGAGCTGGTGTGTGGTGGAGTGTTCCTCTCGAAAACCGTACTGTGATGCCGGCAAGATTGAGTAGGCCGCGATGTGCTTCAGGAGATGTGGCAGCAGTACCCTCTCAAGCAGCTTTCCCAGGGTCGCTAGCAGGGCGATCGGGCGGTAGTTCTCTACGTTCCTAGCGGACTTCGGCGGCTTCGGCAATAGGATGACTTTTGCCGATTTCCAGATGGCCGGAAAATGTCCCATGGAGAAGCAGGCCGTAAAGAGCGTAATCAGGTGAGTTGCGAGCGAGACAGGCATCTGTCGAAGGGCCTCGTTCGGGATGTTGTCCTCTCCTGGTGCTTTCTTGCAGCGTAGTCGTCCAAGGGCTGCTCTCAGGTCGTTTTCGGTAACCTTCGTTACCGTCATGGTGCCCTCCTCCGTTGTTTCATCCTCTTCAGGAAAGTCGCTAGGATCATCCGGTACCAGTGGATCCGGAGTCGACGTGAAAGTGGCCTCCAGCGTAGTTGCTGCAAATTCAGCCTTTTCGTCTTCCGTGATAAGAGGGCCACCAGGTGAGTCGATCGGTGGGTTGATCCGAATGCTGTGGCGAAGAGAAGCTGCCATTCTCCAGATGCTCCCATCTTCGGTTCGGAGGGAAGCAACCTTCCTTTCCCACGTCGTCTGCCTGTGGTCCTGGATGAGCTGCCTCACTTCGGCTCGTTTTCTTCTAAACCGTGCCCCATCCGCGGGACATTTGGTTCTTTGAAATCGTCGTCGAAGCCGATTTCTTTCGCGGATGCGGCGAAGGATGGAATGAGGCAGCGTCAGATGTCCAGAAGGGCGGATCAGTTTTATTGGCACGGTGTTCTGTAATGCTTGGTCCACGCCAGCTGTTATGACAGAAGCATATTCGTCCAGCATAGCTTGTGACGTCAGTGATGGCGGCTGTTCCGGTAAAATGTCGGACAGGATCTGCCTGTACCCTGTCCAGTCTGTTTTGTCCAGGCATCGCACCGGCCGTGGGGGAAGTAACGTTGGGCAGCATCCCAGATAGGCGCAGACTGGGTAGTGGTCGCTGTCCAACGTCGGTGTCGCCACGAGAGAAAGCGAACTCGTGAGCCTACGGTGCAGCGCAATATCTAAGACGTCTTCGCTCCTGCCGTGATGCTGATGCGTTGGCCCATGTGGACCCGCGACGCGTACTCCGTTGTTCTGAGCCCATGTGAGCAGCGCTTCACCCCGAGGGTTCGGTGTAATTGAATGCCATGCAGCATTCTTTGCATTTAGATCCCCGAGAAAAAGCGACGGCCGTGACCCGGAGAAGATGACTTCGAAATCCTGTGTGGCTAGAGGTCGTTTTGGGGGGAGATAGAGTGACCCCACTGTGAGAGAGCCGATCGAAGTATCTACTTCAATGGCTGTCGCCTCTAGATGCAGTCGAGCTGGTAGGTCAATTTTTCTCGCAGCCAGGTCAAGCGAAACGAGGACCGCCGTGCCCCCTCCTCTTGTTTGCCGGTCATCCCGGTAAACTGCATAGCCTGGAACGCCGTATGAAGTTCCAGGACGGAGATGAGTCTCTTGCAGACAGACGATTGAGATTCTTGCCTTCCGTAGAAAGGCAAGCAATTCAGGGGTCTTTCGCTTCAATGCGCCGCCGACATTCCATGTGGCTAGGATGATAGATTTATTTAATTCTCGCCTATGGTCCATTTTGGTTTGGGAAAATAGTGGTAAGGGCGACAGTTAAAGCTTGCAGCTGTTGTTGCAATAGCGCAGCAGAGGACGTCAATGCTTCCAGGATGGAAGAGAGGGATGTAGCCAAAGTTGGAGTCGGCATCTGCGAGTCTGCAGCCCGCCTCTTCTGGAGAAGAGGAATTTTTATTTCTTCTGCTGTCTCCCTGGCGACCGGAGCCGGCGTCGAGAGTGGAGGAAAGTCAAGATGCTTGCACATGGTCAGACGTTGGGTTGCGTTGGTTGGGTCTCCCGGCTTCGACGCGTTGAAGGTACCAAGCGTCTTCTGTTGAGGAGAAGGTAGCTCTGTTTCAGCGGCGGTGTTCTTCGCCCCCTGGGTTGGTGCGCCTTTCCTCCGGAGGCTAGCCATCTTCATCTCCTTCTGTTTGGCGTAGACAGGGCAGGTCCTGAAAAATGCAGGATGGTTTCCTCCGCAGTTACAGCAACAAGTCTTCTTCCTTTCCGTATCCGGACATTGGATGCCTTCATGTGCACCAGCACACTTGTAGCATCGCGGGGCTGCCGTGCAGTTGGAAGATGCGTGTCCGAATCGGGTGCACCGGTAACACATTTGTGGCTCCCTGTGCTGATATTTTGCCACCCTGACACGGGAATTGCCGATGTATCTTATGGCAAGCATTTCTTTTGTTTGCCATTCAGGGTTTTCCTTGACAACGACAAGGAAGAAGGTTCCCTGCCGCACCAGATGCACTCGTTCCACCGGAATCCCCATGGCGTCCATATCTTCTTTCAGTAGCTCAACTGGGTAGGTGCACGGAAGTCCACGAACCGCGTAGAAATTGGCTCGTAGGGATTTCGGGCCCCAGGTCGAGAATTGTGCATTTGACTGCACCAACAGCTGCTTTATGGCCGCATAATCAGCCGCAGTCTTTAGTTTAGTTTAGTTTAGTTAGTAAGTCTCGTCGAGTCGGTTGTATGGATTGCAGTAAAGGACTTGTCCGTTGCCTTGGATCGGACAAGTTTCAGCAAGGCCGCGTGGTCTACTACATCGTATATGATGAGTGCCGGGGGGCGTGGTTCCTTTTTTCGGCTTGCCGGGGATCCAGATGGTGCAGATGAATTTTCAGCCTCCATCGCCACGGGAGCAGAAGAGTTGTCCGTGTCCGGATCCGTGACGAGCGGTGAGAATTTATTACTCGTACTTACCGGGCGCTTATTAGTTGCTTCTTCAATGGAAAGGAATGGTGCGCTACGCTTCCCGGCTCCTCTGGGATCCTTGACGTGTCGCCAGTCGTCGTTGAATTTCGCGGCAGGGGCAGACGGCCCGTTCTGATGCATGGAAACGTCCATATTTAGAGCGCCGGCAGTATGAACAGGGTTTGAAGAAGTATTTTCCAGCTGCTGGTCGAGAGGAGTCCTTATAGTGTCCGCTGGCAGCGGCACGATGTCCATATAGGGCGCCACCGGCGCCTTGCTTCGCTGTCCCTCGATTATTTAATGATGTCAGCAACCAGGGTTAGAAGTATCCAGTAGAATATTCCAAGGGAGGCGTACGTCAAAATTTCTGTAGGTATATCCAGGTCTGATGGTCTATCCTCCGTCTCCAACGTTCCGAATCCAGGTGATATCAGGTCACACCAGGTCTCCAACCAGCCCAACGCCAACCTCCAACAGGTCCCAACGTCCGTGCGCCACTAAATCCGTTTTTACGCAAAATTTAATACAAGTTCGTTGTTGCAAATTTAAATCCATTTATGCAATTGTAAAAAATCGCCAACACACACAGATATAGATGTACTCTTGGCTACGTAACTTTTGCAAATGTCAAGTTATGACACTAAGATTTAAAGGGAATATCAACAACAGATGTACCAATTTAACAAAAAAAACAGAACTCAAATCGGAACGATGGGAGCGCCACACGGTGGTTATTCCGGGAACGTTTTGATCAAGGTAGTATTTTCGGGTAGCATATGGGACTATGGAGTAGCATTTTCGTTTAAGGACCGGAGATAACGTGGGAAAGTCAAGATGGTGCCCCGGGTCCACTTCCTTTCGAGAAAAATGAACGTCCTCAGGCGTTAATTGAAGGAACCCCTACACTTCAGCAAAACAGCGGAACAAGTTACATTTTGTAAGATTCCACATGAAATTTTAATGTAGAACGCCCGGTTTCTCCCGTTACGCCATCATCAACGCTCTTTTCGAGCGTGATCATTTTTAAGTGGATAAAACTTTCGCGGAAACCGCAGGCTTTGTGGAAAATGAAGTTGACCCTCCACCCTGAATGTGTGTTGTTTGTCGTAATAATTGGAGCAGGGTTTGTTTCCTGGATCCAATTCAGTGTCACCTGAGGCATTCCCGGGTGATCGATTGACTAAAACTCAAAGAAAGTACTTAATACTCCTGAAAATCATTCGGGAAAACGTAAGAAAATATCAAAGGACTTGTTTTACACTGAAAAATATAACACACTTAATAGCTTTTCAGAGCAATAAGTGCATTATCTACTGTAAAGTAAAAGCGAAAACGTTAACAATAATAATACGAATGGTTAAAAAACTCTATTCCAACAAGGGAGTAAACAGGACTCACGAGATAATCAGAAAACATAATAAACATGGAAACAGATAATTACATGATTAATGTCACGTGATAAAATACGTGATGAATATTTAAATAGCTCAGTTGAAATATGCTGAATTCCTCAGTTCTTGCAATATATTTGCGCATCTCTGACGTCTACCAAGCTAATAATTTCATGAGTATAAAACTAATGACAAATGACTAAATATTTTAAATGAACTAGTTAGGCGGGAGTACATATAGAATCATGAATCGAGGAAATTCTGATTTTTTCTCCATTCTCACTTATTAGAGCCCATGCTTTTGACTATACATGCTTTAAAAGTATCATGAATTGGTCCAGCCAGGATGAAAAAGTGTTTTCTACGCCCGTACCCATTGTGAAAAGAGCGCCTTCTCTTCCTTTTTTATCCATCTGCACAAAACTGGGTCTAACCCCTGCCCTCCAATACTCGTCGCGCACTAATGGACACTTCATTAAGGGAGAACAAAAGAAAGAACGGTCCGTGGTCGTATTATCGAGGTCCCTGGTGTTTTGATTATTGATCCAATTAATATTTTTCCGCTATAGAATCACTGTATACCTAGTGTCATATATAAATTGGTAGTTCAAGAGGTGGCAGTTTGCGTGCTGAATCGGAGCTCTTAATCGTAAAGCATAAAAAATGTGAAATGAAGACGCGAAAATCGAAATTGTTTTCTTTAAAAAAAATGCTTTTTTATCGTAACTATCCTCAAACGTTTGATGAACAAAATGTATTTTCAGCGAAAAAAAAATCTCGCAATGATACCTCATTATTATGTATTTTTGTAGCCATAATTTTATATATATATATATATATATATATATATATATATATATATATATATATATATATATATATATATATATATATATAATTGAAACTCGAACACCGGATCTTTCCACTTGCCGGGCGGATGCTCTTAACCACTTGAGCTATCGAGGATATGTAATTTACCCTGAGATCCGTGGGTCTTATATGTCGCCAAGCGCCCCGATTCTTTAGCCAAGAGATGGCGTCAGGGGGCTGTTTCACCCACCAAAGGAGAAATAGACAATACACAAGAGGAAAGGACAGTGGTTAGAATTCATACAACATCATACAGGAAAAGAACAGTGCGTTTCGTGGCACGCATAGCCAGAAGAAAGAGATGAGCCACATTGGCCAAATACACATTCAAACACGAAATCCCGCCAAACGGCGAATAAATACTCATATATACAGAAACATATATAAGGAAAAGGGATAGGAACACATACTATATAAAGGACGAACACAATAAAGGTGGGGAAGGCGGAATCGAACGGATCACAAGAGTAAAAATATTTCCTTGACCGGGACTCGAACCTCGGATCTTTCCACTTGCCGGGCGGATGCTCTTAACCACTTGAGCTATGATATAAATTATTTTATTCGGCTCAGAATATTACAGAGTTTGTTAGCATTATGCATAATATCAGGTCACAGATTATGGGTACATCATGTTTTTCTTTAGTATAAGTGTATACATGGATACATACATGATACAAATACCCCACACACATATCCACTTGTACATACATACGCACACATGCACATCCACACGCACATACCTAAGCATATGCATACAGACGCATACTCTTGACCATTAACATTTAGAAAGAAAAAAGAAAGGAAGACAAGGTCCACAGATATTAGGAGGGAGATTTTAGCTAGCAATGGAAAATTATGTATTGTAAGAAATTATCAATGGCAGGGTTGAAATTATCGATTCAATCAGTCATTCAGCAAAAAAAAAAAACTCTTCAACGATGGACGAAGTGTGTCTGGCACCGGGTGGCTACCGGACATCACTTCCCAGAGTTCTGATCGTGGCTAGCGTCGCTCCGGTCGCGACTCGACCCCGGGCGACGAGTGCTTCGCCGTTTCCCGGAACGCCTCGTCCAACGGGTCGACGAGCGAGGACGCGGCATTTCGCCACATCCCTCCCCCCCGGCCTCGTCCGAAGAGCCAGCCGTGGTCTCCACGAAGACCGGGTAACTCGGCAGCGTTCCACAGGGGGCCTTCTTCGAAGGAGCACCGCTGGGGGCCGCCAAGGGGCAGGACGCACCCTCGGGGAGGGTCGGAGTGGCGGACTGGGGCTCATCTGCGGAAGGGTTGTGGTCGGGAAAAATCAGGGGAGATAGTTGCTTGTGGTCCGTATCTTGAGAAGCGCTGGGAAGATCGTCGACACATTGACTGTCCTTAATGGGGAAAGAAGATGGGGTATGTGGGATTTTTGACTTTGGGAACCTTGTATGCGGGTCGACTTCCGGGGTCGGTGACGCTTCCTTTACAGTCAATGGTAAAGGGGTCGAGGGATGAGCTGTTGGGGACTGGAAAACATCGCAATCAGATGTATCCTCCTCACCTGTCACCAGAGGTTCTTGGGGTGTTTGAAACCCGTGATGCGAGGATTGCGTAGCGAGGGCGTCGATGGCGTGAGCGGGGGGAAGGGGGGCGAACGACCATCCCTCCTCATTTGACGAGCTCACGGAGACGGGGGCTGGAGGTCGTGTGATATTAGGCGAGGTGGTAGGTATGTGAACCATTTGTAGAACGGTATTCGAGACCAGGAGCTTTGGTTTGTCTGTCCTCTTCTTTTTCGGTTCCCTTTCCTCCGTTGACGATTTTCGCTCCCGCTGACATTTCCCTCCAATTGAAGGGAGATGCGGGGGACCAACGGGAGCAGCCGGGACCGCACCCTCGATGAGTAGAAGCGACCGCGCTCTCTCCTCCACAGCCACTTCGGGCTCGTCCATCTCCACGGCGGCGTTAGTGTTGGAGGGCATCGTCATTGCCTCCACATAGCTCTTACCTCGCTGGTTCCGAGGGCAGGTCTTGCGCTCGTGGCCTTCTTGATTACAGCGGGCGCAAGTGCGGCGCTGACCCTCATAGATGATGATGGCCCGGTTGCCGCCGATGTGGAGGTACGAGGGGATATTTCTCTCGACCGTCATCCGCACAACCCTGGTGCCAGTAAGCACCCGCGCCATATTTTCTCCCTCCCACCTGTTCTCCCACGAGCGATGTATTTTACCAAAGCGTTGGAGCTCGCCTGTTATGTCTTCCAATGGGGTCTCCACGGGGAGACAAAGAACTCTGACATTACACGGGCTGCCGGAAGTCTCGTCAATTGTTATTGTCGTCCTCTGGTCACTTAAAGACGGAAACGGTAGTTTCCGCGGAGTATTGTCTAAAATCCTAGTCATTGTAGCTTCGGTTGCCAACTTCAGGAATATCAAATGGCGATTGTATCCAAATTGGATCGCCACTATCTCTTCGGGTGTGAGGCCCAGCGACTCTAACGTGAAGAGGTGGACCTCCAACGGGGTATGGGGCTTCGCCTTCTCGTCAACTTGCAAGGCGAGCGTGTTTAAACGGCGCCAAGCCATTTGAAGAAATCAAATTCAGCACACTAGCATGAAGAAGGAAAGCGCAACAAAAAAAACGAGCACTTTAAAGGGAAATAAAACACGAACGCTCCCTCCCCGCCACACGCACCCGGCGGTAGCAAACAAAAGGAGCCTAAGCTCTACACCAGGAGTCAAGGTCAGTCTTGATCCACTAAACAAAACAAAAGTACGGCCTTCCCGGCGGAAGAAGTCGAGAGTCAAACTGCGCGCTTTTTGATGAACTAGGCGGTCAACCGCCGCTCGAAACAAAACACGATCGGAACCTCGATTTCCGAGAGAGTCCGGCAGTGCCGCTCTCCAAACCCCGGCGACCGAAGCCTCGGACGCCGGGGATTTTAGACACTCGGTGAACACAGGCACGTCCTGCTATCAAGGCAGCTATCGAGGAAACGTTATTTACCCTGAGATCCGTGGGTCTAATATGTCGCCAAGCGCCCCGATTCTTTAGCCAAGAGATGGCGTCAGGGGACTGTTTCACCCACCAAAGGAGAAATAGACAATACACAAGAGGAAAGGACAGTGGTTTAGAATTCATACAACATGATACAGGATACTATTGAAAACATAATGAAGAAATAAATATAAAAAATTTCAGAAAAAATGTCTTGTACCTATGTTAGGTCGGAAACTTTTCAGGACACCCTCGTATATTTATATACAAGCATTTATGCATGTACATAACTAATGATATGGAGTAAGACTCGTATGGAGTATGGAGTATTTACTCGTATGTTTACTTTTTTACGGTCAGAAATTTTAGAAATGAATTTGATAGGGGAATTCCATATTTGGCATCGTAGCCCAGAAGTTTGAGCGCTCACCTACTAACTGAAGGAACCATATTCGGAAGTCTTGCTCAGTTGTCACCCTTTTAAACAGACATTGTTGTTTGCTAACATTTTATACATAGGCCTACTCGCTCACTATCTCCGTTACTTCAAAATATTATCGTCGAAACATTTAATATTATTCTATAAGACGCCTTAAAGTTGGGAAGTCACGAGGCAGCAGAAAGGTGCCTCGTGTAAATGCCGGAATTTCGTCTCATTTCGCTGGCTTATTTTACCCGAACTGCCTTAATGATTTTTTCTAAACAATATTAGTTACTAAATTCCCTCAAAGCGAGGTCTTTGGACTTTTTCTGGAAATAAAATGGCTTAAATAAATTAACTATTGCTCTTTAATGGCGAAACCACTTGATCACACTACGCGGAGAGTTCGCTGCCATTCAATGTCTGTTGCAGGGGAATGGAAGCCTCCGGTAAGGGTATCGTGCCACGTCATTTTCCGACGTCCTTTCGCCAGGCACGGCTACAGAGATCAATCGGCAATTACGTCATGACTAGAGGTGGAGTTCCGACGATAACGAGCTCCTCACTTACCTACGAGAGTGTGTGGAAGGGCTGTGGTTGAATTGTCACTTGGCGATCATATTTATGTGGCGTATGACGCATGGGCACTCTACGATAAAAGTCCGCGTCGTTTGATTGGCACTTTAACTGGCATTCAACTCTAAATATTCGAAATATGTGGAAATGAAGAGCGGGTAACCGTAATAGACGCTGGAAAAATCAAGCAAGGTCATCCTTCTACTTAAGCACCGAGACTTCGTCTGGAAAGGGGAGGTTTTTTTTAACTACCTTAGGCTTCCGCGAAGTTAATGCGCGTCTTTTCGTTAAATTTTCTTAAGAGGGTGGGGAAGGTCCGGAAAAAATCTTAGCTAAGATATATTATTTCAGGTATTGAGAATAAAGAAATGATTTTAATTACCTTTCATCTACCAAAGAAACATTGTGCAAGTGGTGTCTAAAGAAACTGTTACCTCAAAATTATTCAATCTTATACCAACCGAGTAACAGAGACGAATACTCTTGCAAATTTCCACCCAATAATTTTCCACGTATTATGTAAAAAAATGAAAAAAAAATTGACTCTCTCATTAGGGAACGGTTTCATCATATCACACTTGAATCTGTGTTTTATATTTACCAATCTGTTGAAAGACTTATAATAATAATGCTGTTTAAACTATTGCATGTATTCCGATACCACTTAAATCCCAAACTAAAATTATCAACCCAAAGGTTGTTTGGTTAGCTAGGAGAGCGTAAACCTCACTATGTCCAACGGCATGTCAAATTCAACATCAAGGTAGGAGCCAGTTCCTTTTCCTGTGTCTTGTACGATGTAAAGGGAAGATCTTGTGCCCAAGAGCCATAAAACTTAGGTGAAAATAAGTGCGCCCAAATAGATCCCCGGGATTCAAACCTAGGTCCTCCAGTTGGTAGTTAATCACTTTACCCATAGAAATTCTACGTACCCACTCAAATAATGAAATTCACATCATTTATTATAGCGTAGTTCTATTCAATGTACACGCGTAATTGGACTGTAGATAGTCGTTGCAAAAACACTTTCGTTCAAGTGATATTTATTATATTAGAAAGGGAACCCTGTTTGGTATATTAATGACAGGTCTGATATTTAATTATGTTGGGAGGGGAGTTAATATCTTACGGGTTCTTATAGTGCGAGAGTAGGGTTGAAAGGTCGAAAATGGCCCAGCGTCATTTAAGGGGGAACGTCAGTCGCGCGCACGAGTCCAATTATGAGATACGTGCGTCTTCTATCAATGTGCGTATATACTATCGGAAGTCATAAAAGAAATCTCAAGAGACAGAGGAATAGGTTATCTATGACTTGTTCCAAGAGATGTAAAGGTGGAAAATGCTGTATATCCTGCACCGATAAACTTTCCTTGTGCGCATGTCTCTCGACATTTTCCACTTACATTTTTCCCTCCTTCCCCCGTATTTGCATAGTTATTGGATGCGAGACGTTTCAATTCACCTTTCTCCTGTCAGTCCGAATTGACGCCTCCAGTTGTTTCATTGGCTGTCCGATCCATCCGGGAGACACTCGGTGACATAACAAAATCCACCCACGGCAATCCACGCCCATTGCCCCTCCCCGCGTTTCCCCCTCCTCCTCCGCCGCTTTCTCCCTCCCACTTACCACCAACTCCTTCACGTCCCCTCCCCTTCCGATCGACCCCAATACATTCACTCCCCTCCTGATGTCCTCTTTCCCGCTCAACCAATATTCCTTCGAGCACATCCTCTCCATAGGTATTCTCCCATCTATCTCTCTTCTCCCCGGCATCATATTCCACACTCTCACCCCCTCGTAGGACTTTACTCAGCCTTCTTTTTGTTGTTAACGTATAATGGCGATCGAATTTGGATTCGTCAACCTCAGTTATATATATTCAACGTGAGATCCAATTTGTCTTGTGCTTTGACCCCTCGTTTAATCTCATTGTTTGAAATATACGCAAACGTATTGATTCCGTGGCTGACGTCTCTGTGTGACACGATGATCCCGTGAAAATATCGCCACTTCGAGGTGTCACCTGTTCAAATTTAAACCTTATTCTTTGAATTAATGGCTTAATACAACATTAAAAGTATATATATATAGTATATATATATATATATATATATATATATATATATATATATATATATATATATATATATATATATGAACCTACTCAACACTATTTTTAATATTGTATTTAGCCATTAATTCAAAGAATAAGTTTTAAATTTGATTATATTATTTATTCCATAAAATATGCGTAAAAGTTTCCACTGGAATAGTTGGATGCCATACTTGTATCTTCTTGCCTACAGAGCTCCCAAGAGAATATATCATGTGTACTTCAGACATGTTTAATTTTGAAAAATCGTAAGGCATTTATGAATAAAAATGACTTAACTATACCACTCTATATCTATTTCACCCTCAAACGGATTGATGTCCTGCAGCGCTTGCATTTTTTTAAGTTGTCGGTTATGTAAACATTTAGAACCAAGACTTAGAATATTTAGTCGGAAATATTTTATAATCCTTTGTAAAATCCTCTTACAGGTGTATTAACCTTTTTGAGTGAGCCAGGTTGCCTCCACCGTTCACATTTAATAAGTTCACCCTTATAGGCAGGACTGTTTACTAGTATACATTACTAAATATCCCGAAACACTATTGTACTCAATGAACGTTTTTCAAAGCTTACTATTTAATATTGCGCATTTTTTAATATATCTCTGCTCTTGTCGGTAATATTTTTGGCTGGTAATTACTTCAGATATTTTGAGATGATGTGACGTTTGGGTAATGTCTAATAAAATCAGTGCTGTTCTGTTCATAACATATGTACGGATATCTTCATTTTTTCTGGGGTACAAACCAAAAAGCAGTTATGAATAGACTATCATAAGATTATTTTATTTGAAAGGAGTACATTTTTTCAAAGATGATAATTAGGTACTTTTTCACGAGGAAAGGCAGAGCCTCAACCATTACCGCGTATCTCTAGAGACTTAAACGAATGCCAATAAATAGGTGGCTAACGATATCCTAGCTAATTTGTTCTCTTATTTATGAAGGGTCATTCTACATTGCGTCAAGACGTCTCTTGAAGGGGTTTTGGCTCACGGAAAGTTGTGGTATGCAGAGATTAATTCTAACGAGCGTGAAATTTTGAACATAGGTTTTCGACTCAAAAATTCTATTTTTTCCTGAGGTGTATGTGTGCAAAATTAGGAAAAGGCTGGCTGGAGCACGTTTGTAATATAAAAGTTGCATGAAAAAATGTTTTTCTATGGTCGCGTAGTATCTACTGGCACAGTGGCATTTCATTGACGCTAGTATAACTTATTGTATTGAATATAAAGTATTGTACTGTAAGCGTTGTAGAGAGTGAGATATATTACATAATGAACCAGTCGATATTTGATCAATGATGAAATACAGCTGGTCAAAAACACAGAGATGACGATAAATTCCAAAGAAACTGCGGGAGATGCCGCAACAGTAACTTTTAACGGAGTCGTTCGCTAATGTGCATTTCAATGCAACAATTTCAGAGTGTAAAAATCACCCATCCCAGTCAAGGCGAATGATTTTTACACTTTGAAATTGTTTCATTGGGATGACGATAAATTTTTATTAATATTCTCTCAAAAAGGAAGATGAAAGTAGTTGTGTGGGAGAAAAGAGGTGAAAATATCGTTTTGTCAAGGGCAACGTTATCTAACCTGATAACTAGGAAATAATGAAAACTGAGCAAACAAGTGATTTATAGCGAGTAGGTTTCTACTAGTAAGGGTTTGAAAGAGTTTCTAATTTTACGATTCTGGGTTGAAATGTAAATAATAACATTTTGTTAAAAGCACAGATAAAAAGGCGGATCTTGGAGATTTTCTCAAAGAGACGATATGTATTATATTAATTTATTAAAATTAAATTGTGAATGGGGTTGTCGACTTGATCTCATGGGAAAGAAGCTTTGAGGATGCAGCACGAGGTAAGTATCACTAAATACGGGTGCCAAATGGTTCCTACAAAATTAAAGAATAATATAGACTTTTAGATTTACCACATTCGGGTTTGTAAATTTATTCAAAGCAGGTTTTTAAGTAGCTTTCGCGCATAGCAATTGTCAGAATGCCGGTAAGACATGTAGGTTTAAAAAAATACCCTTAGATATAGGCTTTGTGATGCCAAAAAAAGACATCAGAAAAAAAATATTATCCGCTGGACTTAGTAGGTCAACTTGGGATGTTAGTTAATTGAATTGAAGGGAGTAGATATGACTACTCTCTAATAGATTGAGTGCATCATTGTTGATGGTCAATTAGGTTTGGAAGAAGTTGGCGTTTCAAACAAATTTCCCAACCCTCAGCAGAAAATAAAATTGGGTGAAAAATGAAATGAAGATTTTTCGGGGCATCTATACAAACCAGGGGATGTCCACTAAGAGAATTCCATATTTGGGGAAATAAAGTTGTAAGAGCGCTCTAACTTAAAGGAACGCATTGGAAAGAAGTTGAGTTTGCTGGTAGAAACTCCTGTTTGGGAATGAATCGTAATGCAATTTGAGTTATTTTTTATAACTCCTTAGCTTACTTTAGTTAAAATAAAATTAAGGATTATTGAAAATCTTTGGACGTAATAATTTATATACAGCTAGACATTTCTCCCAGATATTTTCACCGTTTCCTCAACTTTGTTCTTCGCCAAAAGTCACATGTTTCTTTGCACCTAAGAATACAGACGGTTATTATTTTGCAAAACAAAGAAACAAAATACACCTGAAATAAATGTCCTTATTAAGGGACATAATTGGACAGGTTTCTGGCAAATGGCAAAATTTGTCCCGTGAGAGGAAAAAACCGATGGCGGCGTAAATACCGTACGAATAATTTACTCATTAGTGTACCAGCAGCCTACTTGATTATGAATGACAAGTTAAGTAGTTTATTTATTAATCTGTCTACGAAAGCTTCCTATATAAAAAATATTTTTTAATGTCTCCCTGGCTTTCGATCTATCATTGCGCCCAATAACTTTAAGACTCGGACCATTCCTTCGTAATACCTTCTAATCTCTTCCACCTTGGACGTTTTCTTTTTCCCGAAAAACAGTCAATATTTATTGCAATTTATTTTGTCACATAGATCTGTTACTGAGATTTATTTTACGAAAAGTCACAAACAAGTATCTAATTCACGTACACGTATCTGATTTAATTAGAATTTTGTTGCTATAGCATTAAATTTTATGATGCATAAAATAGTTTGATATTTTGCATAGATAGTTAAATTGTGGATAGAAGACCTTGCGAGATCTCGAACAAAAAAAATACGTTTTCGAGGTCTCTTAAAGCACACATTACATTTCTTCAAAGATGAATGCATTAGCGCAGTGAGTACTGTATACAATATAAATATATGCATACAATATAAAATTTTCATTAAAATACCTTTAGTTTTTTTTTTTGACAGATTAAATACTAAAAAATCTGTTATAATAAAAAAATGTGCCATTTAATTAATGAAATGTTTGAAACGTACATGAATTTTACACACTCAAGAAACGCAAAGCAAATGTTTAGCAGAGGCAATTAATTTAAACTTTATTTTCCCCTTCAAACATTCCGATTTTTATGTCGAAATAGCGAGAGTAACAGCCGCACCTAGAATGTTCGCGTTAAAAGATCTACCGATCTACATGAGGCCCAGACTAGGTATTATAAGGCAAAGAAATTGATCAACCGCCGATATTAATGCAATTTTGAGTTCTCCTTGTCCTCAAACAAGTCGCTCTTGGTTTGCTGTGTAGTTTAATTTACCTTTCACCGTTTGCACCGAGATAATTGCCTCATTTTGCGTCTACGGACATTTACAAGAACAATGTGTTTGGTGTTTAATGAGCGAAAGATACATAGCAGTCTCTGTAGTTCAATCTCTGCGATCTAATGATCGAGTTTTTGCTCAGTTTGAATGCAAACTTACGTGTTCAAAGTCGTCAATTGATTTAATGGTACGTGACCTCTGTCGGACGCTGTCTCAGGCTCAACTGTGTGGAATTTCCCCATATTTCAAGGAATGGCAAAGAGAACTCTTGCAATTCCACAGTCCACAATTTACTGTCACACGACCATCATTAGGTGAAGATGCTACACGCCAACAAAGTCATGGCTAAGTGACAATAAATTGTGAATTATGGAATTTCAGAATTACTTTTAAAATTCCTTTTATGAGAAAAAAATTGCACTTTTCCACAGATTCATGGGAAATATTATCCGACTAATAAATCTGTTTGCACTTTTAAATTTTCACTTTGTTGCAAATAAATCTGTGGAAAAGTACAATTTTTTTTATAACGACGAACTTCCACTTCATCTTGCTTGAATCTGTCGAATACATTCCGAATTCATGCTTTTCCAAACTAAAACTCTTTTAAGTCTGATCGTAGCACTCCCTTCATTTTAATAACTCACATATTCACCCAGAATGGTACCTAAGTATTAAAAAATACTAAAAATCGATATCCAGATACTTAAGTAGACTAAAAATTCCTTTACCTGGCCAAGAAGCCTAGAAGCCGGGAAAGGAAGAGTCTTGCTGGGTAGAGAGTCGCCGAACGTGACGCATGGATGTAATATTAATCGCAGTTATTATCCTGATATCGGCACAACCTTCTCGTATGTCTTCCCTTTTCTCGTCAATCGGGTAAAACGTCCCTCTTTCTTCCCTCAGTAGGCTCGGATCACATCCTCCGTTCTCATCTCTTTCACCCGAAACGATTTCAGTCTTTCCTCCTTCTCGCATATAACAGCTTCCCGACCGTCTACTCTACTTTCCCACGTCAATCCACCCTTTCCTATTACAATTCCCTCATTCCGACCCCCTGTGTATATGGCCTCTGCCACAATGCACCCCCCCACCTGGCATTTCATTTCTCGACCCACACATTTTCCAAATTCTTCTTTTTAAAACCAGAAGAGATGTCGGCTTCTAGGTATCAGAAAATAGAAAGACACGCGGCTATCTTGGTATACATCCGAGCCGAGGCGGGAAGAAGAAAGGAGATGCTTTATCTAACATTTTTATTTGTATCCTGACTCGGACAGGAGCTCGTTATTTCTTTCTCGAACGAATCATTAACCCCGCCGAGACCAAGCATCTTGGAAATAATAATGTTATTTCTGCGCTGAACTGAGTCAATTATTTTCAACGCCGAGTCAGTCAAAGAGGGTGTGCTAATTCCGTGCCATTTAGGGTTCAAAACCCTAAAATGAGGAACAGAGGTGCTTATTAAGTAATCATGTCCAAGTAAAATATTAGCCGGTTTGTTTGCAATTTCAAAATGTTGAAAGAAATAAAACTTTTGCCGTTTTTTCCAACTACTTGATATAAAAGGTTCAGAATAACTAAAACCTCAGAATCCACAAATATTTTTGGAGAAGTTGGATTTTTGCGTAAATATTAATAAAACCATTTTAAACAATGTGAATGAAAAAAATGAAAAATTTTGCACGCACCAGAGTCTGGTGTTAAATTTTCTTCTACTAAAATATTTGTTACTTTTTGCGATGTAATAGGGCAAGAATAAATATAAGGGAAACGTTTATTTTTAACCAGGCATCAGTTTTTCTTCCCCAGAACGTGATCGTAAATCCACGCGCTCCGCACATGCTTTGTGCGATTGCACTCCCTGCCACACGCCATGCCGGTGGCTTGCAGACTCGTATCTATTTTTAATTTAAATGAATAATTCAGCAAATTCTATCGGGCCGTTGCAATTGCTATTGTGAAACAATTGCGGCATGGATTCGGCTCTTCGAGAGGAACCTGAGTGCTTGACTTCGGCAGTGAAACCAGTCGGATAAAATGGAGCTATGCCAAAAGAAATCGGTACCGCGAGAATTGAATGAGCCAGTGGAGAGGGAAAATTCGTTTTAGAGGCCTTGAGGCGGGCGGGGCACGGCTGCGGAGGAAGACGGGAACTCTCTATATTGGGCATCGCCCCCAAGAGGAGACGGGGATATGGTCACTTCGAGACCGGTGCCAAAAATGGTCACTTGCCGGAAACGGTTTTCTGCTGATTGTGCGGATATCTCCCATTGATAACGAGGAAGTGGAGCCAATGAGATGCGATGGGGAGTTTCTCACGTGTCGTGGATGTGACGGCGTCGCTGCTCCTGTACAGAGTTGGAGAATGTTCCCAGTTATATATGCGCGTCGACTCGACGTCCTCAGGAAACAACTGCGAGGAAACTTCCTTGATTCGAAATCGATGAGAAGTTGAGCGCAGGGCACACGGAAGGTTCCACACAATCTGCAGCTGCGGGATTCGACTCAATTACCAGATAAAGGAATGACCGCTCTATCCGTGGAGAGATTCAAACTGGGATCGGGGAAATAAGAATTGAATTAAAAAATTAGGTCATGATTTTTAATCATTGATGAAAGACGAATCAATTGGAAAGAGATGCATTGAAACCTCTAATGGCGGCAAAAGGCGGGAACCTGTAAAAGTCGGAAATATTTTAATTGCTTGTGAACGATCATGGCGTAACTTCCAATTGAACTTATGGGGAAGATGCAACCTATAAGATGCTGATAATAATCTTACATGTACAGAGTAGCGTTTAGTGCTTGAAGAAATTGCATTTGTATCTTTTGATACATAAAATAAAAGTTTGTTTGGATATTTTAAGTGTTTTCAATTTTGTTTTGGGATTGAAGTTGTTTCAATATCTCTTACCTTCCCGAATAGGATTATTAGAGATTACTTCTTTCTTATGATCAGTAAATTTTCAAGTAAACATATTTATGTACAACGCATAGGTTCCCAGAAATACCAATGTGTTTCTGCCTCTCATAAAATTTCCACTATCATCGTTGTCAGTTTTATGCATTTTATGGTGAAAAACCCACCTACGTGTTTCAAGATTTTAACATGATCACCAGAGATTTTTTCTTTGAAAGTTTAGATTGCAACCATTTGTAATATAGTACCATTCATGGAGTATCACATCTGAGCCAGTCGGATACTATTTGGGAGAGTTTCATAATTCATTGCCATTCACTTATAAAAACGCTGAATAGGACTACATACAAAAAAAACGTTATCATTTTTGTAGTGCAGAAGGCATAGTTTGGATAAATCTTAAATCACAACTGCATTAGGCAATGATATTGATACTGGAAACGTCGCCTGCCCCAAGAGAACGTTAGGAAAAATATACGTGCAATAAAATTTAACAATTTTTATGCGGGGGATGCATATCGCAAGTGGCACTCTTGGTACCATCCACCTAGAAAAATTAATTGAGTAGACTTTAAACAAACACCTTGATAACCTCTTAGAAGTTTAGCCATGATTGAACTCATATTTACATAATAACGATAATATGTGCTACCCATTAAATGCTTCGGAAATTTCCTTCTAGGTGTATAAGAACTGTGGTCTTTATAAAAATACATTGACACTGAAATGAATTATTGTTCAAATACACGTATATGTCTATGGTACAATATTCTAAACATCCTTGGTCCAAATAGCAAGCTCTTGCGAGTTCTAAGTCAAAGGTATCCTAAAGTCAGGCATTAAGTAGCGCCAAGCGTGTAGTTTCAGCTTTTTTGATGTACACTGAAGGTTCAGTGTACACTGCTGTGTCTTTGTATATACTATAAATTTTCATTTTTATGAATTATTTTGTATGATCGTATGCATAAATATAATAAACTATCAATTTTAATGTAAATACGTAATATTCTAAAAATTTAAGGAGAGAATTCAGGATACGAATATTTGCATTTATTTTATTTTACGTTATAGATTACAGTTCTAAGAGCTGCAGCAAACCCATAAGCTTTTCATTCCATATTTCAACTTGTTCATATCTCATTCAGACGTGAACGTCAACAAAATGAAATTGTCACCGGCAATAAAAGTAAAAACTCGTCAATATCGATTATGTGTCTATTGTTCTTCTGTCATATATTACACAATGTGATGGAGTTTACACGCAAGCCAAACAAATGAAATAATACATTTAGCATGCCATTCATTTACAGTACTCTTTCGGGAGATAAAATAATACATAGGTCATGGAATCCGCGAACAAACGAGCTTGACAAAACCGTAGTTTTCCCCTATTTTTAAGGAGTAAAAATCAGGATTGAAGGCAAAGTTTTATCGAATTTAAATTAATTACCATAATCAATTAAAATAAAATAAACGGCATTCATTAATTATTCTAAACATACAAATTACGTAGATCGATGTCAGTCGAAGAGTCGCGCCGTATTTTTGTCCATTTTATGTGTATAAAATACATCTGCATACATTTGCTTTAAATATATTTATGTACTAACGAGTTTTGTTGCGAAAGGATTGTTTATTAATGAACAAGGGTAAAACACAAGGTTGTCTATTAAAATGGAATGGCGCCGATACCGAGTAAAAAAGGTTCCCTGTACCGGATTGGTTTGCGCCCAGTAGTCCTGGTAATCGGCTAGGAAAACCAGGGTCCATTTCCAAGGTTTCTCGCAGGTTTGTGCGGAAAGCAAATAGATGAATTCACGAATTATGTTAATAATTTTAACTATCCGCATCACAATATTGGCGTACGAGATTGTTGATCCATAATGAGGATCCCTAACGTGCAGAGGAGGTATTATCACGATTGAAGACCAGTGAACTGAATTCAGGGAAGAGAAATTTCCCGAGCACGCCGTGTGTATTTGATTTTCGGTCCTGAGTCTAGGACGAGGAGGGGGTGGGGAAATGATGAGGTGGTGGAGGGGAGGAGTGAGTTTCACGGGAGTGGTTGAGGGATCTCTGGAGGATCTGGGGGTTTAGGAAAACCCCTTAATGGTCGAAGCGACGGAGCCCGGGCTACCCTTAACCCTTTTTGGCTATTTCGGCCGCGCTCTTTTGTTTGCCGTCATCATGATAGTGTTTTCCTGAGCTGAGTAATGGCCGAGAGTGGGATTATGCGCGCTTTGAGAGGATGTGGATAGAATAGGGGGGGTTCTGAGGAGGGTGGAGAGATCGAGGGGCGGGTGAAAGGTAGGGAAAGTGCTCCGTGAAATTAGTGATACTGCCTATCGGACAGAAGCTCACAGAATGCTATTAATTTTCTTATTGCTCCGCCGTGTGTCACGTAGTTTTTCTGTAATCTCTGCCATTTTTTTTTACCGAAAAATAGGATCGTAATGTGATGAAAATAATTTTTAGGTTTCCCCCATTAAAAAGGAAAATGGTCCATACAAACACCAGTGAGCATATCAATATACGAGAGTAAAGATGAGTTCTTGCCCTTGCATTTTGAATGAAAAAGAATGTATAACACCTTAACTTGCGCTTAAATGACTCATCGCGTAGTGATTGTACGTAGCAACTACGTTTTCGAAATAATAGTATTTGCTTGTAAATACGGCATTGAAAGTGAATTTTTATCTTTAAATCTTGTTAACCTTATCACTTCATGGCGCCATTGGAAAACTAAAGTACGAGTGCATGAATAGTTCCAACAGGAGAGAAGGACAGTGATTGTGAATGATTATTAATCAGTTTAAAAAGTCAGCAATCATTTTAATAGAAATTCTCCATATACCTATATGATAAATTAATTATGTATGCAATAATCTACTATCAACTTGTTAATTGACCAGCGAGTTCTAACCGACATATGTGTATGCCGATATTAGTGCCAAAACTTGAGGGATATATAAGGTCTTTGGCTGATAGTATTTTCGGGAAACACAATAATCAGCTAGGCAATTTGTATCTCCTTGTATATTCATTTTGTTGTCAAAAGGGATATGGTCATTTTTAGGATATTGTTACAAATCAACATTATAAAAAGTATTTACTCTCAGAGAGAAACGGAATTCATTGGTAAATTTGCCTCTCCTCAAGGTCAGTTTTTCTTTCTATTATTTTCTTTATTCGTTATCTATCTCTTTGTATGTGTTCTTTCTTATGTTTATTTTTCATTCGATTTTGCATTGGTCTCTATCCTATCGTCTCATTCGTCATAATGAAATGGCACGTTTGATCCGTCATTACTTTGATTCTGCCCATATATATATATTTTTAAATCAATATTAATCAACGTGTTGTTTGTTTTTTAATACATTTATTGATAACATCAAAATTTCAACATCTATTACATTTGCAAATAATGAATGAGCAAAACGTGATATTAGACCTCTGGGCAAATTTAACATATCCCGTTTACTGATTTTTCAATTACACATTATTTCAACAGTTATGTAAAGCCAACATCTGATGCATTTACTACTGTCTTTTAATAGATAATGTTGCATTCACCTTCTCTTTTTTATTTCAAAAGGAATCCCTTTAAGACCACTGATGTTATCTTGCTATAAGATAATGTGTTCCGTTATCTGGTCTAATATCCTAACTTAAACATTTGCTGCTCGTATTAAAGCTTGTATTTACATATGTTTTCTATAATTTTTTGAAAAATAAAATAGAATTTACCTCAATGTTAATTCACTTAAATTGTTACTAATTCGTTTGTTACTTTTTCTAGCATTGATGTATATTCCATGCACAACCATGCGTAATAAATGCTGCGGTAATTATCAGACTAGTTCTCTCTATGCATCACTTTTCAAAATATTTAGGACTTAGTTTGTTTTCTCCTCATCCTAATCGACACTGAATATTCTGCTAAACGTTTTGGTCCTACATAAAGTACCTTCTCCATTTATATTTTTTCTATCTTTCTATCCCTATCAACCTATTCCCATTCGTATCTTCAGTTTAACTTTCTTGCTTTATTTTTTAAAAGTTTATTTTTACTAGGCTCTTTGCACTTATGGTGTTTACATGCCCCGTGTTTATTTTTTCCGCAACAGCTTTCAATCCACTCTTCCTTGGGCTTCTTAGGCACTCGCCTACTTCGCTCCGTAAGTTCTTGCAAATGGCTTCCTCCCTCAAGTTTCTTGAGTTTTGTATTTTCTTCTTTCTTCCATAAGTTCCCTTTTCCTTCGTTATCTCTATACGCCTGCTGTGAGCTCACTTAGGCACGAGTTGCTTCTCTGCTACCTTGTTCCGGTAAGTGCCTTCTCCAGATAATTCCGTTTTCCTTCGGTGCTGATCTCTTTATCTCTCTGTGTTCCATATTTTACAGGAGGTTAACACATACAGGAAATCATATTAATTTTTAATGATATTTTGTAAGTAAACCGTAATTTCAAACAGAGTGAAGACAAAAATTACGAATCTTTCATCACTTCTGTGATGCCTTCATCGAAGATGTACGATCAGTCTCTTGCCTGATCATCTCTAGGTAACTGCGGAGGGTTGTTTTATGTGCACGTTATTGGATTTGCGCACCCTCCACATAATTTATTTCCAATCTTAATTGAAAGGGCTTATTTTTTTATTTTTATTTTTTATCTTTACATTAGTTCTTCTCTTATTAGGGTCGATACTAAGATATTATTTTTTTTGCCATCAACCCCAAACCTACACCAAAAAATGACCAAAAATCAAGCTCTCGTTGTTTGCATTCCGATAATTCTTATTTTTCTCTGAATCTGACTAAAACATGTATTACATTCCTGCATAAATGCGAGAATAAATGCATATTTTTACGTCCCTGAATAAATAAATTTTTGCTATTACAAAGGTTTCAGTTTAGTTTTGTGTGGCATTATGGGCCGTTTTTTAACTGTAGACCTACTAGGAATGTATTCTATTTTACTAACTGGTAACTTAGTTACCGTCTTTGGTCATCACCCTTCCGAAATGCCAAATTTTTCAATTATTCCGGGCTTTGATCAACCGGTATTATAATTGTATTCCTTTCTGCTCTTTTGATGGCGGAGAATGATGTTACCCTTTGTTTTATATCTTCAAATTGTACCATCTTCCCTAAGTTAACAAGCGGGCTCAGTCTCAGTCTCTATTATTTTTCTGCTCTACAGTTCAGCCGTCAGGGAAATGCGACACTCATTTCTTTTCTCCGTAGAGACTTCAGCTTTTTCTTTAGTATCACTTATTTCTTCTGTTAAATTAATTTTGATTATGATAATGGAGGGAATTCACATCATTACATTACTATTTCCTGTCCCCTCATCGGTGCCTTGAGAATTACGTAAAGACCTTTATATTCCCTTTAATTGCTCCTCTTTCGCTAAAGGACACTTTTTCTTTAATTAAAGATATCATTGTCGAGTATTTGCTAATAATAAATGAATTCAATATAAATGTGATAATTTTATTTGTTTATTTTCCGTAAAAAGCTTAAAATCCTCGTATCCCTTGATTAACACTTATTTGAGTTGTTTTAAGAAAAATCAGATTTAGGCTACTAACTTTCCTAAATGGTTCTTCATAAGATCGTTCCCAAATTTTTTTTTCAAATTATTAGTCGTAAAATTATTTAACTTCTGATTTGTTCAGCTTGGAAAGAGGTACTTGCTTGTTAATGATGCAGCGCACTTATTTTTCCCGCCTCGTGACAGAATAAAGTGCTAATTGCACAGGTTACTTGCTAGCATTATTTTTTATTATGCTCTCCCGAATTGTTATTAGCTTCAAATGGATTAATTTGCAATCATAGATCTTCTTATTTATAAACACCTTTGTACGAATCACTAAATTTCGATAAATTTGTTCCAAATGCTCTTTATTCAACTTCACTACCTTCTTTTTCAAAAAAAGATTTTGCTAACCACATTCTATTTTTAATTAAATCAATAGTAAATAGTGTTTGTAGACATATTACCGGCGGCCTCGGTGGCGGGGGCGTAACGTCCTCGTCTGCCAATCCATGGGTTTCGGGTTCGATTCCCGACTGGATGGGTTTTCCTCCACCTAGAGTTTGGGTGTTTGTAGTCGTTTTATCACTGTTAATATTCCGATGTAGCAGCCAAATATTGCTGTTTTCGGACTTAGGCTAAATAAATATTTACGTTTTTCCGATATATTCTCACGAGCCTGCGTTTTCATTTACCTTTTAATTATATCGGTCAATGGCATGTCTAATTCCTCTTTATATAAGTTTTATTATTAAAGAAATGCTATTGAATACATTATCTTCTACAATATGACTTCTATAAATACTTGATAAGCAAAAATTGTTAACATGGCTCACTGGCTAATAACTCTGTGTTCTCCCAGCGTAAGGGTAATGTGTTACTGAGGAGTAGGGGGCTGTAGGTTAAACCCTAAATGATTCCTCCAGAGAATATTTGTTTCATTAAATTTTGGAATTTCTGGGTGCCAAACTGTCGAGAAACCATTCATCAGAGCCGATTACCTTCATCTCATATTGTGATATTCCAGTGCTGTTGCGTTTAGTACCTATTGAGTGAACTTCATCCCAACCCAACCCTCTCCGCATTTATAGTTCAATCATTTAGCTGTATAAATGGGTAAAATCGCTAAAAAAATAGGTAATGCATGAAAGAAAACCTTATAAAATTAGTATCTTTATCAAATAAGTTTTAAAATAAATTATGCATAATCAACGCTCATAGTAGTATCCATGAGTAACGGAAATTTCAATTTTAGCGAGTTGGAATAAAATCAAATCGATTTAGAATTTTCAGTCGTTTTTCATAAGTATCATTTTCTCCTAGAAAAGTTTCAGTTTTTTGTATCATACTACTTGTTTGTCCACGTTAGATTTTACTCTCATATTTTATGGCTGGCACTGCAACAACCTCCGCCACACACTCTCGCGGGGGCTTGGGTGGCATTGTTAACATGTAAATATATCTAGTGGGGTAGGATTTTGGGTGTATGCACCCTACACATTTACGTTTAAATGGAAATATTTACCATGCATCACGGAAAGTAAACCGAACTTTCACAAGACTTTTTGAATTACATTTTAAACATAGTATTGTATTATACATATAGTATATGGACAAATTCGTTCTTTGCATTCCGATGAAACTACTTCAAATATTTTTAGGCTACATATTTAAGTGTAAGGAGTACCTATTTTATTTTGCTAACCAAGGCCAAGGTAATAAAATTCAAATAAATACTTACGGAATCTGGGGTTTTATAAATTTAAGATTATTTGACTCTGTGTAGTTATATTATTATGGAATGTTTTTATCCGCCCCATGTTATTAATTTTTTTTTTTTTTTTAAGTAATCTACCGGTTAAGGTAGGTTTTTGGACTGACACAACTACCAAACAAATATTTTATTACTCCTAACAAAACACAAAATCAATCATCCTACTCTATATCAGGTCCCTCTTCATCTCTGAGTACTTCCTTCCTCCCTTCATCCCGTCCAACAACCCTATCCTGTTCCTTCCCTTTCCTCTTTTGCCCAACATTCTACCCTCTATCACAGTCTTCAACATCCCACTGCCGGTCAACACCCCCTTCATCCACTTTTCCTGCCTCCATAGGATTGCTCCCAACAAACCCCTCTCTTCGCCCACCATACCAAGTACTTCCTCATTTGTTTTCTTCTCTGTCCATTTCACCTTCTCCATTCTTCTCCACACCCACATTTCAAAAGCCTCCAATCTACGTCTATCCTCCTGCTTCAATGACCACGTTTCCGCTCCGTACATAGCTACGCTCCATATCAAAGTTTTTACGAGTCTTTTCTTAACATCCTTACTCAAAGTCCCTGTCATCAACTCCCTCCTCCTTGTGAAAGCCTCTTTGCCTAGCGCAATTCTTCTCCTTACGTCCCTACTACTTTGACCGTGTTGGTCCAAAACACTACCGAGATACGTAAACTGTTCTACCTGCTCTAGCTTTTGCCCTCCTATTTTAATGTTAAGCTTGGCCTTTTTCTTTCTAGAAAATCGCATAACCTTTGTTTTATTAATATTGATTCTCATCCCATACCTGTCGCACTGAATTTCCAATTCACTAAGCAATGCTTGCAGCCCCTTGGCTGACTGACAAACTAAAGCTTGGTCATCAGCAAACCTAACTGATTTTACGACTTCCCCGCCCACTTTCATTCCTACCTCGAGTTCTTCCCATGCCTCTTTGATCATTTCTTCTGCGTACAGGTTGAACAGCAACGGTGATAATGGGCAACCCTGCCTTACACCCCTTCCTAACACTGCCCATCCTGACTCCCCGTTTCCCACCCTCACCTGGGCAGTCTGAGACATGTACAGATTGCGGATTAGCCTCCTTTCCCTCCAATCTATTCCTATTTTCTGCAATATACTCATTAGTTTTTCCCAATTTACTCTATCAAACGCTTTTTCGAAATCTACGAAACAGGCAAATACCTCCTGGTTGTGTTCTATATTCCTCTCGATTAATAATCTCATTACTGCAATGGCATCACGCGTACCTCTCCCCTTCCTAAACCCAAACTGATCATCCCCTAAGTAATCATTTGCCCTACTCTCTATCCTTTTGTTTATGATCCTGAGAACAACCTTAGCTGCGTGGGATATCAAACTAATTGTCCTATAGTCCTCACATGACGTGGCCTTTACCTTTTTCGGAATAGGAACTAAAACTGATCTCACAAAGTCTTCCGGCCAGATTCCCTCCTCATAAATACTACGGATCAGCCCATATAGCCTCTTCCTCCCACATTTTCCCAAGCATTTCAAAAGTTCCACGGGAATGTTATCTACCCCCACGGCCTTATTTAGTTTCATCTCCCTTAATGCCCTTTCTATCTCATTGTCTAGTATGCCTGGACCTAAGCTATCTTCCTCTACGTCATGTTCCTTTTCAATGTCTAACTTTGTTGGTCTAAGCTCTTTACTATAGAGGTCTTCTACATATTCCTTCCATCTCTCTTGGATCTTTCCTGCGTCAACTATTACCTTACCGGCCTTATCTCTAACTGCTATCGTTGATCTCCCTTTCTTACTTCCCGATAAAGATTTAACTATGCTGTAAAGCGCACCGATTTCCCCCTTCCTCTGCAGACTTTCCATATTCTCGCACTGCGTCTTCCACCATGCTTCCTTTGCTTTATTTGTTGCCCGCCTCAATTTATTGTTCAATTCTTTGTACTTCATTTTGCCTAATTCTGTATTTATATTCTTCCATTTTCGCCGCTCATCCATTTTTGTAATCATCTCATCCGTGATCCATGGTTTACGAGTCCTTTTAGCGTTAACGGTTCCAATAGTGTCTTTTGCCGCTTTAGACAACCCTTTTTTGATACATTCCCATTTTTCTTCAATAGTACTTAGCTCTTTACCGTCCTCCATGATTTTCTCTACCGCCTGTTTGTATTCCTTTCTTTTCAACCCATTTAATGCTTCTACATTCCATTTTCTAACTCGCCGCCCCTGCCTTATCTTTTTAAAACGTACGCTACATTTCATAACAACTAAATTGTGGTCTGAGTCCGCATCCGCTCCCGGGAAGCTGTGGGAATTTATCACACTGTTCCTAAACCTGTGTCTAACCAGGATATAATCTAGCTGATATCTTCCCGAGTCACCTGGCATTTTCCATGTATACCTGCGTCTTTTGTGGTGTCTGAACCAAGTGTTGGTGATAACTAACCCCTGTCTCCTGCAGAACTCAACTGCTTTCTCCCCGCGGTCATTCCTCGTGCCTAAACCGTAGTCCCCCACCTCATCACCATCTCTTCCTTCGCCTACTGTCGCATTCCAATCCCCCATCACTATCAAATGTTTCCCTGCAGGAACACATGCAATCATGTCCTCTAACTGATCGTATATCCTATCGACCTCTTCTTCCTTATGGTTGCTCGGTGGCATGTATACCTGGATAATAACTAAGTTCGTCAGTTCTGCTTTTATCTCCACTAGTAGTATTCTATCCGTTACCTGCTCTATGTTGACTACGCTTCTTCCTACCTCTTCATTTAATACTATGGCGACCCCTCGTTGGCTCTCGTCCCCACCGCTGTATATTATTCTATACTTATCACTCCAGTAATCCCCGCTATCTTTCCATCTCACCTCGCATAGACCTAAAATATCTATATTTCCCCTTTCCATCTCTCGCTTAACATTCTCCAATTTCCCCGTCCTCATCATTGTCCTAACATTCCACGTTCCTATTCTAACTAATTTGGTCTTCTTCTCCTGCGTCTTCTGTCCTGCTGCTGCTGGTTTTCCCTTGCAAGGGTTTCGTGGGATGACGACCGCGGAAGCCTTGCCTCCCCCGCTGCCGGGCACGACACACGGCCGATTGGGCCGAGCCCCGTGGTTGCCAGGACTCAAAATATCTCTATTGTCCATCACATTGTTCTTGGGAATGATAATTGAGGTGGTTTCCCGTTGCCTTCCTCAATAGTGTTTTTAACGTGACACCATCACTTACTGGCCGCCCCACTGGGGTCAGACGCCATTGCAGCCGCCTCACTGAGGAACAGACGCTGCGTGGACTACCTTTCGTCTGGCTCCTAACCTTCGACCTATCTGGCATGGGTGACCCTACCAGGAGCAATTTTTATTACTCCCGCCAGTACAGCTCTAGGGGTCATCGGAACGCACAAGCCCTTCCACCACGTCAAGGTTGTAGTCCGGGGAGGGGATGTTATTAATAAAGTTACGAAAATGCCACCAACGAGTTGGCCATTGGAAAACTTTAGAGCATGTGTTAAACATACCTTGATATAAACTGCAATTGTAGGAAAACTTTTAAAGTAAAAAGGTATTTATACCCTAATAATAATCCATACTTTGCCTTTATTTGGACGAAAATAATTATACATTCTGTTTTATAACTTTTCGGTTGAATTATCATAGAAAACCTTTATACATATTCTTAATTTCTTCCTGTTGAACAGAGAGGCATATCAAGTGATTTTCCACCCACTTTTTTTGGGGTACACCTAGTTTTAACTCATATGAGTCATCTTCAGGTATACGGAGGGGGCACTAATACATTGGATCAAGTTGAACCCGTAATAGAAGTGGGAGCAAAATTACTTGGTTTTCTCGGTCTTCGAGATGAATTTCCACGTAATCAAGACTTTTATACTCGAGTCTGCCTGTCTTTTTCAGTTGCATTGTCTGAATCTACCTAATGCAAAAAATGTATGTTTAAGACCCTTTTATATACGTTCAGCTAATTGATATAACATTGTTTCCACCGTTAAGTTAGTCACATCATGTGCACAATATTTCTTTCATGGTACATCAGTAGACATTCATCCTTGTAATAGCTATATTTCCTGATGAGGTATTTTATATTTCAATGAACTTAGTTTTGGTTTCGGATGCATTATGCAATTTTGAGTTTTACGGAAACAATTGCGCAGATGAGTAAATACTGTCGAGTTTATTGTGCCGAAATTCAAATTACACCATAATTAATGTGTAACGTTTCTATTTTCCAAAAGAGTTGTTAATACCTTATCGTAATTATTGAAGTTATATTCCTCAGGGACACATTCCCACATCAATATGTATGGAATCAATCAGCATGCTATAGTTTACAAAACTGATTTCCATGCCACTCCAACATGAACCCCGATAAATTTTTAAATGGGGAAAAGAATTAATCCTCGGGTCGAATATGCGTATTTTCTCATGAATTTGCATGGGAATAAACAAATCTGTTATTGTCGCAAGCGGCTCAAATGCTCTTCGATGGATTTAATAATCCGATTACCTAACACCTACCCACCTCACGGAAATTGTGAGACGCAATTTTGGATCCTATTTTTCACGCGTTTCCTCCGATTTACTGCATTTCACCCCTGCCGAAAAATTTTGCCTCAAGTCTTCCTGATCCTACGAAATGAATAGCGCAATTCTTTCTGGCATTCAGCCTCACGGAGGAGAGCTTTGTGGAGAGGCGGGGGGAGTGGGGGATGGGTTTGTGGAAATGGGAAATGGGCGTGATAGAGCGAAGGCCGTAGCGGGGTGACGTAGAAAAAAAGAGGGCGTTGGTTGGGGGGTTGGGTGTGTGGGGAGTCGTTGATGAATGCAAGGGTTGAAATTCCCCTCACGAAAGATGGCAATGTGCCCCGGGACATTAGTGGAAGAAAGCGAACCAACTTTGCATTTATTTCCGCGTGGGCTCAAGATTGGTTCTTACGTGGGACCGTGAGGGGATCGGAAGGGTGGGATGAGATGTACCCTCTTCCCTCTCTCGATTTGCTGATGAAATGCGGTAATGGGAAACGGGTAGGGAGCCCGAAAGGGGAGTCAGATGGAATATTGGATAGGTAAAAATAAAACCGTGGGTCAGGAATCATTACACTTTGCATCGCACAATTCATTCATCTCAGGCCCAGGAATTGTTGAGGACAAATATTTCTATAGGAACAAGATATCCAATTATTATGTATAGTTATCACTGTTTCTTTTTTATTCTTCATCTAATGTGATGCATTATTCCTCTTCCCATTACTCTGTGACGCACTCGAGGTACGTGCATCGCGAGACGAGGCCGGGGATCCTCCTTTATTCATCGCGGTCGTTACACCGCATGTGCAGCCCATATCGTAACAACTCCCTTTGTCCCAAAAAGAGGGGCACTTGGCACCCTTTTTTCCAATTTTGTAGAGTAATTAGTGCCGGATCGTTACAGAGGTTGTCGGTTTTGAAGTGCTAAAAATTTTTGGAAGGTACTCAAGTCTTGAAATTGACGGCCACTCCACGGGGGCCCTCCACCCCATCCCAGGCACGCAAGTGTGACACAGATGGACCTCCAGCCGTTCTCCCCGCCCCGGTGGAGGGTGTTCCCCCCTTACGCTCCACCCCCACCCGGGATTCGCTAATAGTCGACAGAGTGTGACGCGAATGTAAAGGATGGGTTGTTGAACGCCCATCTTGGATACCCGCGGGGAAATGTGTTAAGTTAAGATAATATCCGTTGGGGGTGATCGATTACCTCAATAATTGGGGCAACGGAAGCCGTGGAAAAAAAGGGAGTAAGTATTGCAGTAGTGCGGGATTTTTACCGAGCGTTGCGTATACGTTAGAAAGCCTGCCGGAATGTTTTTACGGACGTCCTTAATTGAGGATTACTAACAGATCTTATTTTTCAGAGATTATTTCCGGAGCCACTTTATGGAAGCGATTCAATTGTGGATTTAAAGACTTGGAAAGTACTCATCGCAGTTTCGATCCACCTAATGATGTTGTGACACGACAAAAGCTTAAAAGTTAATGAAACATTGAATGTTCAAAGTCTTTTATTTCTCCAGTGGTTTCCTGAGAGAGCTCCATGCTATTCAAATGAAGAATTATTTTTTTATCTTAACGTTGAAGGTAGATTTTAAATGAACACAGACTAAACACCACTACTTTTTTAAGTTTCGCATAACAATACACAAATTAAGACCCTACACTACGGTAAAACGTGCTTCAACTCCGCATGTATTTAACACCTTATTCCGTTCAACGAGCGTATCGGGTACTTCTGTTTCCCTTAAGTTGCTTTCTTTAACTTCTACCCCCAACCTTAGTTCTTAACATTCGCTCTTCAGATGAAACTCAGAGTTCCTCCTCCTACCCCAATTTGCCTATTCATAATAATTCTCACACGCTTAATACAGGCGTGCCTGTAACACTTAGTCACCCATATGTATAAAATACATAGAAATATTTTTCGAATTTTGCGATTCGATATACTTATATTTTTCATTTCTTATCTGAAACTTTAAATATTATATTTATCATATATTGTAGGCTATTTTATACATGAAGAACGTTAAAGTTAACAATATCCTATTAGTAATGGTTTCCTAATCTGCATGGCTGTGAAGTGAACTGTTTGGAGCGGAGTAGTATTGAAAATGCTATGAATGAGCTGTTAAAATGGAATATTTTGAACACTCTTACTGGTGTAGTTTATGTAAAACGGGTGATGAGTACATGAGATTAAATTATTATTTATAGTTTAAAATTTGTTTATGTTTTCCAGTAACCTTTTAACTGAAATTCCAGTAGTGCTTAACCGAATTGACGTGAGGACTTCTCTCTGTTTGTTTATTAAAATTTCATCAATTTAAAAAGTAATAATAAGTGAATAAAAATTATAGATAATGTAAATTTAATCTCGTTTTCCGATCTTCCGTTGATATGTTAACAGCATCACGCTTGAAACAATTGTGCCTGAAAGGTAAACAGTAAATGAAATATAACTGCGTATTTAGTTCTAGGTCAAAAAATAACGCTTCCTCTCGTATTTCGTGGCATATATTTAATTATTTAGCCTCCAAGTTTAAAAATAACTCTATTTATGTTATTTGTATGTATTATTGCCCCTCGTCGGAGGTAGCTTCAGATATTTTTCCAGCAGAAGTGAAAGGGCAACCTAATCAATGAATTACGAGTGATACATGTATATATATATTTCCATTGTGGCGTCCATTTTTTCATTTGCTTTTCGCAAGTTCAAGTTTGATGTGTGTTCTGCTGGACAGTGATGAATATTTGATTATCCTCACATATAACCTGTAGAATCGAATGCTCTCTCATAAATTATTCTGATCATTACAAAGATTTAGACACGAGAACGAAAAATAATTTTGGTAATTAGTGTAAAATATGAGTTATTTATATACCTCCAATTTCATCAGCTTTAAAAAGTTAAGCAATTATTAAACTCGAGCAAACAAAACGTTTCCGTCTATTTCAGTCAACTGTTCCTTTCCTGTAATTTACCGAGAGCAAATATTTTCCCCTGCATTCAAACAAAGATAAATTGCTGATTTATTGTTTGTCCTAGTTACTTTTTAATGCTTTATGACGCAACAAAATGTGTTCCTACGAAGCAATTGCAATGAAAGTTTTTGTCAAGTTAAAACAATGAGATTTAACTTTTTTCCCACTCACTATTCAGTTCTTTGTAATAATAGCATGCTGGTAGTGTACGTGTGAAGGGCTAATTGAAATGGGCACAGGTCTAATATATCCAACACTGAATTTGAATAATAATCTTAATTTAGTCATGCATTACGATTTTTTCAAGACTTTTCATTGAGGGGTGGCATGATAATCCAATAGATAAAACATTCGCTTACTAACTGGAGAGTCTATTTTCAAATCGGGTTTCATCTCCAGGGAATCTGAGTTTTCCCTTGCTGAGTATTTTTTTATTAAATCAAGAAAAACTATGCCATTGACGGAACGTTGAAAGGAACTAATCCCTTTCTTTGGGGCAACTTCCAACGCCCATCAGGTTCCGGGGTTATCGTTTATTTACGCCTCCCATCAAATTTGGTACGAGAAATTGTGAGATAGCTTTCGAAAACTTGGCTACCACTGTGATTAATACCGTTGTAATTACTCTGCCACTAGTCATAATAAAAACTCAATTACCATTTCTATTGCTTAAAAACAGTATTTCTGTAGTAATGAAGTTCATCAAGTCATACTTAGTAAATTACTCATAACACGTTCACTTTGGAGTAAGAGATATTAGAAAGACGTTACATATTTTGAATATTTGCCTACAATTTCAATATTTAATGAAATATTTTTATCCATTTCTCAACTAATTCTAAAAAACCTCAGATATTCTGAAGTCTTCTTGGATGATTACTCGCTTCGAGATAATTTATTTCACGTTTTGTCGGCAGCTTTTATAATGAAGACTTTCCGCTAATTATGACGAATTATTTTTCCACAAAATGATTCTTTCCATAATCAATCTGAAATCATTTTCCGGGTGAATTATACCTCTTCTTAAAACCACGCTTAATTAATTTACGAAGACGTGTCTTTGGGAATATATATCATCAATTTCAAAATTAAATCCCAGCAGATGGTCCCAGAACATTAAAATATTTTTCGTCTCAAGCGTATAAAATCGCTTCCCCGTTTTTATTTTAATTCAGCGTCCATCGTTACAAATGAGTAAAATATCAAGATTGTACAAGATCATGTTACAATCTTGTTAAATATATAGTTATCATAACGCACCGTACACACAGACACACAGACAATCACACACACACACACACACACATAAATACCTGTATATATATATATATATATATATATATATATATATATATATATATATATATATATATATATAATATTTGGACGGCACAATAGAGCACAAATAAATTAGTAACACTTAAAAGTACACTCACATTTTAGTTTGAGCTTTCGGCCTTTTTCAAGTGAGTGCTGTCTTACTTGAAGAAGGCCTCTGAGAAAGCCGAGAGCTCAAACAATTTACAATGTGAGTGTCCATTTAGTGTTTGTTAGGAGTCACAAAATATTTATTTAGTGGGGCTGTGTACATCCAAAAACCTACCTTTCGTAAAATATGTTATTGATAGTCCTGGGAAATGCTCGAATGCATAATCTGGGAGATGTTACCATGGAGGAAAATTCAAGAGAAACAAAATTGACATTCAGTTGACCAGAACCTTACATTTTTATATATATTTAAATACCTACCGAGTTCTAAAACCTACTTTCCTTTCAATGAATCATATTCTCTTGGATTTTACCGCCGGTGTTTGGAGTTAGGGAATAACACTTGTAGCTACAGGCAAACCTGTATAAGCAAATAAAACTTGCATAAGTATTGATACATGTTACAAATTTGTTTTATGATTTTAATAAACGGTTGCAGTGAAATAATAACTAAGTATAGAGAACAGTAATTGAGTTCTCCAACTTATTTATTTGAATGATATATTTTCGTCGACTCAATATAAAATCTTCACAGAAAATCTTACTCAAGACATATTTAGTTGTATTTATGCATATACTATGTATACATACTATATGTATATTCCTCGTAACTATATTCAATAAATACAGTGAATCGTATGAGTTATTATTTTATTAATAAATGACCACAAACAAGTTGTAGAGAACGGTTGTTTGTGTGTCTCATTTTCTCATTTGAAGGAACGAATACCGACAATAATCCTACATCATGTAAATTTTGTTTTTAACTTGAGGTCACTAAATATTCTTCTATATATTTATGAATAGATACATGGGGTTTATTCTTCAAGTTATTAATTATTGTAAAGTGTGCATTGATATTTTAAAATTGGCTAATTATTGGGACTAGTTAATATAATTGCAGTAATTGTAGTATTTAGGTGAGGCGACCGACAGCTGAGGTCATTTGCGCCATCGGGGATGGACAGGAAATGGTGAAGGGTGGAGAGAAACCCGGTGTCAGCATTAGCCTACTTTAAACGAAAGGCGCCAAGGGGTCCATAGCATAACGTCCCATCCGACGGGCGGCGTACTCACTCTAAGTGACCTCCATTAAGCACCTCAAGTAGGGATGGAGATACCACTGAAAAATATTCAACAACAGGATTTGAACCCGGTCCCTCTGGGTGGGAAGCTAGTACGATAGGCACCGCACTATCTCGATCCCCCAATATAATTGCATTCCCGCAAGCATGCCCCATCATCCGTATTCATACTAATGGGTAGGAAACAATGGATGTCCAATAAAGCGAAAAAAATTACACAACACTCGCGTTCGAATGCATTGTTAGCAATATTTCTAGGAATGTATAAAAAATTGAATAATAAGAGCTGGCTACAACAAAATCTCGCTGCAGTCCAAGTTTGAAGTCTCTAAGGCGATTATTTTGTATGTAGATTAGGAAAAAATGTGGAACGGAAAGCCGTTTCACGTGTTAATTAAAGAAGGGAAAATAATTGTAAGTGGGTGCGTTGACACCAGAATACCTAGGTAGATGGCTCTCCTGATTTACAGATAGCTTGAGCAGGTAAACATAGTTAGCATCCACCTTTGTTCGTCTGTTTAGTATACTTAATCGATCGCTTTTAATTTTTATCAAGCAGAAAACATAGGGGATTTGGAGATTTTTGAGCTTATAACCTATGATACAAAGTAATGAGGTCTCATTGCTTATGGAGAATTCTCCTAAGGTTCTATTAACCCTGGATTTTTCAGCCGAATGTTATTAGTATTCTATTCTGGAAACTTCTATCCTATTTCACGTCTATCGATATCTACACTCAACCTTCAAGGCAATCATCATAGGCCATCTGCAGTAATTGAGAGGTCCATAGAAAATAAGGTAGCTTTATATTAATAAATATGGTCAATGACATACAAGTATTATCTTCTTGAGTAGGTTACGATATCACCAGGTAGTTTAAATTTTCTAGACCTCGTAAGATCATTTGCCTCCAAACAATACGCTTGCTGACGATGATAACATTGACTATCTATAGCTTTCTCATTATCGCTTTTTCTGTTGATTTTATGAAATAAATGAAAGTCGAGCCTTGAAATAGGTTATTATATATCTGCACCTACATTTCGCCATGTTTGTTGCTCAAAAAGGAGTAATAACACGACAGTTATTCACTTTTTTAATTTTATTACACAAAAATGAAATATATTGATGTGGTTAAACGTTATTATGAATAAAAATTATAACAAAAGTAAAATAATGTACAGAGCTACCAATTTGAACTCATTTTCAATGTTTATGACAAGAATTAGAAAATTATTATCAACTTATGATTATGGATTATAGGCATTGCATTTTATTCGGAAAAACACAAAAAGACTTGGCGTGCTGTGTTACCAGGTTTTACAGGAATTTAATTTCGTTGCAAGACCTTAATTTTTTTCAGTCCCTAATATGGATATAGATTAGCAGAATGTTTCATCAGCTTGAATACAAAGTGTCAATATTGTACCCCACCTATTCTAATGCGCTGTTGTTTCAACCTCATGAGTTTAACTTATTATATCAGGTAAGTTAACAATAAAATACCCGTTATTTGTCAATACTAGTTATTTGTTTATCGGGGTATTTTCATAAGTTTTCTCAAAGCTATCCAAAGAGAACACGAAAAAGATCAGTACTGTTTCACGTCTGCGATAATAAAATTGGCAAGTCAAGGAGAATGACAGAACTTCTGAAATTAACAAAATAAACAAATTGAGTAGTTTTACGCGTGACGTGGTGGAATTAGAACATAATAAGATATGATAGTTACAATTTTTATCTGGATATAATGGAAACCCCTTGTTTACCTAGTAAAAAATTGTTACTATCTTTTCTTATTAACAAAATAAATCTGCAAAAGGCCTCTTGTATAGCCACAATGGGATCCGGAGGGGAGAAATTTCAGATCCTGGCGCCACGTCACGTTCCCCATAGACCTTGAAAATGAAATGACACGATATAAAACCTTGGAGAATATTTGTTAAATACGAGAGTTGTTAAATTTTTTGCGTTTTTGGGCAATATTTGAAAATTCCAGGAAAACAAGAACTGAGGAACCTTGAGGGGACAATGTTCTGTCTTCTTGTTTTATAAAAAAAAATTAAATTAGAAAAATAAAGATTCGAGACGTTTATGCAATCATCAATATCATGATTGTCAAGGCAGCTGCGTAATAAAACTTTTTTTCTTGTTTGGTCGTCGAAACGATTCCCGACGTTTTCAAATACGAGGGATAAGATAGTGCAATGGGCAAATACGGGATGCCTTAGTTCGCTGAGTTTGACTGCGAGATGAGAGAAAATGACAGAAATGGAACAAGAGGTAAGGATACTTTGGAGTACTGTGATAGGAGAGATGTGCAATGGAACATGATACATTCTAGTTTCATGGTCTGGCATCTATTCGGAAAGATTCAGCATGTTATTTACGAACGAAGACGTGATTTGACCGTCAAATTTCACACTAAGTGGGCTTTGGCTCAAGAAAGAGATCACTGTTTACATTTGAAATGCAATACCGAATGGTAGTGCACTCGACACCTTCAAATAAGCGAAATGGCGTACGTATTTGTGGCACCGTAAACGTTACTCTCCGAGCGCCGAACAAAAGGCGGCGGGTTACGGATTTTGGTGACTGCGACCCATTTTCATTTCACACGCATGGCATGAGGAGTTTCACAAGAAATGCACGCGAGCGTTGCTTCCCTTCAGGACCAAAGTAAGGACCATCGGTAGCTTATAAGAAGACAGTTGGTAGGTACAAAAATTGTTTAATTATAAAAATGGAAATACGTGAGCGAACGTATTGGCAGGCATTGCCATGCTTTATAATATCGAGATCGCCAGACTTTGGAAACGTGAATCCTAAGTTATGTTTGAGATGAGAAGTATTTCAGGAGTTTTACATAGCCTCATTTTACCTTCACCAATACTCCAGAATCCAGAAGAAAAATTAAGTTTAGTCTCTCAGACAGAATGTGGTAACGGGACGATGGGTCAAATATTGTGGGAAAAAACTTACGCGACCATATTTATGGACGGGTTAGAAAAAATTACCTAACGCCTGCAACGTTACTGATTTGATTAAAGAAATTATGTCGGATAAAAAGGCTCAAGCATCAAATTTTGGCACCAAATCGTTTCGCACCTTTTTTATTACCTTTATGCCCAGGAATGGAAATAATTTCATACATAATAAATACGAACTAGCAGATCTTATCGTATGTGAATAAAAGTATATCAAATTTGACGAATAGTTAGTAGGGTTTCTGTAAAAGCCAAGTATGAGTTACGAGATGCAAGTTGTTAAAGTGTTAAACGCAAGAAATAGTTTAAGTAAAGAAGAATTAACATGGAACCAGGCAGATCTTCAGTCTTCTACGCAGTCGTCGTCGAGATCAGTTTTGGAGCAGCTCACTTTACAGAAACAGTAAAAATAAAGAAATATTTACTCGATTAAGATAACTTTGAAATGCTTAATATAACATAATAAATGCAAGCGCTTCAATCATCTTTTTGAAATACCTCCAAACAACGAATATTTGTATAAATTATGAGGTTTCCTTTTTGAAAACGGAAGAAATATAGGAATTTACTTACAGAAAGAACTCAGTGAGCAAAAAAAACTTCATTGGTAGAGAAGAAAATCGTGCTGATAATAGAAACACCCAATAAAAAACCCACTCAAATTTTCGTTAAAAAAATTTAAAATGGACAAGAGGAGAATTCTCTTCTATAGCTTCTACCATTAATATGATAGTTTTCCGTTCCAAGGTAGTAAAGAGTAGTTAATACTAATTGTCGAGTCGCATTTGCACTGAACTTAAATGGTATTACAATTTCTGGGCGGACATGGGGTTGAATGAATTTTTGAAATTGCTCTCTTCCATATGAAACCATGGGGGAACTGACGAGTCTCGTTTTTTGTATTATTTTGGCATTTGAAAATTTCCTTTGGGTACACGTCTGATTCAATTGATTTTTAATTACTCATTTTTGCATCTTGGGTGGTAACTCTGACTTTTCAAGTCTTAAGAGAAACCAGAGGATTCATATACGTGAAACATTTCTATATTTTTACGGCAAACTTTTTATTAATGTTTGAATAGCAAATAGTTTTTGTACTCTTGATAAATAGGATGAAAAAGTGGTTCGCACTCAAACAAATTAATTTTTGTACCTACTTGCTTGGCGTGGTGCAACTCCATTGATAATTGGCAATAGTGAACCTGGATCAATTTCGGGACAACGCACCTTGTTATCCATTGAAGTCGTATATGATAAATTTTCGCGATCCATATAAAGGGGATTAATAGTTTTTAGATGAGGGAATCTTTTCTCATTTCTGAAAACAAGGGGTATGGTTTAGCTACCGCCATCGATAGCTCCACATCTATGCAGTGGAAACAAAAAAAAACTTTCCCATGAAAGCAGCGCGTGATAGCCTTTGTAGCGGCTTGGTAATGTGTATCAAGTCGAGCTTACCCAATTTGTTTTCCGGTTTGCATGCAGTAAAATCGTGTTCATCGGATCAAAGTGCGCTCTGCTCGCATCTAACCACCCCTTTCCCATCTCCCCTGCTACCTTTGTCTTCCATTGTTTTGTGCACACTTTCATCTCCACCCATTTTGCTTTTGTCCCCGGCCCTCATTCTCATTCTGGCCCTGTCCTACCACCGCTTGGCTCCTGATTTGCTTCCGCCCGTGTCGTCCCACCCGTCTCATCCCCGCCCGAATACCTCTTCCCATCACCCGATGCCCTCCCCACGCACTATCCCTCTTTTGAAAACTCTCTTCTCCTTTCCTCTGCGGGGCTACCGCGCACCCCGCTCTCCACCCACTCGTCGTCACCAGCTACTTGCAATTCACTGTCCGTCGTCCGGCTCCTACTCTCCTCCTGTCCTCTCTGCAAATGCCCCCACCCCACCCCCGCCTCCCGCTTACTCCCGAACGAGCCCTACCCCCCTTATCCGATGCGTCACCCTTTGGTGTCCCCGATACGTCCTTCCACCCCGTCGCACCCGTTCTCAGCACCCTCTCGACCCACACTCTCTCCTCTTCTCGCCCCGACCACCCGCCCCAACTCGTCTTTCCCGGTCCAACTTACCTCTTCGCTAACCCGATCTACGTCCCGGTCTCCACTCTCCCCCTTTTGGGTTGGAGAGGAGAGGGCCCTTGGGGCCCCCTTTCCCTCATCCCCCCTCCCCTGTGGGCTGATTGTCGTTTGAGCGAATCCGGCAAAATTTCTCCCCCCATCCCCACCTCTCGTACATCCCAATGAGCCGTGATCGGTGAAATAAGACTCGTGGCCATATTCACCTTTCACTTCCCGGTGGCTTTCCCTTTCTTTCAGCGCTCCTGCCGAGTGGCTGGGCGGGAGTCTTCCAGTGCGATCAAGGGCGTCAGTCGAGAGCCTCACAGTTAAAAGAGGTTGCAAAAAAGGGCGAAAAAAGGAAGACGTGGGCGACATGACTTCCGGAGAGTTCCTTTAACCTTTTGAACCGCTATGAGGGACCTTTCAGCCAGCGTCCGCCACGGAGGATATGTATCGGAGAACTATACGGACGGGCGCGATTTATTATGTTTGGGCAAATACTTCTTTTGATTTCTTAGTTATTTGAATAGTGACAGATAAAAAAGAAGCGGGTATCGTCGTCCTGATTCCAAGGCGAATTGGTCAGCCCGAAATAAAAAGGGAGGCATTCCCGATACAGGTTTAGAATTGAATCTCCCGACGTTAATTTTTTTATTTTCGTCCATAAAAAACTACTATTCACACTATCTCCTGTTTGGGCCGGTGGTATCAGTAATTCCTTCCTAATTGTGTACTAACACATATTATTTATTTTTTACCTTTTAATTATTATTTAATGACGTGCTAGATTAGGGATAGAAGCGCAGCAGTGCTTAATCCCGTGTTCACCAAAATCCTATATCAAATGTAGGCCAGTATCAAAATTAAGAAAAAGAAATACAAACTGTGAATTACTACCTGAATGTTGTCATAATTGTTAATGTTAAGAAATAGAAAGGGTGACGCCTGATCCTCTCGTCACGTCAGTTAAATAATAAAATTTTTTTGGGAGAATATATCCTCGTACCAAATCTTACGTCTCCACTTTAAAACTGCGTGGTAGTACTAAAATATCTTACGAGTAGGCTTTTAAGTGTAACTCGTTTATTAATGACGAAGACGTTTTTATTACAATTATTTTATATTATTATTAATGCATCACTTTGGTTCTTAAGTTATTAAGCTAATCAAAATAGTTTCTTTCTTCTTATAGATAATATTAGCCGTAGTTGAGTAACCATATATTCATTTATTGGCCCGTATTGTAAGTCCCATTGAGACAGATACTTTGTAAATTCCAGGGACGTATTAAAATAATTCAAATTTGAAAGAAACATGCCAGTTTTTTCATTTCTTATCTGCAAAGGGCAGTAGGTCACTACTGATCAGCCTATTTAAATTTTATGGACGCTTGGCTCTCTCATTTGCCTCCCAAATCTGACGAGGGGATAATATTTCATAATTATGGCAATTTTATTCTTATCTCTTCGTACCCTGTCACATTAATGCCTGTGATGAAAACATTGATCAGTTTCCAAAGGCCTTTTCAGTGAATATTACGCTTATGGTAAAAACAAATATCATTCAATCAATTCCTTAATACAATTTCAGCAGAAATATTGATATGTATAGTTTGTTCACATCATCACTATGTAGAGCAGAAGCCCGAAGTTATAATTAAATACTTGGTTAACTCATTTAATGAGAATTTACATTTTATCAAAAGGTAAAACTAGATTTTGGTAAAAAAAGACAATGAGCTATTTGCTTGATAAAACGTCCTGGAGCAGAGAAAAAAACGCATTCGACATTTACTATCTGTTTTATTTCGATAATGATATTTTTCTGAGGGACAGATTAATAATTTGAGAAAAAAGTTAATTTCATAATGAAATGTATTACTAAATATCTCTCGTTAGCTGGAAACCTGAGTAGCAGCAAAAATATAGAATTTTGTCAATATTTTCCTTTGAATTATAGCTATGAATGCTAGGTCGTGGTAAAGGTAAAACATCATGACAGAATGCTTTATTTGAAATGTGGAAATATTTATTATTGCTTTTAGTAACTCTCCTTACTGATTGATCGTACTTGGTCTAACGTTTTGACTACTAATGTCTAATATGCTGGATAACTAAAGGCTTTTAACCTAAACCCTTAGTAGAAATAATGTGCACAAAAATGTATGCACAACTCGTACAAGGTAATGGCTGCAACACGTTACCCTGGCTAAGCAAAAATATAACATATGTTTGATATTAAAATGCTTCTTATTTGCCTGTGCTGCCAATATCTGCGCATAAATTTTGTATTAAAATGCCAGTTTGGCCGATAAAAAATTTGGATTTTAAAAAGATTTAAAACAAAGATTGATAGAAAGCATTAGAATACGATTAACACGGCATGATAAATTATATTCTTTTTTTGACACTACGGATTTATCATTTATCGTTTTGCAGTTACTGTAGAAACATGTAAGTTAAAAACTGTAAGACTTCAAGTAATCACATACAGGGTTCGTCCGGAAAATAAGTGTACTGAGCTCAGGGAAAAAATTTATTACACTTACATATCTTAAGCTAATATTCCTCAAAATAGGACCCTTGTGAGTCGATACACTTGTTCCAGCGGCGTTCCCATTCCTGGAACGCCCCCGCGAAGGCATCATCGGGAACCTCTCGAAAACTCGTCGTCGACCTCTTCTCTGCCCTCCACGAACATCTTGTGCCACCGAAAGATCATGTTTCTGGACATGGCTGACTCCCCGTAAGCCTGGTTAATCATACCGACAGTTTCGGTAGACGATTTCCCAAGCTTTACCGCAAATTTGATGGAATAACGCTGCTCCAAAAACTTTCCGCGTCGTGGCGTGGCGTTCCGTGACGTGGGTCGAGCGTGGAGGTTCGCGTTAACAGAGCTCCTCACTACACCACAGCTCAGAGCCGACTGCCTTTTTCAGCGTCGCTTGCCAACATACCACCCTCCAATCGCAGCCCGTCAAAGCGGTGCTGGGCGCGCCTGGAGCGGCGCGCCCAGCCCAGGAGTCAGTACACTTATTTTCCGGACGAACCCTGTAATCTCTATCTTTAAGATTATTAAAAATTAAAAATGTTAAAATCATACTGGTAGTCACTTTCACGAAAAATATTTGATCAAAAATGACAATAACGTACATTTCTAAATTAAAGAAAGCAGTCGAAAACGACCCCTTTTTTAACAATAGAGATCTTAATAACGAGAGGCGTTTGATACGCCGGAGATAAATATCGATCTTTTAAATACATACGTAAGCTAAAGGCAACTGTGGGCGATTTTGAAAAACATTTGCGGCCTGTTCATTAACTTTAATTAATTGAAATGTAGATGAATTGAAATCATTATTGAGATTGGAATTCGATGACTCATAAACGTGTTTATTCCGATATTTTTCTTATTATCCTTAATCATCTTTTCAAGCAAAAAACTTCAACAATTTCATGCCGTTGAAATAATATTTGTCAATTGCGGTGATCAATGAAGAGACTATATATCAGTATTATCATTATCATGATTAAATTTCAAACATGAAGTCTACGCCATGGCGTTCAATAAACATATAAAATGGATTTTTACGATTATTATCAAATTAATCATAAAACAATGGAGTTCATCGATGATAGCACTGAGTGATTGTTTAACTTACTCCAAAATTCGGCGAGCAAAACGTTTAAGTGTTTTTTATTTCTTTTTTAATTTGGGATTGTATCATAAAGTAATATATTACCGCAAACAATTGAACAGCAAATCGGTAAAGAATTGACGACGCTAAGTAAACAATGTTTTGCTGAGATTCAGGTTCTCGTTCGTAAATACGGAAATATGCCCTGGGTATTCCATCAACTTATTTAATAAATAAAATTTTGAATGATGTCTGTCAACACCCGTTTTTCGTGTTGGTGATATATATTCACTACGGACTAAGGGCTCATTCTCGAACCCAACCAGTTGATGGCGCACCACGCACGTAATTTCCCTGGGAATTCCAGGTTTTCAAGCCTTACGGAAACACTGTGCCCGCGTGCGGGCAACATAAAATTCGCCGCAATGATTTGGTTTGCGCCTTCGTTAATAAAGTATGATTAATTCGCCAACCTCAAATTCCGGTTGTTATCTTGTCGGATAATTAGCTCTCGCTTACATTTCGGTGATCTGTTATGCCTGTGAATCCCATTACAGCAAGAAATATTTCCAAATTTCCTTTTTTTTCAAAGTCTCCCGGAGAGAAAAATAAAAAAAAATTTCCCGTTTAGATTACGCTCTTCGTAGTAGATGAATGGTTTTGACTGATATATGGGACCACCTAATGTTCAACTGACACGCTTATCGACCATTACGACTTTTCATGTTTTGGTAAAAATTCTTTTTTTTTCATTGATTAAGGGGAAAGTTATTTTCCTAATTTCGTTTTCATACTCCCGGGAAACGAATGGTGTTTTTTACCACCTGAAAATCTAAAAACTCTCCGATTTGCTCGTAAAAATATTGAAAAAACAATTTATTTATCTCATACCTATCCTTGCTAAACGTGAATATTACCCATGTTATTGACGTAATGCTAAAAGTACGACATACTCGTATTAATATCGGAAATATCTTCCACCGTAAACTATTAAAGTTATTGCATACAATATTTTTATCATCATGTGATCCAAAACGTCACCATTTGGTTTTCAATTCAACATGTCATCGGTCATCTCGTCTACATTCCTCTGCAAAAGCAGGATAATCATTTTTTCCCATTTTTTATTTTTGTTCCTCAAATAAACTCTCTCCTTCTCACATACTACTTAAATTAGCCTTAATCGCCATTCTCTTTGTAGAGCTTATTTTCCTCTCCAAACTACCTTTAAATATTCTTTATCCATTCCTGAAAACCCATTTAGTAACTATATAACACCACATTATACCATATAAATACATTGCTCAAATCATTTCTAAGGTGATGTCATCTTTTATATTTTATAAGCAATAATGAGCGAAATATCCTCCTTCGTGTGAATACTTACGTAGGTATGTCCATTGTTCACTTGGCCGACCATTATGAGAACTTCCTTCCAAATAGTTCACACAGCCTAAACCAGCGGCTTCACCATTACCTTAGCCGGAGTCTAGCCTCTCCAATTATAAGTAACATTTATTTATTTTTCAATTGAGTTATCTTCAAAGTGTGTAATTAAAATTGGTACCCAAACACAATCAACGACGGCATCAACTCCTGTCTAGATATATTCTACTAAATTGAATTTCTCAGTTGAACTCACAGTATTTCCAATAATTTGATGTGAGAAAGTAAATGGCATCATTTGAAATAGAAAACATAAACACGGCATTACCGTGTAAACTGGTGAAAAGACAATTCATTTTTAGAAAAAAATATTCCACAAAGTTTGAAATACTATTGGAAATATGCTAACGGAAAAAAGATAGATGGAATCCATTGAAGTCATTTACCACGGAAGCCCACAATAATGCTGTTATCATGAGGCGCAAGACTTGCATATCAAATGCAGACCCGAGTAATTATTTAGCTATATCATATCTTACGATTTTATAATATGTCTAAATAAAACATTTTAGGTGAAATATATGTTAGTTACTTAAGCGCTCTATTATCATTATTAAAATTATTTTTATAACAATAAACTAGTAATTTCCTTTTCCATCTCTTTCTCAGGGAGTCGGAGGCAATGTCGAATGATAAATAATAGCGGTTATTTACTAGCATCGAAGGAGTTATAGCATTTAAGATTAATTGTGATAATTAGCCTTCATATTAAAAATGCAGCATTAAATAAATAATTTAGTTGCGAAATCACTTCATACTGTTTCAAAAATTATAATAATATACTTTGATGGTTTCCAATTTTAAGATTAATTCATGATTGTTTAACATAAGATATTCTTTCGTGGATTAGTCAAACCTGCTATGCAGAAATTGCATCGTTTGAAGTTTATTCATCTATTAACACACTGCATGTATGTATGCATCAAATTTATTTAAGCTTGTTCTATCCCATCGCATGCAGTTTGCATTTCTACAGCTCAAAATTTACATGTTACAGAACTTTTCCTTGAATGTATTAAAATCAATGGACGAACTTATACCTGCTAGGTGATTATTTTTAACTCGTCGGAATTGCATTTCCACGTAATTAATGTCAGAATGATTGATATCGCAGACAAAATCTGTTTTATGCGTACATGAAAGATATTCACAATGACATTCCCCACGTTTTATTTGAAATTGACCGCACATAGTAGCTCCTAAAATAGCGATTAAAATTGGCTCAAACGATGCCAATCATGGAAATCATAATAGAAATTTACTACTTTGAGTAAGGTAGACTGCCGGTTATGAAAATCAATAGTTTTGAATGTTAAAATATTTTATGTGCAAATTATCATACTGTTGAGCTACGTAACTTATTTTGATGTGGCTAAGATTACTCACAGCTATAAATTTCAATTTCTCAAGCAAACGTACTCATTTGTGCTGACACAGAAAAAATGGACAATAAACTGTAAATGCACCAATAATTAGTTAAGTAATAATTTATTCTTAAGATAATTAGGTTTTAAATGATTGCCTATGAGTAAACGCAATAACTTTAATACCAGCAGCGTGCATACATATTTGAATGTACGTAAACTGACTCTAGAAAATGGGTCAAATATTTTTCTTATCATTTGATGAGCTAGGGATTTTTCAGTATGAGTAAATAATTAGATAGAATTTGAATGGACATGAACTGAAAAAGGAAAAATGCCTTTCCCTGTCCTAGCAAAACACTCTCAGGCTTCCGACACTGTTATAAATGTTCTAATTCTTCATACTTTCCTCCACCCGTCATTTTGGCCACCATACGTATTCGTTTCCAACCCCCTCTCCTCTTAACTTAATTCTCCTATCTACTGCAGTTTCCAATATCCCATCGCCAATCAAAATGTTTTCACCCACCTTTTTCTATCTAACCTATTGATCTCGGTCAATATTCCTCTCTTCTTTCCTTCCAGGTTTAGTAATTTCTGCGTTGTTTCCTATGTGCTTAATTTACCTTTTTCATTCTCCACACTTAAATTGCAAAAGTCTCCAAATTGTGTACATCATTTTGCATCAACGATGATGCTTCCGCGCCGAACTCTGTCCACATCGAAATTATTACTACCATTTTCTTAAAATCCCCACTTAAAGTCATTATTGCTAATTCCGTCCTCCTTGTGAAAGATTCTTTGTCGAATAAGATTTTTCATCTAAAGTTCATCTCTTGTGATCATTCTCGATCCTCTAAAAATAATAATCTTCTGTGTAATCATTTACACTTTTCTCCATCTACTTATTTATAATATTGAGTACCATTCACATTGGGTACAATATCAGGCCAATTTTTCCATATTTCTCATACACGGCTGCTTTTCCTTTCCTTGAATGAAAGGCAAGACCTATCCTTTGAAATATTCAAGCCAAAGTTCTTCCTCAAAAATATACAAAATTACCTATAAAAATGTTTCTAAAAATAAAAATGTTTCTGCTCACCCAACGTATCTAGGACTTCCTCATTTGTTTTCCTTATGGTCCATTTCACCTTCTCCATTCTTCACTACACCCACATTTCAAAAGCCTCCAGTCTACATCTATCCTCCTGCTTCAATGACCACGTTTCCGCGCCGCACATAGCTATGCTCCATATCAAAGTTTTTTACGAGTCTTTTCTTAACATCCTTACTCAACATTCCTGTCATCAATTCCCTCCTCCTTGTGAAAGCCTCTTTGCCTTGCACAATTCTTCTCCTTACGTCCCTACTACTTTGACTGTGTTGGTCAAACACACTTCCGGGATACGTAAACTGTTCTACCTGCTTTAGTTTTTGCCCTCCTACTCTAATGTTCAGCTTAGCCTTTTTCTTTCTAGAAAATCGCATAACCTTTGTTTTATTAATATTGATTCTCATCCCATACCTGTCGCACTGAATTTCCAATTCACTCAGCAATGCTTGCAGCCCCTTGGCTGACTGACAAACTAAAGCTTGGTCATCAGCACACCTGACTGATCAGCAAACAAACTGATTTTACGAATTCCCCGCTCACTTTCATTCCTACCTCCAGTTCTTCCCATGCCTCTTTAATCATTTCCTCTGCATACAGGTTGAACAGCAACGGTGATAATGGGAAACCCTGCCTTACACCTCTTCCTAACACTGCCCAACCGGAATCCCTGTTCCCCACTCACACCTGAGCAGTCTGAGACATGTACAGGTTGCGGATTAACCTCCTTTCCCTCCAATCTATTCCTATTTTCTGCTATATATTCATTACCTTTTCCCAATTAACTCTATCAAACCTTTCTTCGAAATCTACGAAACAGGCAAATACCTCCTGGTTGTGTTCTATATTCCTCTCGATTAATAATCTCATTACTGAAATGGCATCACGCGTACCTCTCCCCATCCTAAACCGAAACTGTTCATCCCCTAAGTAATCATTTGCCCTACTTTCTATCCTTTTTCTTTATGATCCTGAGAAAAACTTAAGCTGCGTGGGATATCAAACTTATTGAACTGTAGTCTTTGCAAGATGTAGCCTTTACCTTTTTCGGAATAGGAACTTACAAAATCGTCCCGCCAGATCCCTTCCTCACAGATACTACGCAGCAGCTCATACAACCTCTTCCTCCCACATTTGCCTAAACCTTTTAGTAGTTCCGCTGGAATACTATCCACCCCCACGGCCTCATTTAGTTTCATTTCCCTTAATGCCCTTTCTATCTCATCGTCGAGTATGCCAGGGCCTAAGCTATCTTCCTCTACGTCATGTTCCTTTTCTATGTCTAACTTTGTTGGCCTAAGTCCTTTACCATACATTTCTATATATTCCTATCATATTTCTTGGATCTTTTCTGTATCAACTATTATCTTACCCGACTTATCTCTAACTCTTAGCAAAGACCTTGAGAAGGTTCAACGCCGGGCAGCCCGTTTTGTAAAAAATTCCTACGATAAAACGCAAAGCGTTACCGAAATGCTCATGGATTTGGGGTGGGAATCATTAGAAGAGAGACGATTCAATGCAAGACTGAAATTATTAAATAAATTCAGATCCGCATGTTTCAGCACCGAGGTCTCGCAGATTATTCGTACTCCTACATACATTGGTCGCTTGGATCATGCATATAAAATTCGGGAAATAGATGCCAGGACTAGCCGACTCAAGGACTCCTTCTTCCCACGGACAATACGGGATAGCAACTGTAGGATTATAGATAGTAAAAATTCCACTTGCCACCCTCAGTGTCTAAAAAATAATTAGTTCTACTTAAATGCATGCTCCTCCACTAACCTTATGTGTTTTGTTATAATAACCCATTCTTTCCGCATGATATCATTCGTGTTCTGTTCATCTGTTTTTAAGTTTCCCTTTCAGTCCCTCTTCCCTCCCGGCGGGGGGAAATTCCTGCTACCTGCAACGTTGGGTCGAATTCCCTTCCTTTTACTGTCTCTTTGGGGGGTTGAGTGTTTTGTGGTGCATTTTCATGTGGTAGTGATGTTTCACATTCTTGCTTGTTGTGTCCTGGCTTGCGTGTTTTAGGATGGCTTTCGTGCTGTATCCTGGGGTGCAGTTTTTTGTTGTTTTGCGGTGTATGTGTTTGCATGAGTATTGGATGGAGGGAGTTTTGCATGAGTGTGTGCGCTGCTGGGGTGTAATTTTCCGTGTTGTTTTTTGCATGTGGTATTTTTCGTTTTTACGGTTGGTGACCTAACACCCCCCGCCACACGCCCTTGCGGCGGCTTGCGGGGTATTATGTAGATGTAGATGTAGAGACCTCCACTTACTACCCGGTAGTGATTCAACCTTGCTGTATAGCGCTTCAATTTTACCCTTCTTACTTCACTACTAACCCTATTATAGCCCTTGATAAAGGAGATAGCTTCAGGCGTCACTTTGTGGAAACGATACATATTGCAAAGGAAACACTTGGTTTTTCCACATAAAATATTTATTCACGACCTAGGTTTCGACGCTCAGCGTCATCTTCAGGTGAAATACAGGCCAAAATCTTTCTTTATATAACAGAAGGAATGGGGAGGTGGGGGGGGGTGTGTATGGATGTAAGAAAGGAAGAGGAGATGGTGGGGGAGGGAAAGGAGTGGGATTGGGGTATTACTGAGAAGGAGGAGTCAAGGTTAGTCTCCGGGGGGGGGGGAGAAGGGGGGGGGGGGAGGTTAAGGAAGCATGGTAGGGAAAGGGTTGCCTGGCGGGGGTCCGCCTTGGGGTTAGTGGAGATAGGACAAAGAGTTTGGGAGTTTAAGGTTGAGGAGGGGTGACCGGGAGTTACATAGCACGTCGTTCACTATATTACAGGAAGAATTTGCTCTTTCCAATATCTCCATATTTTCCAAAATGTCCAACCGGGGGCCTTTTCTTTCGAAATGGAGAAACTCCACGCTGAAATCACTCTTATGGTTCTGGTCCCAATTAATTGACCGTTTATACCAGTGTAAAAGAAAAAAACTAAGCACGCTGTTAATATATGGTTTCAATCATAATGTTTTTTCAGAAGCCAAGTGGCGCAGGCTTCCCTTCCTAGGACAGTTGTCTCTCTCGGTCGCTAAAGTGTTACCAAAAAAACGGATAAAGCCAGCCTTTTACAATAGACGCAACTTGCGAAACATCCTCGCAAATAACAAAGACGAAATCCCAAAATCGGAAAGGAGCGGAGTGTACAAGCTAACCTGTGAATGCTCCGCCGTCTACGTAGGCCAGACGGGAAGGAAGTTCCGAGAACGTGTGAAGGAGCACCAGGCCTGCCTGAAGAACGGTAATGGAAAATCTCAATTTGCCAAGCATTTGATTGACCAGAACCATAAGAGTGATTTCAGCGTGGAGTTTCTCCATTTCGAAAGAAAAGGCCCCCGGTTGGACATTTTGGAAAATATGGAGATATTGGAAAGAGCAAATTCTTCCTGTAATATAGTGAACGACGTGCTATGTAACTCCCGGTCACCCCTCCTCAACCTTAAACTCCCAAACTCTTTGTCCTATCTCCACTAACCCCAAGGCGGACCCCCGCCAGGCAACCCTTTCCCTACCATGCTTCCTTAACCTCCCCCCCCCCTTCTCCCCCCCCCCGGAGACTAACCTTGACTCCTCCTTCTCAGTAATACCCCAATCCCACTCCTTTCCCTCCCCCACCATCTCCTCTTCCTTTCTTACATCCATACACACCCCCCCCCCCCACCTCCCCATTCCTTCTGTTATATAAAGAAAGATTTTGGCCTGTATTTCACCTGAAGATGACGCTGAGCGTCGAAACCTAGGTCGTGAATAAATATTTTATGTGGAAAAACCAAGTGTTTCCTTTGCAACTATTATAGCCCTATACTAGGTTCTTAATCCTCAAAAATATAAAATATATCTTCTCAGAGACACCTCACAATATTTTCCTCTTTTAGTTGTACAATCTTGCCTATATCTCTATTCACATTGTTGTTTGGTGGCATATAAACCTAAATAGACGCTAAGTTAGTTATTTCAGCTTTTACTTCAAGCAATAATATCTTATTACCTGTCTGTTTTATATTTAAGTCGTTTCTTGATCCCTTTTTAATCAATAATTTGCTACCCCTTGCTGGTTCTCTTTACTTCTGTTATGTAATACACTTAAATAATCGCTCCAATAATTCGGTTATCCTTCCATCTTACTTCGCGCTGCATTTAAATACGTATGATGTCTCTCTCTATGTCTCGCTTTCAATTTGCTAATTTTCCTGTACCCATCGTCCATTCCCGTCTGGTACCTACTGGTTAAGTGTTTGTATGTGCCTACTAAGCTCCTGCTATCGATATCTCTGCCCTGGAATTTCATTTGATGAAGATTGTGGAAGTCTTGCCTCATCCCCATACGGGCACAGTCACTTGCTAGTACTTACACTGTGATTTATTTCGTCCATTTTTGTTTCATGGGATAATTGTTTGGAGATATTTCTCTTTGCCTTCCTCTTCGGTGATTTAAACGTGGCAACATCACTCAATTAGCCACCCCACTGGAGTCGAAACGTCTTTGTACGATAGATACCACCCTGTGGAACGTATGAGGTGCAAGGGCTATCTTTCGTCTGTTTCCAACTCTCTAACCTGTCCGGAATGGGTTACGCTACCAAAAGAAAATATCAATGCTCCTGCAATGACAGCTGCTGTAGGGTTCATCGGATAGCATAAGCAATGACATCCACAGCAATGTTGTCGGGATGGAAAATGAATAATATATCTGTGGAAAATCAAATTCTCGGGTGATTTCGATCCAATTCAGTTCATGTACATTTTGCCTTGCGTGTTCCTCTGCTTATTTCCTGGAATGCTTTTTTATCTTGAGTTTTTTAATTTTTTCTTTAAAAAAGTCACCATAAAAAATAAAAGTGAGGAGACAGTTTTTTGTTATTATACTCTCTACTTGAAAGAGGCTTCAATTTAAAAATCGCAAGTTCGTAAAATGTTGTATTTAAAATAGAGAAAGTAAATGTGTAACTCATTCAAAACTAAATTACGTTGCAAAAGAGTTATGAAGTTTTAAAAATTTCAAAACAATCAATGACTGAGAGCTTCTGTGAAATTTATAAAATATATGTAATGATAAAAAATATGCATTTTCGAACGCAATATGTTGCGGCTAGTTGATTTAGCTCGAGATTTTAGCTCGAACATTTTAAACACGTATTACTGAAGAATTTACCTATTCACCAAGGGAATCTGTATTTATTTTTATGCTAAATTAACAATTAGATGAATATATGGTTCAAACAAATGCACCAAAAGATATAATGTAAATGGAAAATACAATATTAATTACAAAATAATTTATTCTGTGCATCAATGTTTTAATAATTTTCGGTCCGTGAGAATTTGGAAGTCTAATTTATTGTAATTTACTTTTGTTCGAACTGTTTTTAATCTAATGAAAAAAAATCAAAAAGAATAAGTAGTCTTTTATATAATTAATGTGAAACTCCAATAGCCGTAAACAGTTTACCTTTCTAAACAAAGTAAAAATGAAATTAGTTGGCTAGTGCCATAAGTCAAGAAGGGGTAAAAGGTAAAAAAGGAGAGGATAAGAAAGGTGAATACGAATACGCGTATTTCGGCCACAAAGTAGCCCTCTTCAGCGTACTGAAGGGTAATCGTCACTACAACACAAGTCGAAGTGAGAAAGGGTAAGGGCAATCCGAAGATAATATAGTGTTACATGTGTGGGGGAGGGGGGGTTGTGAAAGTGACTTGTGGCGCTAGCCAACTAATTTCATTTTTATTTTGTTTAGAAAGGTAAACTGTTTACGGCTATTGGAGTTTCACATTTATTATATATTACTAGCCGTAAGAGCTCATTTTTATCAATATCAAAGTAGTCTTTGTTTTGATATATTCTACAAATTTATCTCAGTTTTGTCTTATATTATTTGTACAGAAAATTTCGATTCAAAATGACGCTATTTGAGGATAACAATATACATTTTTCAATTTTGTGGCAATTTTTACACTTGGCTTTTATTTTACATGATAATAAGTAAATCCTCTTTTGAAAAATTATTGTAAAAATATTGTATTAATATATAAAATATAAAGTTTCATGTTCACCATGCTCCTTCTTTTATTCGGTTCGTAATTATTTCATTTACTTTGGTTCTAAAAGGAATATGATCGTTTCCCTCACTGCTAAGTTTGTCAACACCCCATTCTCAAAATTGTGAAGGTGATTGCTGCGACTTGAACAACAAAAAAATCATTTTCATTTATTCCAAAAATTCATACTCCTGGCAATAAAAAAAATATAACCCTCCCAACGCACACCTTCGAAAGCAGTCCTGCGGCAACTCAATTTCAATTTCTATTTCAATTATTGAAAAACGAAAAAGGGAAAAAACGCCTTTCGAATTGTACATTTCGTCATCCAATAATTTACAGCAACCTCCATTTCCACACACTCTGAGAGTGGATTTAATTTATTGCCCATTTATATTCTGTGACACGAAATGTGACTGCTGGCCTATACTATATCTATAACGGTGTTGGGCTTTGGGGGCAATATTTATGAGAATGATGTCGTATAAATCAAAGTTCTTCTTTTATTTGGCTTTTTCACCTCTCAAACTCGACGTTAAAGCTTCGAATTTGTAGTACATATGTTTTAAGGTGAAATGAAAACTATTTTAACGGGACAAATAAACGAATAGAGTTAATGTGGCAAAATAGTAAGACAAGGTAGCTCCAGAGGTACCATGTCACATAATTTTATAGTTCGTACAACGCTTGCATTATTTCGTCTTTCATGTATATATTAATTAATTAGGAAGGTTACCTCTACAAAAGTGTTGGTTTTCAAAAGTTAAAATCACCGTGAAATTAAACCGAGATATGCCTAAAAATTGAAAAAATATCCACTTTGATATGGCGCCCATATGTTCGTATCCTCAATCAAACAAATACAAAAGAACTCTGCATACCAAAAATAATGTATTACCTATGCTTTGATATGAACACAGAGACAATCGAAGAATTAGCTACCTCTCAAATATGCGTAGATGTTTAAATATCATGATATTTATTGTTTCACCATGTGCAAGTAGCTTCGGTTGAATTCGTAACTCAATTCATGGGAAATTTGTCATATAATAAGGCTCATTACTATCACAAATGTTCATTTTAAAATAATCGCAATAATTTTGAGGCCGTTAAAAATTCTAAAATACATCAATTTATGTTCAAAAGACATATGTAGTAGAAACTACTGTCGAGCATATGAGGTATTATTCATTTTTAATTTTATTAAAGCCAAACATATTTACAAAGGAGAGGACCATGCCACAACCTATCCCCTTGGATCCGTTCCTGGCCAGATATATGTATGTTCTTGCAAACAGTTGTGTGGTGAATATTAATTAATTATGAAGAGGACCCGAAAGGAAAATGCTTAAGGTTGGAAAAGACGAAAGTTAAATGATCGCAAGTCATTCAATTGCCCCGTATTTTACTTTTAACTATTTTTTTCGGATTTAATCTCAGTCATAAATTCATAAGGTTGTGTTATATATTTATCTTATTTCCGCTCAAATATTGTATTTTTTACTAGGACAAATGTAACATTACCATCTAAAGCAACACATTAGATGAGATGTAAACACTCATTTACTTGGCTATGTAAAATAGTAAAAAAATATACATAAATATTTGATGCTAATTGAGTGAATAGGCGTAAAATTTTAAGCATGATATACATTGTACCGAATTGGCAAGGTCACACCTTGTAACGATTTGATTGTTCATTCTCTTTGATATTAATAGCAATACGACTCTGAATAATAATAATGATGGCAATATATTTACACATATCATTGGTTAATATACGGTTCATGGTTAATAGAATCTTAGATGTATATTCAAGGATTCAATTTTAATTAATTTATTACGAGTATTTTTGGTACGCTCGCAGTTTTTAGTGAAATAAATGAGGGAACGAGATGTAGAACGTATTTATACAGAGAGAGTTCGACGTTTAATATAACTCATACTTTTCTTTTATAATCACACATATGAAGAGTTAAATATAAGAAACACAAACGGCGTCAGGTGTGTAAGCGAGTTAATTAAACGCCACTTTGCCCCTACTTCAGCCTTCACTCCTGTGAAGCCAGCCGTATACAGTCCCTCAGGGATTTCGGTGAGACGCTTTTGCCTTACTCTTTCCTAAAACATGATATATATCTGTTCATGACATTTATCTCAAAATTCTGAGTTTGGAGATGAGATATTAGGGATAAAAATACACATTCGGCTCACCCAAACCTTCAATCTGCTGATTTCATTATATGCCCTGGGAATATCACATTCGCACAAATGTGTTTTTATCACTCGGCAGAAAATAAGAGGAAACATTTTATTGATTAAAAAATATCGTGGGATTGAAATTTTTGTTTATTCTCAACAAAAAGCGTGAAATATATTGCGTAAATAAATAAATAATGAAATAAATAAATATATATATATATATATATATATATATATATATATATATATATATATATATATATATACATACATATAAAATTATAATTGATTGATTGTCGTTATCTACTTATAAATAGCAAATTTCTAATTATAAATAGTCAAAAACTAGTAAATTTTGATTGACGTAATATATTTGAACTGCGTTGTATACCCTATTATATTTTTGGCACTATCAAAGGATCACATTCAAACGGAAAAGTGTGTGTAAAGAAAATGCTTAAATAGTACTTTGTATACTTTCTGATACAAACATTCTCTTTCTCTTCTCAGGTAAGATTCTTCCATACTCCTTCAAATATGAGAAAGTGAAAAACCTCTTTAATTCAAGGTAAGTAACACCCTTGAATATGCCTATACCTGATGATATTAAACTTCGAAAAAATTACTCGTCCTCGAGGTAGTAGGAAGTCTTATCCTTTTTGAAGTAAATCGACTTTCATTCTAAAAGATTGATCTGTTTACTATCTGCTAATCTATTTCCGACTTTCTGTTTTCAATCCTTGCCGCTAAAACCATTGTATTTTGTGGGAATTATAGCTTACTAATTGTATTAAATCACCCTAGAGCATTTGAACATTTATACATTCTGGCACCGTAAGTGGCATTTCATGATGGTTAATTGATAAAAAAGGAATTAAATGTCATAAGAGGAGATTAAATATTTTACATTAACTAAGTATTTCAGAGAATCTGTGCCCCTATGAACGTTAGCATCAACTCATCTATAGATTATTAATGCCTCATATATATATATATATATATATATATATATATATATATATATATATATATATATATACTCTTGCTGCACTAAAATATGCGTCATAAAATATAATTTTTGGTAATATAAATGTCTACATACTATAAAACAAAATATTTGTACCAGATTTGGGAAATGCTACCTAAATGAATACCGAGAAACGTGGCGATGGAATTCTCAATGCATAATGAGCATGTCAAATGCATAATGATAATGTAAAGGGAGGGACACCAAAATGTCATTGTTAAATTATTTTCCTTGGAAATACTCAAAGTAATAAATTTATGAACATCATCAGCCGCCATAATTTTGATGGAATTCTAGGCATTTCTAGGAAATCTCCATTCCACTAGCCTCTCAGCTAAGAGGGGGGACTTCTTTCGTGGTATCTTTTGCATGATATTCTGGATTTTAAGTCTTTCACGGTTAAATATCTCCCTATCAGATCTCACATTAATTTTTTCCTTTCATAGCTATCACGTTACCACCAGACTGTTATACCTTACGGTTATAATTGGCCCAAAGTATTATATTCTAGTCAGCTTTCACGATAAATTTTTATGGTTGGTCATATTTAAAATATTCTCTCGAGTGCTGGGGAGATTTATTTCTTGATTTTGTTAGTTTGGAGAAAATCCTTAAATATTTTGATAATAAGAAATTTCTGCTCTAAAACTTGAAGTTGAATTTTTTCTCTTCAGATATGACTTTGCACCTAATCCAATATTATTCTCACATAGCTTCCGATAATTAATGGATAATAGCTTTTTTTAGAAGTATTACTTTCTGTTGCTCTGCAAAGATGTACTCATGTGGTCTTTTAGTCGAGATCACTAATTCCATTTTTCTCTTTCCTGGACTTAGTCAAAAGTGTTTTTTTAAATAATTTTTTGAAATGATTACAATCTATTCACAATCCTATTTTTCCATTGATGTAAAAATTACTAAACTGCCGCACTTTTTTGCTATGCTCTAACACCAAGGAATATTGTGAGAAAAATCTATCGAAATTGAAGTTTACATCCCTGTAATCTCCCAGCACTCACGTCGAAGGCGATTCACCGGTCTAAGACATTAACCCAGTTTACACCCATCTCACTTCGAATTAATGATTCTATTCATGAGGCAAAATATTTAGTATTCACGGAAAACAATGCCACATGCCTGGCATGGCTATTACTTTGAGAGATGACTTTTTTTTCTGGCGTCCTTATGCAAATAGGCGAGGTAGCGGAAATGCTCCTAAAGTTCTCGGTGCATGCTTTGAAGGCACTCGCCCTGGTAGCACCGGCACCATTTGCCTGGAGTTCGCCGCCTTTTGGGAGTTCTTTCCTTTCCTCACGCTTAATGCACGAAATGTATGCATCCTTGGAGACAGCCGGACCCGCTGCAGTCAGCCAGAGTGCCACTGCTGTGAGTTCGACCAACCGCCATCAACCTTTCCACCCTTTCCCTCGTTCCCAAATATAATGTTCGGTTTGAGACCTCATGATTAATGCACGAGACCGTAATGGAACCATAGACTCCGAAAAGTTTCCAGCGCAGAGCTGTCCCACTCTGAAGGTTTAAACGACCTCAATAAGAAAGTTTTAACGTTTCGTAAGGTGAGCGGTGAAGTAGAGGGATGAAAAGGGACGAGGGAAGAGTAGATGCCCACGAAATAAGTCCGTGCTATCATTTATCTCATTCTTCGTTGTTTAGGACGCAAGGATAACTGGTAAGAGATCGAAAAACCACAAAATTGTTGCAGGGAATTATAAAGACAGATGCGTGTGGAGATGATAATGATTGTGGATTATTAAATGAGTTATGAGATAAAGGCAATATTTTTAGACGGGGGGAATGGTCTCTTGGAGCATTGAGAGAAGGTTTAGCCTCTTCTCGTGCCGCTTATACTCGATACTTTCCCTCTCTGGTCACTTTCTCCTATGCAATCGACCCTTTGAGTCAGAGACGTGGGACCTAAAGGTAAAGAAAAACCATAAACGAAGTAAGAGTAGGTTCCCACGAAATAAGTGCCCACAGAATGACCCATAAGTACCCCTGTTGAAATAAGGAAAGAAAATTCTCAGCTCAAGGAATAGGAAAAGATCCCCTAAAAGTATAAAGCTGTCCTAAGGCAAGATATAATCATCGAGTTTATGAGTATATAATTCTTACTCGGAAAAAAATCGTGAAAAATGATATCATGATGACTCCTACCACGCTCGATAATGGCTTGCGTTATTTATATCCTAGAATTCTATGATGGTGATAGTTTCCAGACATATCGTTGGTGTTAAAGAGTACCTAATTAAAAATATCATTCACAGTCAGGAAAATTCTCAGAACTTGAATTTCTCAGTTAAAATACCTAAATTTTGCACGTTGTACGATGTAGTCTGTACGGTTAAGCACTTAAAGTCTGTCATTATAATGCGCGCTCCTGGTTTAACTCAGATGGAATGGAAACGATTATTCATTCAACTGAATTTTAAACAGCAGAAAAGTGCTCTCAAAGAACGTTTTTTTTTAAATTATTCCAAGAATTAATATCAAAATCAAAGTACGTAGCTTGAAACTATTCCAGCCATAAAATAAGTAATGATGGAATACATAGCACGGATATTTTATCCGATTGTAGAAAGACATCTGATAATAGTAATCCCCACAAGTTAATATCACAAACTTTGTTTGTAACTGAATTTTTGATAACTATTGAAACGGCACATTATTATTGCAGCAGCTACTTGCGATTCTCTCCTTATATCATAGCCCGCGTTCTTCCTTCACTTATGAGGAAATAATATGTTCATTTCAAAAATGTTTCTTGTATTCTTTTTCATAAAATTAGTCCTTGGTAAAAAATCCTGACATTATAATAAATCACAGAAATCAATAAGCCTCGTGCCAAAGGTGAAATGCTATAATAATACAGAGAAATAAAATACAACACAATACTCATATGTTTTTCCGGGAAGGCAATCATAATGGAAGATGTGGAGCTATTGGCTGTTAGAGTAATAATCTCAAGAAAGAAGATCCTAAGGCCAATAAAAATAATTAAGAAGAAACTCCTATACCGGTATTTCGGTCACACAGGTGACCATCAACGGGTAGAAAATCAAATAGGGCACTTGAACTAAGAAGAGGAATGTGCACAGGCACCGTCCAAAGTCAAGTGGGTGTTCAGGTCGGGGGGTGAGGTATATATACCTGGAGGGGCAAGGGGGGAGGGGTTAAGTGATGGTCCGTAGGTGGGGGGGAGTTTGTTGAGGTCACGTGGGAAGGAGTGAGGGAAGAGTGGCGGATATTAGGAGGGGGCTGTCTGTTTCTGAAATGACTAACAAAATTAAAAAGTGAACTGTTGATGATGCCTGGTTCATTGTTCATAAGTTTATTCTTGTTTAAGTGTATGTGTAAGCTCTCACAGGCATCGAGTTTATAGTGTTGTATCGGTTTTAATAATGTTAAGTCGTTGGGAGTGATAGAGTGTTCCGTTTCAATAATGTGTTTGGCGACCGCTGATCTATCGAAACGTCCGTTCTTAAAGTGTCCTATGTGTTCCTTGAATCTGATTTTGGGATTACGTTTGGTCTGTCCAATGTAGGAGAGTTGGCAGTGTGAGCAAGTAATTTCGTAAATACCTGATTTGTCTAACTGTGGTGTTATGTCTTTCGGGTTCCCTAAACACGTAAGAAGAGTGTTACGGTTCGAGTAAGTGACCTTGGTACCAATTTGTTTAAAGACCTTATCAAGGCCTCGGGTTAATGTGGGGAAGAAAGGTAATGCGATAAATTTATTATTGTTGTCTTTCCGTTGTGGTAGAAGTGTAGTATGTTTATTGGCAAGTTTTCTTTTTTTGTTTCTAACTAATTTGTCTATAATTTGGGGTGTGTATCCGTTGTTAATGGCTATTTGTTTGATGTTTTCCAACTCTTTGAAATAGCGTACTGCTGCATACGACGTACATATGCATAAAATACCTAAATATGCATGAAAAACAAACTGCTAATAACCAGAAGAACGATAGGATAAATTTGAGATAAAATAATTCGAATGCGCTCAGCGATGGAATTTTCAGAAATGTATTTATGCCTAAATATCGCGGTCATGCATATTTTTTCTGATTCCTTATCTCACGTCAAAATTATGTCAGGTTAAATCTATTTTTTTATACTCCATATTTCTAATCTTATTCACAAGATCTATTTTATTGTAGGATGGTGAGATAAAATATTTTCTAGATTGTCAATGAAGACACCTGCTTCCAATTTGCGTAGGGGATTTGATCTCTAATTAGTCTAGTGCTCCGTGAGTAATTCTCAACCTATTTCTTCAAATTATCTTGATATACTGCCAATTTTATAACACAACTAAGTTCTACTTTTTCTTTCGTGTGCATGGAGAGAAGGTGAGCCTTTTTCTCCACTTGTTTGCATAACTCTCCCAACGACCAACTTCAATATAACGTATAATCAATGTATATTTTAGGTTCACAGTTCAAAGTTGATATGGACACCCACATAAATGCATTCCAAATTCATTTGTTAGTGACAATTTAATATTGTTTCACCCCCTTGAATAGGTCAATGAATGATTTTATTCAATTTGTAATGTTCACGAATATTTTTTGCATTAATCAGGTTCACGGAATAGTTAAAAAACTTTTATTCATACCTTCTGATCTCCACCGGATAATATTTTGAGGTCCCTATCAAATTACTTTCTAGCGTGTGCTGCAGCCATATCAATTATGAGCCGGCTGGACAACCAATATTACATCTCAAGCATGGGGGTATTTTTTGTCAAGAATAAATTGATTAGGTTATGCGTTCAGGTATATTCCCTAGGTTTCAAAGAGACGATAAATTAAATGCGATTTCGTTCTTTACCTAGACTTTTCTACCCTTTACAGAACCTAAAAACTTCATGCGATTTCGTTCTTTCAATTACTCTCTATGGTGAATTAATTTTCCCCTCTCTTCCTTCCTGTAAATATGAGCGACCCAGACTAACTAGTAAAAAGATTGTATTTTTTCCATGCTACCACATGAATCTCTGCTTGGTACCTCCTTCCCCTAACCTTCCAATCACAGTCAAGGGAAATAAGGAAAGTAAGAAAACTTACACCTACACTTGAAAATGACAGTGGCTTGTCGTAACTTAGAATCATTTGGTAGTAATTGTAGTATTAGAAATGTTGCAAATTGATAATTCGCATTGAAAAAATAAAGCTGGAGATGGGAATGACAATCGGTGGGAAGTTCATAATTTCAGGTAGAGTTGCTGATAATTAAGCTTTAATTTGTCGGTCAACCAAGGGATAGCAAGCATTTCTCAGTGAATTGGAAAGTTGGTACAATAGACATGGCATTTAAATAAGTATAAAAAATTGAAGGCTATGAGGTTTACCATAAAGAGAAAGATCAAGTAAATAAAAATTTATGAATTACTAAGCCGGAGCAGGTGGATCAATTTTACTGTTTTGGAAATGTTCTTTACCAAATCATTCAAAGTAGCTGGGGCATTAAACGGGTAATTGCAATAGGCACAGGAACCTTTATGTGGTAGAGGAAATCAATACCGGAGAAATTGAGTAAAGATGTTAAAAAAATGCTCGTCTAATATTTAAAATGTAGTATGATTTGTCAAAAGTTTAAAATGGCACGGAAAAATTGAATTTGAAGCAGGATGATAGGCATAGAGTGGAGGCTTTTAAAACGTGGGTTTTGAGAAGGATAGAAAAGGCTAGCTGGACAGGAATGAAAACAAACGAGTATGTGCTTTGTATGGTGGGAGAGGAGAGGGGATTGCTGGGAGAGATAAAAAAGAGGCAGGGATGATGTATATAGAGCATTTTAATTGGCAATGGGATCTTGAAGTCTGTGAGAGAAGGGAGAATGTCTGGCAAACGAGAAAGATGTAGGAATTGAATAGGGATGTTGGACGGAATGAAGGGAGGATGGAAGCGCCCAAAATTAAAGAGAGGCTCCTTGTAGTGTTAGCCGCCAGGTATTGTTTTGATAAAAGGGACAATAAATTTGCCGTGTACCGTTTGGCAGCTTCTCTTCTGGCAAAAATCTACATAAAACGAAAGAGAACCGATAAAATGAATCTTCATGTCAATATGTTGACTTGGGAAATACTCCGCTCTGATTTAATGAAAACGGCGATAAAAATCTTCGGCTGAATTCATCACGCAGTCTAAACGACCAAAGAAAAGACATATAATTCCCAGAATAGAAAAACAAAATTGAAGGAATTTCCCTGCTGCAAGGAAAAACATTGTTTTGTGGTGTGGTTAATACAGTTTGAAAAAAAAACTAGCTGGATGTCGGTGGCAACCAGAAGGTACGGGTAACCAACGCAAAACTAAAGTAAAAAAAAAACGCTATCACACTTGAACTACGTGCAACAATGGACACAAGAGATGCATCATCGACTCTAAATTAGGATAACCCTTTTTTGTATTTTTACTCATTTTTTCAATATTCCTTGTTTGATATGCAAAGTTTTTGTTTCCAGGTCATCAATTTGTGTATAAATAAAGGGGCATAAATAAATTATTCAACAAATAAATATCAGCACTAACGGTGTGGTAAAATAAAACTCAAAAAACAATCATTAGGATATTCTGTGCAAGAGGAATTTCATGAAATAATACGCATATGTTTATGGTTATTCCGCTAATCCTTAATTATATGCAAAAAGTTCGTGTTCATTCAATAATATGTACTTGAAATTAATTTTTCAATAAATATCCCCTGGGATGGAAATATTCTTGAGTGGATAATGCCCAAGAGATGTGTTTTGAATATTTCAAATATCGTTCAAATAAAATTACCATAATCATTAATGTTTTAGTAATATGTTAATCCTTGCCATTTTATCTGCGAATACTAACTTGTGATGCCATTGAAAATGAAGAAGAATAGGGCGGCTTATTACTTATTATTGCTAGTTTATTTGTGTGATATTACAAACTTTTTTATCGGTATAAATGATATTTTATTAACACACAGGCCATATTCTGTGGCCGAACTATTTCCGAGATACTATATAATTAACCGCCCCATGTATTAAATGATGGAATTGATTTTTGACCTGCAAGGCTGTTCCGTTCTCTTATTTCGTCGAGGTTTCTTGTGCTTTTATTTCCCATCACATGCTTCTCGCAACTGATTCTTGGCCTTCCACCGTAGTCCTCCCTCGCCTATTTCCTTCCACAACCGTCTTTCAGCATATTTTTGCGCCTCAGAATGGGCCATATCAGTTTTCCTCTTCCTTTAGTGCGTCTCATATTTCACCCACTCTTTGAAGGACTATTTCATTCGAAGAGCTCGGTATGTCCATTTTATTTTCATCATTTCTCTCCAGCACCCTATTTCTATTTCTTTTATTCCTCTTTTCCTGCTACTGCTGAGGCCTACATCACCCAGCCATAGAATAATAAACTCAATTCATAAGTTTTTATGAATTATTTATTTATGATCAAGCAAGTGATATTTGATGTTAATATGTGTTTTCTCCTCATACTCATATGTTTCTTCCTTTCTCTCTTGCACTATTGCGGTTATCTTCCACTTGCTTCTACCATCACTTGTTATCCAACCGGCTTCCCAAGATGTTTGTTCCTCACACTAAAAGCGCTTCCTTCAATAGATTTTTTTGAGAATACACCTTGTTTAAGCTGATCTGCATGTTAAAGTATGATTTCATACTTTTAGCTTGTGGTTTTACTTTTCATTAATTTACCCAGCATTCTTGCTGACCTGCCTTTTCTTTGAGTAGGACTGCGATTGCTTCAAAAAAGCATGTTATCCTTCTACCTACTATTGGTAGATTTCTATTTTTATTTCTATACGAGGGTGGTCTGAAAAGTCTCCGACCTCAAAAATAAAAAAAAAATTCTTGCATCTTTGTTAGGCCGGAAAATTTGCAGACCACTCATGTGTGTGTGCGTGTGTATAATATATATATATATATATATATATATATATATAAATACGTATATTTATTGAACATAATTATCAATTTATGTATTAAGGATAATTAGGGAAAACAAATTCTAAGTCATTCCTGCTTAATATCTATCATTTTCCTCACTACCTCTCTTAGTATACGTGATCATATTCGCCGTTTCTCTTTTGGAAATGTAAGTCAACTGTTGTAGTTAATCCCAAATTCTATCGAAACGGTTCGAAGGTTCCCGACTACACATAGAGGTTTTCCCATTAAGGGAAACTACCACTTCATTCCTCTCCGTTCTTAAGCATTTAAGAAGAAATCGATATGCATTAAGCGCACGTTCTTAAGGTTTCTTTTTAGCTTCTTTGCCTGCTATTTATTAAAGGTTCATCGATTTCCTTTAATGGATTGGTTGAATTAAGTGATCTCAGCCACAGAGAGGGTCAACTGAGTTAAACATTCAGTGCAACTTCAAGGTCTTATGGGCCATTGCTCTCTTCGCAATTAGTTTGTCTCGAGTGTTTGGAAAGAAGTTTTCCATTTGCACTCCCGCTGTTAGCCTCCCGAGTGAATAATTTCACGAGGGAACTTAATAATGTACTCAAGGAATCAAGTTGAAAAACTACGACTAAGAATTACAGAGCCTCACCACAGGGTGCATTTCTGGTATTTAGAGCTACTCATTGACGGTCGACTGATCTAGGTAATGCCTTCCATAATTAAATTGATTAACGCTCATACGAAGTGATCAAAATTTTTGGCATTTTTCATTAGCAATTTGAAAAGAATGCATGATAAAATAATAATGCCTTGAAATATTTTTTATGGTAGGAAATTATTAGATGGAGTGTATTTGGCAAATTTATTTCTTGGATGATTGGATGCTCGTATTAATTTTTACTAAGTACCGAAATTCCTCATTTTAGTGAAATTTAGCGCATGGTAATTACTATGCATTATGGGCAGCGATTCATTTTCTAGCAAATTTACGATTTTTAATTAATCTCCAAATATATGATTTTTTACATATTAGACTACAGTATAAACAAGTGGCCCAATCAGTCCATTAAAAACCTGAATTATCGCTGATTGTATTGAAGAAGAGGGTCATTTATTTATCATTTATCACTGATATAATGTATGATATAAACGTATTGATACATTAAACATCACAGACAACATAAATACTAACGCATATGCATTAAACATAAGAATATTTCTGTTGTGAATTCTTTGTTCACCATATTTTTGGGTATCTGAGTTATTATGTCACACATCGGTGTCCTACCACTGTATTTATTCTCGCTTTTCTTATCATTATTATCTTGGGTAAACTTTGTATATTGGGTTGTTAATTAGATACTGTGATATTTCAGTATATTAACCGGGGCAATTTCAATATTTCACATGCTGAAAACAATAAAACCGCGCTAGCTTATGAGACTTTCGGAATCTTAATTCAAAACACTATGACAATGCATTTGCTATACATACCAGTATATACCATATTTTCACGCAGTATGATTTCCAGCTGTGCATGTTTCAATGTTTTATGCTTTCATTTCCATACTTCCCCTGGAACCTTCACACTTGCAGGTCAATATTCTGAGTGTGAAAATTCGCTGTCACACTTCTAAGCCCCCACTCTAGTATGTTGAGGTTTGATTTAATACCCACCACTGACCGATATTTCCTTTGATACTCGTCAAGCAACTGCCTTGGAGAATGCCTTACTGGAATATTTGTCGTTGAATGAACGAGACGAAACGTTCTCTGAAATTTTATGAATTGAAAGAAAGAAAAAGTTGTTTTTGAATGCAATTATGAATAGACTGGAGCTTGAATTAAAATCACTGCCGATAGTACTTTTCTCGATATTGCTTGAAAATATCAATTTTCTCTTAGTGGTTCTCAATCCACGACGGTCAAAGAGATTAGATTACGGGGAAAGTTCATTGAACCAAGCCGATGTGACCCACTTTCTGGAAATTGTATCTGCAATTATTTTCGAAATTCTTATTTTTTGGATTTAAATCGTTAAACTACCGATTTCTGGTTCAGAGGCAAAGACTATGTTCTTTATGGCCGTAAATGAAAACATCATATGTAACCCCTTAATTTCATTTTTTTATGATTATTTGTCAAACATCATATTTTATTCCATGGATTTTATTGATAGACTTTGAATCTTTACACTTCCTAAATTGATATTGTTGATTTTTAAGTTACCAAACAACAATTCAAAAGAAAAAAGGATACAACGAATTTACTTGAAGACATAACGCACGCGTGACGTCATTGCAGTAATGATGTCACTAATTAAGAGGAGCATAGAATAAAATCTGGATGCATTAGTCTGTTTCGTATTTTTCCAAGAGGTGTTCGGTAGAGTAAATTGAGTAGAATTAATGAATGTGTGGCAGAAAAATTGAGTAGTTCAGGGGAATAAGAGACATCCACATCCTCTACAAGGATCAAACTGCTGAGGTGCGAGTGGCGGATGAAGAGTCCGAATGGGCATTATTAGGGAAAGGAGTGAGACTGAGGTGTTCATTGTGATATGAGCATTTCAACGTCTATGTGGAAGATGTGGACAAAGAAACAGGAAGAACTGGAAATAGGAATGAAAATCGGTGAGGAATCAATAAAAAAATTGTAAGCTTGCGGATGGTTAAGCTTTAGTATGTCAGTCAGATGAGGGGCTGCAAACTTAGCTGATTGCATTGAAAAGTCAGTGTGATGGATATGAGATGAGAATATATGTTAACAAACAAAGGTAATAAAATGGGCCAAGTAGTACGGTCGTAAGGAGAAGAACTGAGTAAGACAAAGGAGCTTTCACAAGGAGGAGGGAATTTTGATGACCGGGATGTTGAGCAAGGGTGTTGAGAAAAGGCTCGTCAAAACTTTGATATGGATCGCAGTTTTGTACGGCGCGGAAACATGGTCACTGAAGCAAGAAGATCTGTGTTGATTGGAGGCTTTTGGAATGTAGGCTAGGAAAAGAATGGAATATGTTAAGTAAAGAGAAGGGAAAATACATAATAAAATGATAGATATGGTGGGGGAGGAGAAGAAAATTTGTGAGAAACCCAAGGGAAGCAGGAAAGATGGATGCAAGGCATTTTGATAGGCCATTGGATTTTGAAGACTGTGGCAGAGGAAGTAAAAGTAGACATACGAGAAATAGGATAGGAATATGCCACGGAAAAGGGGAGGAAGGAAGTATGTGGACTTAAATAGGGGCTTATTGAAGTATTGGATGTTCGGTGGTGTTTTCTTGAGATAATCAGGGAAACGGTCCCAGAGCCGCTTGGATGATTGCGTCCATCCAAAACCCACGTAAACCTTGAATGTTGAGAGCAAGAATATTACAGATTGATGGTGTATTATAATATAAAAATTATTTTATGTCACCATGAATTCCGACGGGGTAAACGCCAGACATCATATTCGTAAATGTTGAAGAGGAGTAAAATTCCTTATGTGGAACAGTATAAAAATATATCGTGTAATTATTGATATACTATGCTAAAGCCTTTTTTCATTTAATTCTTTAAAATTTAAAAATTAATTTTTAATAAATAAAAGAATGCAAATGTATCTTAGCGGAAATTCGTATCACTATCAATAAGTTAAACCCTCATATTCCCGATTCTCTTTGGATGATTTTTTTTTTGGCGTTGCTAACTTTAAGGATTTTCACATCATCCAGTATTTTAAATATTTTGGGGAATAAACTCTTGCTTTAGTTATGATTCCGTACGACAATCTATCACTATTTTAAAAATTCTACAGGAATATTTTTAATGAGATTTAATAAGTTTCTTCATTGCAATGGTCAGTTGTTTGTTGGGGGAAAATAATAGAAAATTATAATTTCATGTTCCTTGCCCCTGCATTTGGCATAATGGTAGCGCTGGTTAATATATGTACTATGGTGTCCACGGTGATGATGCAATCGGTCCCATGACTCAAGGGAAAATTATTATGATTTAAAACGAAAAAATTCTTTAAAATCATTTGAATCAATGTATCTAATTTTACACAATGCCCCGCAATCCGTTGCAGATGGGTATGGCAAAGTGTGTTAGGTACACCAACCATACTTGCAAAATCGCAACCATATTTCCTCCGCGCACATATTAGTTTGATGACGCGCCCGAAAAATTTTAATTACATCAAAGAAATTACTAACATGCAACACTTTCAATTCAATAAAAGAATATGTATATTCAAATCATGCTGCTGAACTACTACAAATATGAGTCTATTAAATATAAAAACTAACATGCAGGAAGAAACATGAAGGATGTCAACAAATATATACCCTACCAATTCTAACTATCTCCTACACGGTTGCTATTTCATCTATTATGATTTCTAATGGTTCGAGGAACAAACGACATTTTAAATTTATCCGTACTACAATATATCTCCTGTAATGTCTTCAACGTCCTCAGATAATAATTATGCCTCATATGTACACAGTAAATTTAAATGTATTTAAGCCTACTGTCAACAAGTGGCTACCGCCCTAATTCTTCTAATAGTGTCGTGACACGCTACTTTGTTCATGACAACTTTCCACAAATCTAGCTTCTCTACGTTGCGCTCGATCCAGTTCCAAGATGGAGCCTACTTCATGAGGATGTATTTGTACTATATAAGTTGAGGAAGATGCTATTGAACATTTTGCAATGTTCTGTGAAATCCTTACACTTACAGCCTACTTAAATTGGGGCCTAACTAAGAGTTAAGATAAACTAATTCATTCGGACTTATCAATATCTGCTCTAATAAAAGTGTTTTACCTGTGTCGAAGATGGCCGTCGAGTGATAATGCAATGAGCAGTATACGACTACATGATTTGCCCTCCTTTCGCAGCGAGCCTTTGTAAAAGAGGATACGTGGGGAGATAAGCGAGAGAGCTGTAAGAAACACCTACTGTCCAAGCTACTTGAGGTACAGCATTTAATAGCCATCTTAGAGCAGTTAAATCGAAAGATGAAAGACCCGTGCTGTAGATGAGTTTGGGTCTTCTCAAAAAAAATAACGAGCAGTACGTAAAGGATGACTACGTCCTCTAATTGCAGTTGCCCTTGCAGAAAATATACACATTATTGACCCATGTAATGAATTAATATATATTAGAGTTTCATTAAATTACCGGTAATAGATGAATGTGAGTATGAGGGGATGCAGTAAAGGGTGCATTTGCAATTACGAGTTTTTCACACATTTTTTTTGGATCACTACGTAAAACGGACAGAGAAGAAAACAAATGAGGAAGTACTCGGTATGGTGGGCGAAGATAGGGGTTTGTTGGGAGAAATCCTATGGAGGCAGGAAAAGTTGATCAAGGGGGTATAGACCGGCAGTGGGATGTTAAAGACTCTAATGGAGGGGAGAATGTTAGGCAAACGAGAAAAGGGAAGGAACAGGATAGGGATGTTGGAGGGGATGAAGGGAGGAAGAAAGTACTCAGAGCTGAAGAGAGATCTGATGTAGAGTAGGATACTGAATTTGTAATTTTGTTAGGAGTCACAAAATGTTTATTTGGTAGCTTTGTCCATCCAAAGACCTACCTTAACAGGTAGATTACCTACTAATAATAGTAATAATATGTAAAACGGGCGAAAAAAATGTTGACCTCAACCGTGAATTAAAATTGTTAATTTCGACTTTAAATATTATATTTCAATAAATTTAATTTTGAATACAGTTGCTCGGCTTAAACTATTCTTCAATGGGAAATATGCATGAAGAGTGAAACCACTTAAAGACATTTAATTAATTATTCCCTTATACAGACACCATCTTTTCTATATAACGAAATTAATTCAGACACTTCATTACGACGAAACGGTACCCTTTTGAATGAGCCCGTAATATATCTGTTTTTTTACTTATTTCATTCCGTTTTGTTTACTGCCACTCTGCGTTTCAAACCATTGAGATAATTAATCAAAGCAAGCTCTAGGAAGTAGGTCACCGGAGAGTTACGTTCACGTTCTTCTCTAAGTTGAGTAAACTAATTGACATGGGTAATCCCATTTATAAGTTACAAAGGAATACGTTTTCGGCTTCAGTCAGATATTTGCTTTAATTCATTTAGCCATTTGTCACCACCGTGATTTCTAAATAATTCTAAAGGTCATATTAAAAATCATTCTTTTATAGAATGTAAGTTCTTCTCCCCTAAATTCCAAAGGACTGTAATTATATGAGGCCAATTTTATGCACATATATATTGAGGACGAGAGTAAAGTAAAGAGGGAATTTAATAATTAAAGGTTATTTACGTGCTCTATTTAACCAAGCCTAGCCGTATAAATAGGGATATCAATGGACTAGTCGTGAGGATCTCATCTTTTTAAATTATTCCTTTTTATTTTTAGCCGTACTTAATGTTAGCAATGTTCTTGAATTTACTGAACTTTCATAGAATGATCCATTTAACTTTTCTCAAGGTATTTTGTCGTGCTTTGTGCCTTTGTGCCCAACAATGACTTTCAGTTTGTTTAACCTACGGACAAATCCTTAGGCTCCGTAATAGAATAGCCTCTGGTCTTTGTTTCCTCGCACTGATAACGGAGCCAAGGAACCAACCAGCTTAAGGAGACCCTTTCTCCCAAACCTCGCAACAAACAGTTTCACTCCAAAGCCTCTCTGAATCGATTCATCTCTTGTTAACTTCTTTGGGACCAATCTAACTTCCTCACGAAGTTTTAGTCTCCGAGTTCCTTTCGTCTTTCTCTCTTTTGTCTCTCACTTGGTCTCTTTACATCGGCCTTCTTTCTTTTTCTACCTCGGTCGACGATATTAGTAATCCTGTTGCGGTTGTTGACGCAGGGATGTTCGAGATTAGAATACCTGATCACCATTCAACAGCTTGATTCAATAGAAACGGGTAAAGCCGCAATGCTCTAACTCTGGAAATATCCAAAATACCTAGTTTCTGTCATTTAAATGAAGTATTTGTACTATATAAGTTGAGGAAGATGCTATTGAACATTTTGCAATGTTCTGTGAAATCCTTGAATGTAATTAGTTTAAATGAAGAGCTAAAGTGACATGTGGTCCAATTTTGTACCACCTTCTCATTAATCATTATAACCAGTGAATATTTGAGTAGTTTTCGTTTATTTTGGCGCTTTTTCGGCCTCGTGTGAGGTAGAAAAAGAAAAGGGATTGAGTGAATACGGCTTTGATTGAATTGGTATGAATACCAAATGCTTAGAGCACTACCATGTGGGGGGTTAGTGACGATGAGGAAAGCATTCCCACGGAGAAGATCCTCGGTTTCATATATATAGTATATTGTTGGTATCAGACACCTACGTCATGGTTGAAAAAGTTTTGGAGATTCTTTCATACTAGCATTCAACGAGGGTGTAATGTTATAATGCTCTGGAAATAGCTGTTGATGATACTGTTTGAATTATGTATCATTCATAAAGAATCTATTTGATCTCATACTTTCTTTTTGAGGTACATTTGAAAAGAAATATCAAGACATTATTTTGAAATTTTCCTGGGTTCTCCGAAAACGTAAGAAAGTAAGAAAATTGGTAGAATTAATTTGTTGCCAACGGTTTGCTCCTGTTAACTAACTTATTTATTCAAAGTGCATGCGTGTGTGCAATTGTTTAAGCATGTACGTTGCATTATTTTTGCATAGGGGCAGTGTATTCATTGATTCAAAAATCCAGTGAAAGCTTTAATTCCCCGGTTTTAGCAATTACCCACTTAAGATTCCATTCGAGTTGGCTTTTCTCCATCTTGTCTCACACAGAAAATGATATCAGCCGACCAAATCCTATTTTACCCACTTTCAACCACTATTTCGCAAAGCCTTTCTAGAAACATACACGCTCTTGAAAGAGGAATAGCTCATACAGAGAATGTGGCTTTGGGAAACATTACCCCGGGCGATTACGTAGCAGCAAACTGCGCGTAAGAAAATGGCAGCTAAAACTGTACGAGGATTCGGTAGAAAAGAAGAGTGAGGGAGGGCAAGAGAGAGAGAGTGAGTCAGTGAGATTGGTATTTGGATCCCGTGCGTAATACTGGTTCCAAAGCGCCCGGCCAATTATTTCGAGTCCCATCTCTAATTGCGAGCCCGAGTGCTCTCCGCCAATCTCCTTTGCCTTCTCACACCCCCCTTCCAACGCTGAGTTACGTGTGGCTAGCACAAGTTCATTATATTTCTAACTTCTCTGTAAGGGTTACAATTCTGCAGGGTCCAATTTTGCGATGCATCCAGTGATAGTGGTGATGATCTCTTGTTTTGCCCGTTGCCCGCGATAATTGGTGCGGTGAGGTGGACCACACAAGGAGGACACTAATCTCCTTTAAACCCATCTCGTAACGGTAACCTCGTTCGTCGCGAGGTCATCATCTAGCACTCTTCGTACGTGACCCTAAGGTTGAAAGGCCGTTCATTGTTTAGAGCACAGAACATTGTTTGCCTTTCTTCTGAATACTTTTAAACGACTGCTTGAAGTTAATACTTTTCGTCATTTTAAATTCAAAACTACATCCGATATCATATAAACGAGCGATACATGTAAAGCGACGCAATGGTATAATTTAGGGATTGTTGAAAAAGAAGTTTGGGTGTCAAATAAGACTAGCAATCAAACTAAAACTAGGAGTCTAAATGTTACATTTATTCTCTCTCGTGAGCTAGGTTAAGTCGTACATTGCTGTGATATAAGAAACACATTTTTCAAACTATATGGTTGAACAAGCAAAGATATGAAATGAAGTGAACTGTAGGGTTACTAATAGTCAATATTTTTGTGCAAAAAATAAACATATGGAATAAATGCATTCCAAATAATTCTAGATGTGTTTTTTGAAACAGGGAGAATAGTTGGAATCATTATTTCCATTTTTAACAGCTAGCCTTGCATGCGCATAACGGAAGTGCAATATGAGATACTCTAAAGCATATAGCGATATTTTTTACAGCTAATAACATAATTTGGATTATATTTCCCTTGAATATTTCCCTTAATTTGGGTATTATGGAGTCCTATATATCCGTTGTGCAAGCGGTATCTAGCGGGATATTTTATTTGAAATCAGTAAAAAAATATCCTTTTTCACATAGCTACACGGTACACCTGTTTTTGTTTTCTATTTATATGAAAGTATTTACTTCTTTTAATGGTTTAGTAGAATTATTATTAACCTATAAATCACCTTCAATATGGTATTAAAATGAAAATTTCAATAAAACAAATTAACATACGTAATGCACATATTTTGCTGCCTCTTATTAGATATAAGTTTATCGTTTTGCAGAAAAAGTATACCTAATTTTTAAATAGTATGAGTTACCATAAAATTGTCCCTCTAAAAAATTAGTCGATGGAATAAAATATTGGATCAAATTTTTAAAAAATTTCATGGTTTAAGAAAATCAATATAATGTACCATAAGATAAAAAGGATTTAAAATCATTAATTAGAATTGGCTAAATACGCATACAGTTTTTGAGCAAGCAAAACGGGCTAAATACGGGCTACAAAGAACTTTAGTTATAAAAAGCTCATTACGACTTTCGGTTGTCATTTTAGTAGGGTTTCGTATTTTTCCCTAAAAATTAAATACATTGATTATATTTTGATAACCAAATTTGTTCATGTTGGTGGGTTTAACCTGCACAAAAAATTAATGCCAGTACTTAAAGCACTTCCGAGAGAGGGATTTAATTTATTTCTTCATATATATCTCCCAATAATTCTTAGTTTATTCTGATATTTTGTAGGAAAAAAACACTTTTTATTTTAAATTTGAATAGCTGCCAGATATTTCGTAATTTTTTAATGATCATAAATATCGATTTGGTTTCCTAGAATTAGAAAGTGGTAGAGCAGTGTGCATTAAACTCAGCTTATATCCCTCCGGCCGGTTGCTGGGCGTATGCACGTGTGTTTTCAATCCTCTGGGAATTGCGTCTGGGAGTTCCGAATGCACACCTTGCGCCGCATGTTTTTTGTGCCTAACTGCAGTTGTTGTTGAAAAGGTTAGTCACACGGCGAACTGGACAGTGGCGTGAGATTCGGTAAAACCGCTACAATGGTTTTTACGAAATTTCCCACGTTCATATCATGCTTTTACAATGGGGAGACAACATCTCTTTCGCAGTGGGCCCGTTCTGAGGATTTTTGAATCGGCAAGAATCTATTTCCAAAATTTTATCATAAAAACTATCAATTCATTAGATGAATGATTCCTCAAATTCGCGCCAAAGTTGGTGAAATTTAATCAAAGTATAATACATCGACGTCCTCAGAAGTTAATTAAAAAGTTACACATTTAATCTTTTGTGTTTGAGTTTAAAATATTTCGCTTTTGTTGAAAAGAATCGATATTGGCGGAATTTGTTCAGTGAATTATTTTTTTCCTTTTTTCAGACGAACACTTTAATATAATGGGTTATTCAACTTGTTCAATGAACTTAATCATGGGAGTAAGGGAGTTCAGTAAATGACAGCAAATAAATGAAATTACCGGTAGCCTTTAAAAAGATTTTTTTTAGATATGACATCAATAATCAATTATTCTCTTGGAAGCTTATGAAACCATATTTAATTTATTTTTATCAATGTATCATTGGGTCGCATTAATTTTAATCACTGAGTTCTTCTTTGTACCTTATAAATGTTTCACAACAAAGGGACATTTAGGAAAAGTTTTCATCTGGGGAGAAGTAAAACGCCACGATTTGATGTGTTGCTGATAGTTAACATATTTGATAAACGCTAATTGTACATAAAATATTAATAATGTACGCTAATACCTGATGGACACAATCCTAGCTCAAAAGTCCAGCAAAGCTTATTTATCAAGAAAATTGACTTTTATACATAATGACACAACTGAAATATTCTTTAACTTTTCGATTATTTTTAATAATTTTACTACATTATTTTGGTAACATTTCACGACGTTACTAAGGGTTTTTGAACCCCAGCAATACACATTTCAATATTCCCAACCCATCGCGTACAAATGACAAAATAACCTAAATCCAATTTATCATGTTCAAATAAATCACCTCGGGGATTGAGATCGTGCGGTGGCTAAGGTACTGGTACTCTCTTAAAGAGAGTACACCATCCGTCGGTTGGGACGATATATTGTGGTCTTCTTGACGCCTTTTGTTATGATAAGATCAATGTCTACGACGGGTTTCACTCCACCTTTCCTCCATTCCCTAAATATGCTAATCCTACCCAATTACATGCCTTTACCTTATGACGCAATAGACATCTGCTGTCGGCCGCTTACCTTAATAATTACAACAGCTATAAAACACATCATACGAGGGTCATCCGGAAAGTAGTACCCGTTCGTGAAATAAAGACACAAAAGTAAATATTAACAAACATAAAAAATTTTAAAAAGAGGATACTTTAAACTACTTCTCAACATAATCTCCAAGCAAATTAAGGCATTTGTCATAACGTGTGACAAGTTTCTGTATTCCTGCTGCATAGTCCTTCGCCGCCAGCTCATTGAGATACGCGAGGGACCCATCTTGCACAAATTTTTGCATAATGCAGATGGTGTTTAACAATTTCATGAACAATTGTTCGAGAAACATTGGGAAAATGCTCACAGATGTCATCAATTGTGACGCGCCGATCGTTCCTCACGAATTCGTCAACTGAGCTCACCAGTTGGTCTGTAATGACAGACGGTCTCTCCGAACGCTCATCGTCGTGTGTGTTCCCCCTCCCCATGTTGAAGTTGCGACACCACCGCCGAACAGACGACTCGTCCATTACATTGTCTCCATACACCTCCTTTAATTGGCGATGAATATCACATGGGCGAACGTTTCTTGCATTGAGGAATTTAATCACTGCCCTCACTTCACAACTGGCGGCGTTCTCAATTTTTTTAAACATTGTAAACAATCACAGAAACAACACAGGCAATGCTAGCGTCACGCAACTTGGCTCAGAGAAGGCAGACAAGCCACTGAAGCTATCTGACCTCGTCCAGCGGCTACTCGCGTCGTCAGCACTTCATGCGGCACGAACGGGTACTACTTTCCGGATGACCCTCGTATGTCCACTGGTCTTATATTGTCCCTTTCTTTCATTTTATTCAAAATGGCTAGTGTTTCCTGCTCCCTAACTCTACTCTCTGCTCTTTCCTTGCGTTCTACTCTCCATTATTTTTGGTGAGAATAACTTTCTATAATACACATTATCTACCTATCTACTGAAAAGATTTATTAACACTCAATAATCATTAATAAATGTTTTTTTTTGTTTTTAGCGTACCTAAATATTTAATCGTCTTTAAGTGAAATTAAGGTGAAGAAAGGGTTTTCTAGCACTTGAGGAAAAAAATTATTTAAAAAGTAATATATTTTCAATAATATGGTTAAAGGTTTCTAGGCAGTAAAAATACAATATTGTTATTATATTGGTTTGAACAAACGCAGTGCACTTCAGTTTGTAGAAATGTTTTCTTAATTTATTAAAGATAATAAAGCTCTGTGATGACGTAATTAGACATCAGAAGGAGTCCAGCTAGCGGTTAAAAGGTTTCGTTTTAAAATATTAAATCGTTTGATTAAATTACCTCTGAAATGAATGACTTATATTTGTAATCTACAATACTTCTGTAACATTAAGTTTATATCACTGTGATTATTAAAAAGGCATCATTAGTTAGTTACCTTTCGTTGAAAAATATTTGCGCATTTTCCGCTGTGAGAGATCTGATTGGAAAATACTTGTTGTACTTTTCTTGAACGGAAATACAAGGTCTTATTACTCATTTATATTTTACGAGAGAAATACCATTATTTAAACAAAACATGTGAGTTGTATACTGCGTTAATGTTAAATATTTTTGGTTAATTTGTTTCACTGCTAAAAATAACGTAAATATAAATTAACATATATCGCGGACTATAATAATAGCGCAGTTTGTTTTATCAATTTGCTTATTCACTGAGTTTTTGGAAATAAACAGCAAAATAAACATAGGTTTCATCGAATTATTTTTATCTAAATGTTTGTCAATACAAAACATATATACAAGTATAAATACAAGTGAGTATCTAAGTTCAAACAATAAATTTAAATCATGAACAATTTCGACTAGATTTCTCGGAGCAGTTGAATGAAATTTTTTTGGAATTATATCTTGTGAAGAGATAGCTCATTAGCGGAAAATTTAATTTCCTTTCGTTCCTTATGCGTTAAAATTAGGTTAATTCACAATTATGGAAAATTGATTACCCCTCATGCATTTTATCTTCGCTAAGAGTTTTTGGATGACTTTACTTGTGGATTTGTCCATCGGCACAATTAATTTGAGTCTTAATTAATTTTACCGTAGAGCTGAGTCGTAATAATGCTCAAAATTTTAATTAGTTATTTTTCCAACTATGTAGAAAATTATAATTCATTGCTTCAAACATGTAGCTGGAATTTAGCAAACTAATATAGAAATCCTATAAAAATATGCAACGCGAAGCTCTGAGGGTGAAAGTTAATGCTAGTTGACTGATTTATTGGACCGATTAGGAATATTATAATTTTTATGCATCACTCATATCGTAGGAAATGTATCAGCAAAAATATTACTCATAAGGTATCTGTAGATTATTTGATATCCAACTTAGAAGTAAACTGTTAATATACAGAGTTCGCTTCGAAAGCGTTGCCGCAACACGGTAGTCTATTTTTAAAATTTCTTTTATTATATTAAATATTTTATATAATGCAGCAGTATATCTGGTTTTTCATTTGATAAATAAGTAATCGAAATTGAATAAATATGAACTTCTCGGATAGCTGCAAAAAATTCAGGAAAATTATGTGCATGCCTTATGGACTCTGTAGATGTGAGACATTGTTTTACCAATAATTCCTCCATGTTTATTAGCCTTTAATATTCATATGACAGTTCGGTACCACAATTTTCTCTAAATGTATCCATTGGGCAAAAATTTGAGTTAAACCGAAAACTTAAGCAAATGTTTTATTACAATTTTCATTACCCGTTTAAGAGTTCTCAAATTAAATTTATTGGAGTATTTCATTTTAGCATTAAAATTTCGTGAAGGGCAATTACGATTACATTTTCAATCATAAATTTTTAAGAGTTCTGTAGTTATAATGTATGTTTCATTCATATTTATTTCTAATTGGAATTATTTTCATTTGAGCTTATTTAAATTGTTTGAGTAAAGGTTTAAAAGCGGATTAAAACAGTTGATTTGGTTTCGGTTGTAATTAAAAAAATAGTACCTAGTTTATCTTGGGTAGAATTAACAATTACATTAAATGATTCTAATTCTAATTCGATTCAATTTTTGTGTAAAAAGCTGATCATCTATCATCAAGGATTTTAACTAAAATTCAAGAATGATAAAATGAACGTAAATTTTAAGTTTGTGGACTTTACCAAAGGTTGTTTTCTTAGTTCCTCATTACCAATTAAAGCGTCCATAAGAAAATCGAATACAGTGATAGGTCTAGAAACGCCAACGGACAGCCTTACTTGGGCTGTGCTATTATAGTTTCTTAAGTTTGTTATTTGAATAGCTATATTGGAATGGACATTGTTCTTGGAATTGTAAGAAAACTGGTAAACAAAAGAAATATATTAAATTATTTTAGGCTCAACTTTGTGGAAGTTCATGTTTATTAAATGAAGAACACAATGTATATTTCCAGGGTTCTTCCAGTGGAAATAAGCATTGTATTATTCATTTATATATATCATATATATAAATGTGTATATTTGTATCATTCATTGATATATAATTAGTTCATAAAATTAAGAGTAAATTTTATCTTTTGCATTGCAATAACTTTCACTTTTGTTTTAATTTCATCCGTGGTAGGTGTAAATGGAGGTGTAATCATTGGAACCACAAATTTCATTCCACATCCCCTAACAGTTTCTCTGAGAGTTTGAATGCTTGAAAATTGCATCGGTTTGGCTTAATAGAGGACTTTTCGTATGTAACAAATAGATTTGAAGACTGTTACCGAGCAGGCAAATGTCCTTAGGGCTAACATCCACTAGGATGCTATGCCACCCTGAAACTAGCGTATTTTATAAATAAGTGAATCATCGCAGCTAATCACGCCGTCGGGGATGGCAGGATATGACTATGGATGAATGGAGGAATTTTATCTTCTTCTCCACCTATCTTGCGGGTGAAATGAAGCAGCAAAGATTTCTGCTAGCATCAACTGGTAATTAATAAAGGATTAATGACATAATAAATAAGTGCACTCATGCTATGCAAAATTTAACTTAGTTGCTAAAAGTCTGTGGTTATTTTAAATATTCAGTTTCTTCTCATATAATACTCTTCTGGATGTAATGAACACCACGTTACTCAATCTTGTGGGTATTCTTCAAATGTGTATTTATAACAATGCATTCGGAGTATAAACGAGATGAATATTCCAGTAAAGGGAGTTTGGTTGCGTATCAAAGTTCATATGTTATGAACAAAGAACAGCTGTGCTGGAACCCTAGCGTAACCAAGAGAAAATATCAAACATTTGACTCTTTAATAATGAAAAACCGATTTTTAAATCCAAATTATTAATGAAAATATATTTTCACGTTTAACCATTCATGTTTAAACATTTTATCTGCACTTTGTGGGAGAGGGTATACAAAAAAGACCATAGAATATTGAAAATGTTTTCAATTAATAACCGCACACTAGTTGTTCTATCTATTGCTGGATTTTATTAGGGTAAATATTCAAGAGTGTTTGCATTTGGTTGTGAAATCTACCAACGCATGGTATGGGTACGTCTTCTTACTCAGACTCATTCACGTGATATGTCCCTAGCTTAATTAGACATGTATTTAATTATTTGTTCCATAAAAGCACATCCTAATTTTTAATGATTCCCAGTAAGCCGTGATGAAACAAACTCTGACTTAACTTTCATCTTTTGGGAGTTATAACTGACGGCATAGCATGAGGTCAAGGGATTCTCCGTAAAAGTAGGTTAATTATGTTAAACTTTTCATGCTTTATCTCCTCAACTTTTTAATACGGTTTTCGTTTCGTATAAGGATGACGGTTGCGGAGTTCAAATATGGCACCGTAAAACTAATTTGCTCTTATTTTTATACTATTCCGCGTATTATTACTAAAAAAAAGAGTTTGATTTTAGCAAACGCAAATCCTTCTATCAATTATATAAGCATAATAAAATTTAGGATTAATGAAAGGTCTTACTAAATCTCATCTTAATAAAAAATAAATGAAGAGTCAGAATTTTTAATGGCATTTTGATTACTTAATCTCCTCGTCATATAGTAGTTGATTGCTATTCTGAAATGCTATTGTTTAAACTGAATTTCACTACTTGAAAAAGCTTGTGAAATTTTTTCAAGGTTTATTTTCTATTGTTTTTTACATACACGAATAAATGAGCTTTGAACTCATGGAATTTTTGAGCAGATATAATTAAAAAAGTAAACATTCATCGCACACTCTGTGTACTTAGGGTTAGCTCTCAGATATGTAGTTACTCAGTTAACTTAAGGCTGTTTGATGGCTTTTAAAAATCCATCATTCATACAATATCACTTGGAAACAGCCATCCGATTTCGGAGAAAATATTTCATTTTATTAGTGAAACGATATAAACGAACGAACCGATAGCGTATATTTCAGGTCTCATTTAAAATTTCATTGGCATTGTGTCTATTTATAACCCACACAAATTAGGAAAATATTTACACCGATTAAGCTTGTCTTCAAGAGGAAACCAACAAATATTTTCCCGCTATTTACTAGTTCGTAAATACACATTTTCCAATAACGTCGCCAAAAACATTTGATCGGTAAATACTCAAAAAAATAAGAAAGGAGTCCGTATTGACCATATCAGGGAAATGCTCAAGGAAATAAAAATGTTTCCAAGTGAATGAAAACAAATCAATCCGAATGACTTATTCTGGCCACATGTCATTTGAGTTTTCCTATCCAGTATCCTCACATCACATTTATACACTACATGAAGTCTGTGACTGTTCGCAGCGAAACCTTTCCGTGTTTTACTGACCTTCTTTTTATGCTATCTTATTTTCTATACGGGTTATTCAGTCTTCAATTTTTACCACAACCATTGTACGTTTAGAGCACTCAAGGTTGCTCAAGTTTTGGCGGTGCAGTGCGAAATATGTGTAAAAAACCCATGCAAAATTAATTGCGTCGGAAATAGTCCTTTCATCGGATGGCTAATGAATGAGCAAATCTAATGCTGAGGTATTCTACATTATTTGTAAGGAAGGTCTCAATGCATCTATTACTTCATAATTGATTTAAACTCGACTGGGGGAGAAGGAAGGAATCGGAGTGAAGTTTGTAGGAGAATACGGTTTAGGAAAAAAGAATGACCGTGGAGAGTAGCAATAGAGTCCTGATGAATAAATTTTAATTGCTAAAGAACGCTAGATTCATACTCCATAAGAGACGTTGGTAAATGTGGAAAATTCCCGCGGTTTCAGAAAATTATCAGATAGACTATAGTATGGTATAAACAAATTTAGGACTAGTTTAATTAAATCTCATAGTTTCTCAGGGGTTGATGCGGATTCATGCAGATAATGTGAAATTATATGCTAGTAAATTGTTACATCAATTTAAAGTGGATTAAACAAAGAATACGGATGATAAAATAGAATGTAAAATCATTAACCGCGAAAATAAGTATAGTCTACCCATAGATAGTGGAAAATCAATGAATGATGGTAGAGAAATGGTTGAATTAAAAGAAAGACGGAAATATTTCAAATAAAGGATACATAACGTTATAAAAGAAGCTGTAATAACAATTACTAAAAATATAAGGGAAACATGAATGTCAGATGAAATTGTTGAGAATATAGGCGAAAGAAAGAAATGCAAAAATGTAAGCACACAATTTGAAAGAGCGATGTACAAAGAAATGAAATGAATTGGGGCGGGAAAATGGATTGAAAGAAAGAAGCGAAATGGGGAACGCAGTGCTTAGATATGGAGAGTGCACAGAGGATGGGTAAAATGGTGCTTGTAAAGGAAATCAGTGAACAATTTCAAAGATTAAATTTAAAAAAAAATCAATTAAAAAAGACAATACTCTTGATAGATGGAAAGTATACAATGAGGATCTACATGGTAAGAATATTAGACCAAAAAGCTTGGCCATAGAAAAAGAATATAACGTAAACGAGGATTGCTCTGGTCCACCTGTGTTGATAACGAGATTAAAGAGAATTTAGGGTACTGAAATCGAATAACGCTGCGTGGATAGTAAACATCCCCGCAGAACTACGTATGGGCCAAGGATAACGGGGGAGTTAAAGTTTTAATGGGTTCATTCATTCTTTTTATTAGGAAGGACTTGTGCCGGAAGATTTTGTCAGATCCCAACAAGTCTATAGTCCTAACAAACGGTTCCCTAAGAAAGGGAACCGTTTGTTAGGACTATAGAATAACTAATTTAATTTAAAACGCAATAAAGATGGTATTTATCATCAATAAAAAATGAGGCATTTGAAGAAAAATGTAATTAGAGAAATAGGCGTTCATAATGTTGGGAGAAATCCTAAGGTGACAGGAGTGCGAGAATTTTTTTTGGTTGAAAAAGGAATGTTGAAGATAGGGATAGAGGTTTTGCGGTTTGGCAAATAATTAAGAGGGAGAACAAGGAAGCGTGTATTATGGGGTATGATGAGAGATAGAATGCGTGCAAAAGTAAAGACGGGTCTTAACGGCGTAAGGTCTTGTTTCTGTTAGGCGACTCTGACAAAGTTAGGGATATTAAGTCAGTATCCATGCAAAACCTACAGTATAAGGCAGACTACCAACTATTACCACAGAATAATTTTTATAGATATTAAATGTTAGTCAATGGAAAGGAGTCCAGTATGATGAGATCCTTCAGAAGTGGAAGACTAAATGATATACTAAAGTTGGAAAGCAAAAAATAGAGCAGCTAGAATAGTTTACTAATTTTTAACATATTTTGGAAAGTTTTAAAACAAATAGAGGTACAGCAGTGAGGGCATTAAATAAGTAAGAAACTTGATAAAGGACCTTAGGTTGATAAAAAGGCCCTTCGTAAAAATATTAGTAATAGAATTGGGAAAAATAAATGTGAAGTGTGGTATTTTACCTCTTGGATACAGTCGTTGAAGGAAGGTTTTATTCTAAATCGCGCACTTTTGAGATATGCGTCATGGTATGAAATGAAAATGTGTAATCTTGGTTAAGAAATACCTCTTAATTTTTGGAAATTTGCGAGAGAAAATAAAAGAGAGAAATTGAAAGAAGGCTGGGAAATCATTGCTAAGTAGAATGAGCAGGAATGGAATGTTCAAGAATCTGATACTGCAGATTGTTGGGTAAGTGAGTTGAAGTCTGCATAAGAATAGGGGTGCTGAACAAAATGAAGTTAGGCAAAGGTTAGTCGGTATGTGGAGTGAAAGATTAGTTCATTTTCAGTTCAGGTAGAGCATTAAATGACTAATAAAAACTAGGACTAAATATTCTGAGTTGATGATTTTTTAAAGCTACTATTTTGACCCTAATATATTAATTCTAATGATGAGATCTTCTATATCTCTATATTTTTCCAAAACTCATTTATTATGAAGGTAAAATACATTCCTTCCATTTCTTCATTTTAAAATCCTCATTAGTTTCATACATGACTGAAATTGAATACTTAGTCTTCAAGCTAATTTACTAGTATTATAAGAGTAGATTACAAATCAACTTATGTTTCTGATTTCATATTTTTATCCGCCAGATTAATGCTATCAGTATCCTTTCTTCTACATTTTATGCTATTCTTTCTTTTTCGACACATTCTTATTCATCCACGTTGATTCATAAACTAGGGACCATATAAAATGCAATTTATTCCTCAATCCATTGCAAAAAAATAAGGTAACCGTCTTTTTGCAATTTTTTTAGCACAAATAGTGGCATTTCCATCGGTAACCATCCAGTACAAATACACCGAGCACAAAAAATAAAACGTTGTGCTCATAGTAATAATTTAAGAGTGGGAGACCATTCGGATGATGTATGGTCATTAAAGCACTTCAAAAACACAGGTATCACAACATTGTAATTGACCTGTTTACTCAAAGCCTAAACTAACAATACACTTTTCCAAAAATATGCACAAAATCACATATATGTTTTCATTACGAACAAAAAAAAGTGTAAGTATCAGTAATAACTACTAAATTGCTAAATTTTCAAAAGTCAAAATTGACTGGAAAACTTAGATATCATACGGAAGTTCAGAATCCATGTTATGTGAGGTCCGAACTAACTATTGATTTTCCAATAATTGATAATACAATAGTAGTAATAATGATAATACCAACGATGGTTGCACTCTAATAAGTAGGGGTTGCCTTTGCGGTTTTTATGATGTCCAAATCACGGACTTGCCTTTGATCAGCACCGATTTTTCAATTCTATTCATTTCCCTATTTCTTCCCTTTCTCCATCATCTTTTCCCTTTCCTTCATCCTCCTCTTTTATCCATATTCCGCAGTGCCGTCCTCCCCAGCTGACCGCTCCCTCATACCGCGGCCTCAAAATCCTCCCCTCACCCCGGTTTGGCCCCGACTTTCATCTCCTCCTCTGCTCGCTCTACCCCTCGCCTCCCTCCCAATCCCCCTTGCCCCGGGCACCAACACCGCAGATCCATATCACTTCCGCCTCGGCTAATACCAATCCGGAAAGGGGGGGGGGCGTGTGAATTCGTCGTTCCGCTTTGATGGAATGACTTCAAAAAGGTTTATAAGCGTCGTTAAGGATTTCGCTCATTTAAATATCGCCTCGGGCAAAGCATTCGAACCGCTCACGCGTCGAGAGGGGAATGCATTTCACTCTGCGAATGAATGTACCATTCCGTAAGCTGGGCTGGGGACAAATAATCTGAGAACGAAAGGATTTCGGCGACGTTTGTTGCGATGCGTCGCTTCATCACGGAAACGCATATTACATCAAAACTTCCAGTTCGCATACTAAGTCCTCACAACAGCATGCATCGGGAATCCGCTAAATAATTAGATAGTTCTGCTTTCAGTTGCGAACATGGCCATATTATTTGTGCCATATCATGTTATTAGATCAATGCTTATGATATTACAGCTACCTATTATCCCATGGTCTAATAAAACTCGTGTATTTGTTCACAAATTACGTGTCACGGATAGCATAAATTAGAAATCGTAAATCCGGAAAGTGACACTAGCAATTAGAGAAATTTTAGGCTGGGTACGGGGCATTCCACGAATGTATTTCATAAAGAAAAAAAATCGAAATTGATCACATTATGTAAAACCAATAAGGCAAAATTGAACCCACAGATTCGGAAATTAATTAAAATAGAGTATTTTTTTCTAATTTGACTCAATTTCAATTACATTTTTTACACACATTTTCTTGTTTTTCTCGCCAATTAAAAAACTGTCACCCACAGCGCGTGCTAGTTGAGTGGTCGTTTCAAGAATCTAAGAGAGGTTAGTGATCGGGGAAAAAGGTCAAAGGGAGGTGGGGGAGGATGAGAGAGGAGATGGGATCTTTGAAAGTAGCGTTGAGGAGGTCGGAAGCACGGTGGAGAAGTAAATATCGTTATCGGGTAAGATGGAAACGTTCCCATTCACATGAAAGGAAAAATAAACCATTTTCAATTAATTTTCTTCATGAGGCTATTGACGCTTATCAACATGTTTTATTTATTTGTAATATCTGTGAAAAGTGTAAACTCTGGTTACTGTGACCCTTCTCGAAATATGTCTTGTGCGGCAAACCTTCAGTTTCTACAGTGATTTTCGCCAACACATTTTGTACAGAAATTCTACACGTTCACTTGGCGCTGCCTCCATTCGCCTCTCCTCACCATTCAGAAGGCTAGTAGTAGTTGTCATCTCGGTACTTCATTGTCATCGAAATAATCATGAGAGTCCCCGGTTGGACTTTAGAACATCATTCTTCAAATTACTGAAGTATTCACCTTTAAGGAGCACTTAAAATGAGGCCGCCTCGGGGGAAAGAGGAAGAGAGACGGAAAAAGTCTCTCGCTTCTCCAATATCGTCCAGTGCAGAAAAAGTGGCTGGGTCTTTTAACTCGGAGGCTTACCGTCGTAATACAAAGGATTCCCGTCTGAGGTTGGGATCAAAATACTTAATTCGTGGATTCTTTTCCGTTGGCACAATTTCTTTCGCAGTGACCCGCGATGGTCAGTAGCGTAAAGCTAACATGAAAAACACTCATGAAAATATTCTGAATAACGTGTGAAAATGAAATGAAACTTAGTGACAGTTAAATAAAATTCAATTCAACGTTACTCTATCGTTGGCGTTATTCAAAACATTATAGTTATTGAAATGCTACTAATTTAATTCTCCGTAAAGTTGTTTATTTATTAAATTTACCTTAAATAACTCTTTTCACGCAAATTGAACGCGCAAATCAAGAAAAAGACTTTCATTATACGAGTCTTTCTCATTCACCGTAGCAAGGTAAATAGAAAAATTATTTCAAATTAAGATAAGAAATCGAATTAAATTCAGTTGACTAAGACCGCTTTTAAAGTGGATTAATGCCAGATATTGGAGTGTTAGGAGTTTTGACGGGGTAGGATATTGAGTGTAGGTAGCAATGGAGTATTGGTAGTCTGTTCCCTTCTTTGAATCACTTGTTTTCACTCCCCGTATCCATTAACCTGTGCTAGCCAATCTCAAGTGCTTATGTTCTAAGATTCTCACTCTTTCCAGAATTGGTAGAATCCCGAATAGTGCGTTAGTTTTACAACTTCATATTTTAGCGTACTGGTATGACAAATATGTAAAATATTTTAGAGATGTCATACAAAATAAGTACTTTTTTAATCAATACTGACATGTGCGTTGAAATGCAGTGATTCTCTGCTAGTGTCATTATGTGAAATAAAATTTGTACAAATAGATTAGGCTTCAATAAAAATTTAATTACGTATTTAATTTCGTATATAGTACGACATTCCAAAAGGTATTATTATAACGTTGATTTTTACTGAATGTGGGTACATGTTATCTTCCTACATTGAAATTTCATCCATGAATAGTTTGATATTATTGTTCATGCAAAAATTACAAGACAAGGAGACTTCTAAGTCGCATTTTTCCCATGATACATCTACATAATACCCCGCAAGCCGCCGCAGGGGCGTGTGGCGGGGGGTGTTAGGTCACCAACCGTAAAGAGGAACAATACCACATGCAAAACAACAACGTGGAAAATTACACCCACAGCAGCGCAAACACTCATGCAACAATCCCTTCATCCAACACTCATGCTAACACATATACCGCAAACCAACAAAAAACTGCACCCCAGGATGCAGTACGAAAGCCATCCTACAACACCCAAGCCAGGATACAACAAGCAAGAATGTGAAACATATCCCTTCATGAAGTTTTCTCGGGTCTTCCACATGGTCAATGGTTTCATTTTGGCCGACGTTTCGATGCCCGACTCGTGCGTCGTCCTCAGGGTAGATTCTTATATCCCGTTAACCTTGTTTATGTAACATAATCCTCTCTATCAAGTCTATAAAATACTATTACATCCCACTTTATTATTCATTAACTTTTCCTTGCTTCTAAGATAGAAGTTCTAACAACTTCCTCGTTTCCTTGCGCATACTGAGCGCTTCTTTGTATGTTTCCATTCCTGTTGATTTTAATCTCCGTATTGCGCTCCCAAATCTCAACAGCCTACAAATTACGCATGTCTTGTTCAACAATTATAGTTTTAAGGAACAAAAAGTATTTCCAAAACATTGCGTAATAGTGGGCCTTTGCTACAAATTCAATTTGGTAAAAACTTTTAGTTTCCAGGTCTTTAAGAAATATTATGATACATTTCTAATAAAATTAATCTTATAATTGCGTCGCAACCTTCTGCGATGCAAACTCAGATTGATGAAACATAAGGAATAGGTATTAAATGAGATGTAATAATTCCACGTTTATTGCAAAATATTCTAAAAATTTCACGATTAATTATGTCTCAGATAATTTAATACCAGGAGGCTGAGGTTAAGCTGTTCTTCCGATTATTCTCAAAACGAGTCACTTTTGTAACTCACAAATTTTCCAGGTGCCAAAATTGTTGACGCGATCAGTTCAGTGCATATTATCAAAGTCCCTTTAGATCTCGGGAAAAACTCATCCATCCGGACTCCTTAGAGAGAGAATTATATGAGAGAAAAGAGGAGCTGACGTGAATATATTTTGCGCATTCGGCAGTCCCTTTCAAGACAAGAACCTAGCAAAAATGCCTACGCTATTTTTCCATATAACTTTGTCGTCTCTTTCCCGATTGCGAAGTATACGGGGAAAGTGAAAGAACTCTCGTGATTCAACACGCGTCCACTGCAGTTTTTGGTGCTTCCAGTTACGGCCGATCGATTGCCTGTCCGAATAGCGCATAGGATTTAAAATTCAAATGGACGTTGCTATCAGGAGGGATCCCACGGTCTTTACCAATGCAACAAACCACTTTTATCCCGCAGTTCAGCCGCTGACATGGAGGTTATTAACGGGAATTCAAATTTTCTAAATTGAATCCGGCGGATTCATCCTCCGACCCAAAGTCCAGTTTCCAGGCTAAGTTCGAACCAATAATTTTGTTCGCAATGATGGCGCAGCGTGGAATAATTTTTACCGATATCGTTGCATAAATTTTATCCCCGCGATGAAATTAACCTAAGAAAAATGTTTTGCGAAACCATGCATATACGAGGGTCATCCGGAAAGTAGTACCCGTTCGTGAAATAAAGACACAAAAGTAAATATTAACAAACATAAAAAATTTTATTTGAAAGAGGATACTTTAAACTACTTCTCAACATAATCTCCAAGCAAATTAAGGCATTTGTCATAACGTGTGACAAGTTTCTGTATTCCTGCTGCATAGTCCTTCGCCGCCAGCTCATTGAGATACGCGAGGGACCCATCTTGCACAAATTTTTGCATAATGCAGATGGTGTTTAACAATTTCATGAACAATTGTTCGAGAAACATTGGGAAAATGCTCACAGATGTCATCAATTGTGACGCGCCGATCGTTCCTCACGAATTCGTCAACTGAGCTCACCAGTTGGTCTGTAATGACAGACGGTCTCTCCGAACGCTCATCGTCGTGTGTGTTCCCCCTCCCCATGTTGAAGTTGCGACACCACCGCCGAACAGACGACTCGTCCATTACATTGTCTCCATACACCTCCTTTAATTGGCGATGAATATCACATGGGCGAACGTTTCTTGCATTGAGGAATTTAATCACTGCCCTCACTTCACAACTGGCGGCGTTCTCAATTTTTTTAAACATTGTAAACAATCACAGAAACAACACAGGCAATGCTAGCGTCACGCAACTTGGCTCAGAGAAGGCAGACAAGCCACTGAAGCTATCTGACCTCGTCCAGCGGCTACTCGCGTCGTCAGCACTTCATGCGGCACGAACGGGTACTACTTTCCGGATGACCCTCGTACATTTGGCCCTAATTTTTTATGTTTTGACCATAGCACTCAGAAATCCTATAATTTGAACGAATTATTGCATTCCGTCTCATTGAGAATAAAGATAGGAAAGTATGGAAGATTGAGCCCTACCGGTTCAACGGGAGCTGACTATTAAACTTACCGCTCAGAACGTTTTATGTACTCCAATACAAAGGATGTAATGATAAGTCAACATTTTCTGTTCTAATATGATGCTAGAGGAATCGGAACAATTTGAGAATCAACGTGAAAACAAAGAAGAATTATCAATGATAATTTGTTTGCGCCAAATTTATAATGCGTGAGAAAATATTTTTTTGTGATATATCACCAAATCATCATATTATTATTTTCAAGTGCTGCTATTAATCTAAGTACGATATCCATGAAGACACTTGTATGAATGACGCTTAAAATGACATTGCTTTATCCATTGAAATTCAATAACGTAATGATTCCCTACTTAATTTTCTAGTCTCGACCGAGCTACAATTTCTCTTCCAAAAGTAGTAGGCCTGAGTCATTAACAAAAAATTAATTCCACAGTTGATGCATTAACTCAAAATTCTTCGAAATAGTACCCCTGGGCGTCCACACACCGTTGTCAGCGAGTTTTTCATGCCTCATTCGTCTTTTGGAAGGCGGCAACCGTAATGCTGCTGGGCTACCTCGTCAAAAACTGTTGTAAAGCTTCCAATGAGCCTTGGTGACGTCTTTCCAGCATGAATTTGAAGCGGAGAAAGGGAAAGGCCTGATGAGGCAGCGTCACGTCTTCAGGGTGGCTGAGAAACGGTTGAGAAGCTATTGGTAGATCCGCATGCGAGTTTCCTTTTGTTCGTTCGAGAGCGCTCGCAGCATCAAGCTCGCACGCATCTTACTCATTCCCATGTTTTTGCTCAAAAGTAGATGCTCAATACTTTTAGGGATGTCATGTTCATCGGAAACCATTCAAACAATTGATTTGCGATATATGCCCAATAAAGTCTTTACTCTGGTAAGACTTTCGTCACATTTTGATATCAAATTCTGTCCTGAACTTTCGGCGTTTTTAACTTCTCTACCCTCCCGAAATAACATATGGAGCTCAAAAAAACCCGTTCTACCCTTTTCGTTATCACCATAATTTGCCTTGAGTATTTCAAGTTTCTCTTACCCGGTTTTGACCAGTTTCACCCAATATTTGATTGCTTAGTGCTGTTCCAATAGCAGGTTATTGACGCAGCATAACGAGGTGACGCTATAGAGGTTTCGCAAACGAACCGTCGACCCTCCGAAAAGACTGGTAGCCTACTTCCACCGGCCTCCAACCTCTCCTCAGACTCCCGTCTCTCGAACCAGGTCAGAAAATCTACCACCCATCCGTCCGTCTATCCTGGAAAAAATGTCATCCTACTTTTGGGACAGACCTTTATATCCGTTTCTCAAAACAGAAAACAATGAATCCACCCAAAATAATAAAAACCAAAAGAAGTATGAACAGAGTTATAACATTTTTTTCATAATTATTTTATAGCTAATAGTCCAAGGATTTCATTCCCTCATCCATTTACTTAACAAAAACTAGAGAGGAAAATATTCTCTCCAAATTCTCCCCATATTAAATTTTCCCAGAGACTATTCCGAGTTCTATGAATTTGTTAAACTAAAACACCATGACATACAGAGATTCATGAAATATTTGCGAGAATTTTCGAGTAACACTTTACACATATGTAGTCTACCTTGTAGAATATACTTATAATAAATCCTGAAAATACAAATGACTGTGTTCCTAAGTCCTATATAAATCACATAAATCATCCTAACGGCCCATTTTACATGTAAAAATAGCCCATTCTTTAGTTTTGCATCCCTTACGCCTCATTTTCTTTAAATTCGTAAAAACACCACAGTTACTATCTTTTCCACTCTATACTCCGCTTTCGCAGCATTCTCTTCCGTATTCAGTATTCCATTATCTCTCAGAATTTCTTCCATCCACTTGTTCTATCTTCTTAAAATTTTTTCCAACAAATTTCTCTCTTCGCTTATCGTGTCTACAACTTCATCGTATTATTCCTTTCCGCCCATTTTATTTTCTCCTTTGTTCCCCAGATATATGAGTTTAGATTAATTTTTCAAAATCCTTTAATTTATGGATGTCTTCTTGCCACTACAACCAAGTTTCCGATTCATGCAAAATTACGCTCCATCGTATGGTTTTCACTGGCCTCTGTACTTAATGCCCCTGTCACCAACTTCCGTCTCCTGTTTAAACGCTTCATATCCAAACATTGTTCTTGTTTTAATATTCTGCTACGAAGTCTTTCCTCTTTAAAAAATATTTCATTATATAGGCCTTAGTAGTTCGTCATCAGGCATGAAACAATAAATTAGTTACTAATTACCACGTCAGGCCATTCCTATTTACGTTGAGCGGGATTGAATAAATATAATGAACTCGATTTATATTTCCTAGTTACTTCACGGGAATTTTGGGCGAGTTTAAAAATTCGAAAGAAAGAATTTTTTCAAGAAAATATCTGTTGTTTATCAAACTTTTATGTTGTGAACTGAAACTCTTCCTAGCAATATTTCAGGTCTAAATTTTATTGAAAATCCGCTGTTCGGGTGTATAATATTGGCGCAGGAAAATTTTCCCCAATAATAGAAAATTAAGGCAATTAAATAAAGAAATTTCGGGGTCCATGCAGTCAATGGTACTAATTTAAAAAAATTTGAAATTTTAGTGAGGCTGTTGAAAAGTGGAAAGGGTCAAAAGGAAAGGTCATAAAAGGCTCACCGAGATGAGATGGATGTAATGTTAAAGGACGAAAATATTTGCGGGAAAAGGGAGCAATTCATCACGTCTATGTTTTCGAGGATTCTCAATCCTAAATAGCTATTTATGACTCAGCTACATCTTAATTTCGATACTTCGGCCCTATCTGTGACTAGAAAAATGATCAAGATGGTGAATATTAACTCATTTAGATAATTATTTAATGATAAAAATTTACCTTCTCAACTCATTGACAATGTACCTGTAATTATTTAATTTTTTATGAATGTTTATTTATATATTCATAAGCAGTATTTTCTTACGTATTTTGGTCTCCATGCAATTGATGTAGCAAATATATGACCGTCATCACATAAACCCATAGCGTGTAAACATGAATCTAATCTCTTGTAGATTAGGTAACAAGTTTTTATAATTAAAGATTCTTTTTTGCAAATCATTGGTTCATGTCGTCCAAATGCTGGTGTCGTTGGTCCAAGCCACTAATTTATTCAGCTGTTTCAAGCGTTTATCTTAAAATTATTCTGTATCGGTAAGCTTTTCATAAAAAATAGGCCCAGATTAGAAACTAGAATACACTCTTTAAAGTTGGATAGTCCTTGAAATAATAAAATATTATTATAATTAATTGGTTAATGTACGTTATTTGGCCACCACGTTCACAATTTATCTGCTAAATTCTACTAAAACTACTTTATGTTGGTTTCATTTTTTGTCGAGAAATAGAGCATACGAGTATATTTTATCGCGTATTCTGAACACCCACTTAATAAAGGTTACATGATACCGCGGTAGTCGGATGCAATCACTTCAAGGATGTTGGGGTCTGGCAGGCTATGGCCATTATCTGCGCATTTTCATGGTTCTCATTATATCACGCTGACATTATGCACTTGTGCGGTAACAGGAAATGTGGCCATTGTAGCGATAATATTGCACAAAGCTACGCAAAATTGAAGCGCAAATAGAGGAGATCTGCATCGCTAGAAACATGAAACGAAAATCACCCAGAAATTTTACTCCTTGGCTACTGACGTGTCACTATCAGTATCAAGTGGCTGACCACATGTACACAAATACGTCGAACTTCGAGTACGTCGCATAACTCAACGTATCCTGGATCAGGGACACTTTTTTACAATTAAAGTCGAGTCATATTTGGCAAACCATTTTTCCTTTTTCATTAAGTGCAGCTTTAGAGGAAGAGTAAACTTTAGGCTTATAATTTTCTCTCCGCATTCACAAACAAATAAATAATATATTTACTCACACGCATTTTAATTTACCGTGGCGAAAGGAAATAATTGAGTACTTCCTCATTCAAATGAATACGCGCTTCCCGTTTCTCTTTAATGCATCCCTATAGAGTAACCTCACTCCTTTAATTCCGCTTAGTATCGAATCCATTGTAATGAAATACCAGTAGCCAGGGAATCTGATTCTGTTTCACTGTTACTTGGAGGTCCTTCACTGTAAACATTCCGAGGGTCTAATGTAGTATAAAGTTCCGCGACAGCGGGTTTCTGTTTTGTTTTCTCAAATTTTGAACCTTTGATTACTCCTCAGTAGAAATAAATACGCAACTAATCACTCGAGATTGCAAAAAATATAGGTTTGCGAACGATTGAATTAAAATTTATGGGGTAGCATCCGTCATTCGTAAAATCAGAGAGATAGGTGTCGGAACGGAGAGATTTGAAGCGTCGTTTTTTTCCTCGTACCATTAGAGATTAAAATTGATGTGAGTGTATATATGATGTCAATATCCTGCATGGTTTTTAATAGACCCATCTTTTTAACATTTCTTTCGTATGATTTTAATATACGTGTCCTGTTATTGAATATTCTAGGATAAAAATAACTTCATTAAGGATGAAATTAATATTCATCCAGTGCATGATCAAACTGATATTTCATTTCGATTGTGTATGTATGGCTTATGACCTAACACCCCCCTCCACAATCCCTTGTTTTGACTTGCGGGGGGGTCTTAGGTCACTATTTTAGCTTGTCGTACCATTTTTTATAATGTGAAAACCATCATGAGCATATTCTTGTATTCGGTTTGGATAATCAAAATACAACATTGGCGTTCACAAAAACTACTTGACTTACGACCGTTTTTTAACGGAAATTCCTTCGTCTACTTATTTGCTCTTAAACCTCATCAGATGCAAAAGGTTTTATATACTTTCTGACAGAGTCAATGAGGATCGAAGGAATGGACTAGTGTGATCCCTATTTCCTTCCCCAGTTCAAAATTCTACAGGACAGCAATCGTCTGGCGCCAAAGCAAATTCAAATTAGCAACTTTATCACAAACAATGCTTCATTTTGATTCACATTTAAAGTTATTGCGTTTCTTTATTAGTATGAATGCGTGTTCAGTAAATAAGCATATCTTTAAGCCACATGAAAGTAGGAAAAAATACTTTTTTTCCAAGAAGAATTTAAGGTTGAAACTCTAAGCTATCCGACCCAAGAATGCTCCCTCATTTACTTCCACACTATATAAGCGCCGCGTTGGGGAAGTAACGCGACCGGAGAATATTGGAGGTGCTATTGGGGACGTCCCAGTGTTAGTTTAGCAGGCTTCCATTAGCCGGTCTCTTATGACGGCTTAAAAGTAATTGTTGCCCTCGGGCAACAATTGATGTGTCCTGCTGGTTACATTTCTCAAGAGTACCAACTCTCATTGCATTATTTTTCCGCTTCATCCCCAGAGATAAAAGGCAAAAGTCAATTTAAATTTCATTGTTTAAATTCGCATCTGGGCAGGGAGTGCTCTTGAACTACACCACTTGCACATAGGCAGGCGACGCCGCGACTGAAGTGACACCTTGGGGGTTCATCCTCGACCTGGGAAAATCCTCGAGAGTGGAATTGGCCCCGCGATCCCACCCGTCGCCACAATAGTAGGTTGGAGGGGACGAGATCTAGATGTACCCTAGTGTAAAGCGAAAAAAGCCGTTGTACACCTCATATGCCCTCTCACATGGAATGGGATGCACGGAGATGAGCTTCTACACAGAAATAAAAATAAAAAATGGGATTTTCATAAATTTCCCAGCGTTAGATACTAGTTAGGTTCCAGAGGTGTTTTGACGACAACTGTCACTTTGCACCGTGTGACACCCTTATATGAAATAAAATTATTTTTAGTTGTAAATAAAATAATAGGTATATAAAGAGATATTATTCAAGCCATTCCCTTTCGCGTCAATTATACATCTTACCCTTCTATCTGCCGCAGAGGTAAGCGGAAGCAATGATTGGCCAACAGCTATTAAAGTATTTACTGATTGATATGTCGGAAACTCTTTACTCTTGTTGCGATCGCAAATTATGAGAGTTAAAAATAGGTGCAGGCAATTACAAGATAAGCCTTGTATTAATTTACAAAGTGAAACATTTCCTCGTAGTACTGTCTTCCTTACAGTCTTATCCCTGTGTAATCATTTTCGTCTCTGCCACAATTAAATATTGTTTCACATATCCCCTTCTTCTCATGAAACTTCAATTATTCATTGTCTTGAGAATTTCTTTGACCATATTCACTCCTAAATTTATAACACTACCGCTTACTCTTAAACCATATGCTATTATTATCTAACACTAACTATTGTGCGTTCCGACGTTTTCTCCATATTTGCGAATGTACATGACGAGGGGTTAGTTGGAAGAAAGTACTACTACTGTATATCGCTCAAAAAGGAATTTTACTAAAACTACTGTTACTGTAATCAATATTATTACTTAATCAAACCATTGAGACTGACTATGTCATTTAACTGAAAGTTTTTCACTCCAAATATTACTGCAAATACGTTTAGAACCTATGCCCGCCGTGATAATTAATATCGTATACAATGGTAGTCATTCAATCAGGCCACGAGGTTGAATACTTCGGTTGAACACTTAATTATTTAGAGGACATGATTTATGAAAATTTTAAAATAGGTTGCTATATTGAATGATTAGGTAATCCTCCTTTCAAAATAAATTCACTCATATACAGGTATATGAATGATTTTAGATTCAGGCAAATCCAATAGATCGATCATACACGATCAGGTTCATCCAATTGAATATATTCTACGTTTTTCCTATAGTCTGCTCCGTTATTCATATATTGATATGTATTGTGCATCGTTTTGAGGTGTCTCATATTACAGTCACCATTTACATATACACAATGCCACACTCACCGCAGGAGAGTGTAGCGTGGTCGTCATGGCACTAAGCTTCAATGTATGGTTATGTACTAATGCATAAGTTAAGCACATAGGCATACGTTACAAATTAACACATGTAGATAGAGAGGTTGAATCATCTATTCCGTTGTGAGTAAACACTGAGTTATTGAGCAGTACGCTATTCTCTAGCTTGCAATTTCGACTCCTCTTTAAGTGTTTTCAATGCATCCGTACCTTATTTCTATTTTGCGTCCCCCAAATTTCCTTTCTCTTCTTCGCGACTGAGATTTGCAAATCAATATGAGATCTCCCACTGATTTGAGGTTTCCTTTGTCATGTCAGTTGTCTTTCCATGGCAAAACATTTCTAAATGATCAAGATCTGCGCAAAGTTTGACATCTGAATACTACGCAGGATGGAGTGTACCCGTAATGAATAATGTTTAAACAAAACTTTGTAATTCCACATGAAAATAAGCTTTATTGTTCTTTTAATGGCAATAAGGCTTATTTTCATTTGGAGTCATACAGTTTTGCTTGAACATTATTCATAATGGAACAGTGCCACAATGTTACGCCTGAAACCATTCATTTCATGGAGTATACCCGTTTCGTAGAATTTTCATGAGGCGCTTCTATCCACAGAGCCACCGTGATTTATTTTTATTTCCACAGATTAACTCGCAAAAATGGTAACTGGCAGCTTTACGTAAACTATAGTAATAATCCTATTCTTAAGCAAGCATTTTCGAAACCCCGGTTGTCGGAAAAATCGTTTCGTATCGGGGGTGGGACCAGAGAATGAATTATATGTGTTGTTACTGATTCTCGATTTTCTAACATCAATGAACCTGAATATGCCATTCCTATAGTCAAAAAATACTTAATTGTGTATTCGCAACGCTTTGGACCTGTACTACATACTCTCCTCTCACATCATCATCTCCACTCTACCTTCTCTCTTATTTACGCCTGCTCACCTTCATCACCTCCATTTCATATGATGTGGATAATAAATTAAAAATTTTTGAAATGTTGCTGTTAAAAATTCGAATGGAAATCGTAAGAAAGAATATGCGTACATATGTCTAAAACTTAAGTTTTGTTGAAGTTTCATTATATTTTGCTCAAATCAAATAAAAATTACGCTTAGTACGAAATGAGCAATGCGCACAACTGGGCCAGCTACACATTTTGCAGGCAGGGCGGCGCGGCCTCTCCGGCCGCGCTTCTGTTTTGTACGATTATCTCGATCGCGAGCGACGCTATCACTTTGGATCATACGTGGCGGCTTTCCCCTCGATGTTTGCAGCTTCGCTTCTCTAGCAGCGAATCTCAAAACCTACACGAGTAGCAATTGTGCTTTTCCTCCCGGGTGAGTTGGGCCTTCACTTTTTAAAGCGTTCCCTTCACCACTTATTTTTCAACGTACGCTCTCTTTTTACGGATAGCCAAACATTTTTTTTCATCGCAAGTTTCAAGGGGAAACCCTGTCATCCCAATCACTGCCAAATTAAGTTAGCTCTCCAACCGCCAACATCCCTCCTCCCTGCGTCTCTTTCTCTCTCTTTCATCAGCTCCCATCTCCCTCGCTCGCCCCAAAACCGATCGGTGGCCAGGTGGATTGCGAGGGGTGGACTTATTAATTCCGAAACATCCCCTGGCACCACCCCGTCCTTAATAAAGACAATAATTAATCAATCGATCACTCATTAGAACCCTCCCTGTGACCGAAATTCCTCCCGCACCCCCGTCCTCCCTCCCAATCCGATTAACTCCTCCCCTCTGGCTTCCCTTCTTTCGTCTTCCTCCACTCGGGTCCTTTCACTCACTCCCCTCAATCCATCCCCCTTCTCTTCAAACCCGCTCCCGTTCTGGCTTTGAAACCCTCTGTCTACTCTTTGCAATCCCCCGTTCTCCTTCAGCCTCTCCCCAGCTCCCCTTCACCCACTTTTGTCTCCTTCGCTCCCCTCAACTCACCCCAGTGACACGCGCGCACTCATCATCACCCTTAACCGTAAACTCCTTGACAAAAAGCGAGAGTTTGACAAATCTTCTCGAACGGGTTAGGGTGGGATGTGGGGACGAGGGGTAATCACGGGGGAATTTTGAGGAGGTCTATCTCTCTCTTTCTCTGTCTGGTTGACAACACGGTTGCTGGAAGGTGAGGGTGGAAAAGAAAGGAGAGAAAATTTTATTGATCGCGTCTTAGAAAGGTTTTGAGGGAGGCATTATTAAAGGTGAAGAATTACGACGACCACAACCACTGCAAGACAAGAATTAGCGCATGGGGCTTGGCAGTGATTGTCATGGTGGATATTTCTTTCGAGAATCATAGGGGAAGCATTGAAATTTGTTTTTAAACTGCAAGTAATCACTTTGAATCCGTCTGGCAAATTTTGCTGTCAGCAGGCTGCACCTCGACTGCATTTATGTGTTTGAGAGTGGTGATTGAAAATTTTACGCCTATTTTGCCAAACATTTTTGGCAAATGAGTTATGAATGCATAGCAGTCATTAGCGAAAGTAATACAGGGTCCGTGCAATAAGTATCGTGACCGGTTCGCTGTAGCCTTAACGGAGCGGTGGATGGGGGTCCGATCGGTCGGCTCGGTAGAGGGGCCCCCCACCACTCAGGCACACTTTAGTTTAGTCACCTTCGGGCATGCGTTGAGACAGAGGTGGATTTTTGTGACGTGTGATTGTTTGTGGTGTCGTCGCGCCAGCATGGAGCGCACCGTCGAGCAACGCTACGCTGTGAAGTTTTGCGTTAAACTTGTGAAATTAGCGTCGGAGACCCTGGAACTCATTTAACAGGCTTATTGGTATGAGTCATACAAGAGTGTTCGAGTGGTGCTAAATGTTAAAGGAAGGCCGGGAGCTCGTCAAAGACGAACACTGCGTCGGACACCCGGCGGCCACTCGAACCAATGCTCAGGTGGCCAAAGTGAAAAACGTTTTGGACTCAGACGGATATTTAACCATGGCCCTTATCAATGAGGAGACCGGCCTTTTAGTCGGAACCGTCCACACTATTATAACAGAGGATGTTGAGATGAGGAAAGTGTGCACGAAACTGGTGCCGAAAGTCTTGAGCGAGGAACAAAAACTGTCGCGGGTGGAAATTTCGCAAGAAATTTTGAGCTGTGTCCAGGAATATGAAGGACAAGGCAAAGAAGGGCAGGATTTTCTCGGCAACGTTATTATCTCATAAGGTAGCTCAAAAGAAGCTCAAAAGAAGCTCAAAAGAAGCTCAAAGGATATCGGTTCGACTCCATCGAGGCAGTTCAAGCGGTGACGACAAAGGCCCTCAACAGTATTCCGGTAAACCGACTTCCAGCGAGCTTTTGACGAGTGGCAGACGCTCCGAACTAAGTGTATCGATGCAGGAGGAATGTAATTTGAAGATTATTAAGTAATTGTAATCATAAATGCAATACATTTTGATTTTTTGAGCCAGTCCCGATACTTATTGTACGGATACTTTAGCATACGGAAAGGGAATGAGTAAGTGTAAGAAACTTTCCGTACAAGGAGTATGCTTACACATTGGCTCTAAATCTTTATCGAAATGATTTGTGTTCATCCAGGCGAGGGCCTTCTCAGTGATTAGCTGATGATTCCATGCAGTGGCGGATCCAAGGAGATGGGGGTCTTGTGGGCTGATGGCCAAATTTGCGGAACATTTTTTCTAGTGGATTTCACTCAAGTAAAACTTAAAATTGATATTGATTCATAATAACCTTCGTCTACCGCCCACAGAGACTAAACCGAACCCCTGCACCTTGCGTTGCGGTATCTTAATAAGTGTTATTTTTAAAATTTGTTATCATTTTCAAAATTATCCGCAGAATTCATGGTTTTTCAATTATTTTTTAAATTTATGTTAACGGCTCACTTGAAAGTTTCTATATCCCCTACTGAATTTGAGGCTTTTACGTTGCTCTCGCGTTCATCGGAGTCATTGGGCAAAATCTTCGTCCACATTTCTAACAGAGCCTTCAGTCCCTTGACGTTGGGCCCAAAGACTCCGAAGAGAATACTGAAAAAAACTCATTCAGCCTGAATAACCAACGACTAAGGTGCAGATCAAAAGCTTGAAGAGAAACAGCAATGATTACATTTTTAAGATCCTATATCATAAATTTTACCAACCATAATTACATGAATAAAATAGAGTAAGCATGTTAAAAAATTAAAAACATACAAAGGAATGCCCTATTTTTAGGGATGCTATAGAACAGAGAGCTTGAGCTATTGAGGGTGTTTCGCATGAAATTTACTAGAATGTGGAAGAAAGCTTTGCAAACTGTACGGCATATTTATAAATCATCAAGATGTACTCTGGCCTGTTATGACATAATTGAAGGAATGTAATGAGCCTAAGAAAAAATCATTACCTCTATTGAATGAGATACCTGTTATGAAACACTGCGTAAAATAAATAATGAAATGAAGTATAAATAATGAAATCATTTCAGAGCAAATATAGTGAAAAATATCTGTCAAGTCTATTTATGTTTTTTTAATGTTTTCTAGAGTCAATGATATACTGCATCATGACATTCATTCGATTCTTGCCATTGGTACTACGTCACCTTTTGTTTGTTTTAAGTTATCAATAAACTTGCATATAAATAAGCAAATGGCTTGCAATTGATCAAACCTCTTGCAATTTTCATCCAACTTATGCCCATTTTCAAAGTCAATTCAGCATATAAAATTATATACTAATCTCCTGAGTCCATGTTTCCGTATTTCTAAAATACCCGCGTTTCTCTGATCTTCGACCTTTATAAACATGCCACCTGCAACAGAATTCTTAGGTAAATCAGGAGGGAACGAACACCTGCTGAAAAGATGAGATCTCATTTCCATATTCATGTAAATAGGACATCTGTGATGGATTTTCCCTATCCGATGGATAGATAACCATGACAAATGAACTTTAGTTTCTAATCGTTGCATAAATTAAAGTACGAATGAGAACGAAATCTAATGTAAAGTACTCATGTGAAGTACTGGCTGTCATAAATTGAATATCATCCCTAATCTCAGTGATTTACGTTAACGCAAACACGAAATTTCATCGAAGAATCTCCCTGTTAAGTTTCATATCACACGCGATATACAGATTGAATCCATCCCAGCGATTAATGTGAACAATGGTTATTCCACATACTGCAAACATTGTTCGGAGTCATCAAGCCCCGAGTTACACTATCCTAACGATTTATTCCATTCGACAGACCGCAACCTGGAGGCATGACGACTGAATTAGTGTGGCTTCCACCAATATGTTCCTCGAACTTCATTTCAAAGTTTTCCATCCGGTAGGCGTTGCAAAAATAGGCGATGACGTCGTCGACCTGAACCCGTCGAATATGCCGGCGGACGTGAGCTGTTCGCGTCTTCTTCAGTCGGGAAAAAAGGAGGGCATTTATTTTTTGTCGTCACTGGATATTTTTATTTGGTTCTCGAGAGCCCTTAGCAAAAATATCGCTCCCACTGGGCGAATATGCTGAGCGGTCGTCTCGTCGCTCGCTTCTTTTTTATTACAATGCGGGGAAACCTAATTATCAGTTCACTCCTAAAAACTCCTCGACGAAAATTCTTGACGAGTGACAAAATAAAATTATATTTTCCGCTTCATTATTCATCGGATGTCTGCCAAGGGTAAGGGTTTACCAGGGCCTGTGGAGAACAATCTCAGTAAAAATAAACCCGCAAATTATTGACATTATTCGATTCGAAGATTTAAAAAATATGCTGTGTTTAAATAAGTTTCATTCTACGAAGAAAAATTGATTTGTCTGAAACCCAAATTTTGGGTGTGTGTATTTACAGCTGACAGTGATATATTATTATATTGCCTTATAATTTTCAGAAAGGTATTTGGGTATTAATTTAACATTTTCTAATATGTCAAATGTGTATTTTCTTTGTACTTTTATGGAGTCAAATGCGCCTGAATACCTTTTCCCGGATACTTTTTTAACCAAAAGTATATATAGAAGTAACTGGAATGGTGCGGGAGAAAAGAATTGCTGAGAGAAATCTGGAATTCTTGGGAAAGATGGATTTTAAGCATTTCCATTAAGAAAGGAATGTTGGAAACGTGATAGAGGGGAGAATATTCAGCTAGCGGGGAAGTAATAAGATGTGTATATATATATGTGTATATATATATATATATATATATATATATATATATATATATATATATATATATATATATATATATATATGCGGAATGAAAGGAGGTAGAATATATGCGGGATTGAATAAGTATACTTTATTATGGGGTATCAAGATGTGTATTTTTATGTGCGGCTAAGAAAATGTGGAAATATTCAGGCCGTTCCCATCCAAAATCCACAATAAACCATAGACCACCCAATAATGATAGACGTGTACTTGTTAATTCAAGCCAAATTCATTATACATTAATTACATGGCGTGACGTCACTCACCATCGGCAGGATGTGCTACCAATCTAACAAAACTATTACGGTGTTAAAAGACTTCATGGCTAAAACAAACACAATTGTTAAAAAGGATATGATGGTTTAAATAGTTTTAATGCGGCCAAACACTTCAAGAGATTTGAAAGTAATGTGTGAGTAGAGGGGGCACCTCGAAAAAATTGGTAAAAATAAATTAAGTTACACACATACTTGTACTTTGGTTACGTTTTAATTGAATTGCCTTTACCACCGACCACTTCAACCGCGTGGTAAACCATGATCATGGATAAGTAAATTTACTTACTCCAATGTGGCAAAACAATAAAATAGAGCCGTAGAAAAACTTTGTAGAATCATGCCATTGTATTCCAATGTTATTAGTCACCCAATGAGATTATCGACGTTAAATAATAATATTTAATATACTTGGGTAATATTTTTAAAGTCAATTGAGGAATAAAGATCCGCTCAATCAACCAAAACCGCCAATATTTTTATTTTATAATGTGGTATATTTGGCTCGCGAGCATTTTCGGAGTCGCTTTACTTTGAAACATCAATCAAAATAATATTCATACTGTTAATTATGAATACTAATATATATGTAGGGTGCTGGCAAGCAGAGGCATATTCGAGTCCGATTGAAATTGCAATTTGTAATTTCTTTAAGGGATGTGATGAAATTAATAACGGTAGCGTCATAGAAATTTTATCATTCAATTTACGTAAAGGCACGATTATAAGACAGTAATGCTTGATACTCGTCTTTAACATTCATTTCGCAGGATCAAATAGATCGCCTTTGAATAGAAAAAGAATACCAGGAGGAATTTAACGATCCTCGGTGGAAATAGAGGGAGTGATAAATTTTCAACGTCAGTTTATCGTCGCATGTCTACCGTACGTTGTAAAATGGTTTACCTCCAATTAAGTAGTAACCTCTGCGTCAAAGTAAACTTGAATGTAAAACAAACTGCCAATCGCTCTAGTGTACGCTATATAAGGGATCAATTGACTTGGTTTTTAGGTCATCGGAATGAAAGCTGCTTTAATTCTCCTTTCGCGACCCATCCACGAGTTTCCCGCCATTAAATGTACGTGGCATGCATCGAGTAAAATAAAATATCGAATTCATTCAAAATGTTTTCCGGGGTAATGTATTTAGAAGCGCGCATTGTGATCGGTCGTATTGTTTTTTTATTGTTGTTATTTCAATCTGCGCTGTAAACAGGTTAACTTTCACGGATCGAGATTTTTTCTTATTTTACCAGAGAATTAATTAATTGGGGCGGCAAAACCGGTGCGTCGTATCGGAATTTGGCCTCACAGGCGGGGACAAGGGGGAGGAGGGGGGGGGGTGGTCCGGCGCCCGAAACAATGGCACGTCCGGTTTATAAAATGGCGGCTAATTCCACCGGTGCGGTCCGCTCTCGTGGGTGTCTGTGGTGGGAGGGGGCGATGGGGTTGGTTTCCGCTGAAAACGAGGCCGCCCCGCCCCGCCCTCTCGCATTCCCGGCCCCCCCTCCTTCCCGTGAGGGTGGTTGGGGTGGTCGTGTGGGGAGTGAGCGAGGTCATGGGAAACGTCCACAAGGTGGGCGCACCGCGGGGTCGGGGGTCTCGGCAGACGCACGGAAGGCGACAGGGAGGGGGAGGGGGAAGGAGGACGAGGCGGCATTTGTGAAAGCAGACGTCCCTGCGCGCGTCCGTCCCCGGCATTTGCGGATGGAAATGAGGGGACGACGGAGTAGGGGTTTTGAAGGGGGGGGGTCGAGATGGCCGGTTCTGAATGCAGTCGGGGAAGAGCGACCGGTGACGGAGTGATTACGCGACGGCCCGACACGGAGGGCAAGGGGGAGGAAGGTATGGCGTGGCGGTGGGATGGAGGAGGGCCCTCGGTTTCGACGCTGCCGCTTTTGTGCCAGCGAGGCATGCGGGCATTTGTCGGAATGGGAGCGTGAATACTGCATGTTCACCGGACGCTATGGAAGATGGAAGCCGTCGCTGTCCGGGGTCGGGTGTTGGGAAGGAACCAGTAAGGGGTTGGGACGATGAGAGGGGAGGGAGGGAGACAGACGGACGGATCGTGCGCCAAGGAGTGGACGCGAGGGAGAATAAGAAGTGGGTGCACCAGCGAAGGAGTCCGGGGGTCCTTCCTCCCAAGGAGGAAGCATTGTGGGGGATGATGCGTGGGTCGGGCGGGTTAGGGAGCAATTGAAGGAGCGTAGTGCTCTGCTGGGATAGGCGATAAATCACGACTCTACCCAACCCCGTTCACCCCAGGCCCATCCCCAAGGGGGAGGGGGGGGCTGAGAATGCATTGGGAGCGCAGTAGTTTGAGGGCTTGTCCGTGAGTGGTGAGGACAGCGCTATCGGAAAGAGGAATGGGGACAACAAGGGAGGGAAAAGTGCACTTATTGGCCGGGAAGAAGCATTAAATTTCTTTTCCCGTCCCGAGGTCGATAAATTAGACGAGGAGAATTACAGAATTTTTGTAAGGCGAGAGAAGGCTGGCGATGGAAATAATTATCAAAATTTGGGCCCACAAAGAATTTTGGATAACTTTTAGGATAAACGTTGTGTGGCAAAGGAATTCTAATAAAAGCCAGTCTAAATAGTGCAAAATAATTTTTAATTGAATTTGTGGAACAATTTGTATTGATTGTAACTATCCACAGAATGTACTGAAAGGAAATAATGACGGCATCTGGTTGGTAGAGATTCTGTTAGGCTTGAGTTAAATAGGAATTTTCTTCTTTAAATAGTTTTAACCAGGAAATTATTTTTCCTATGTAACGCTCGCCATACATATACTAACCACATTAATCAACCGAAGGTTGGCTTGAAGGGTGAACTTACTTAATACGTACAAAGCCTTTTACCGCGTGTGAAATTCACACATCAGGGCAGAGGAGTCAGTTTGCCTTCCCTTTGCCATCAGTGGTTTCCTATAAAGGTCTTAGTCTAGAAAAATCACAATGTTTGGTTGGAGCTAAGGGTGCTCAAAGACTTCATCTAGAATGAAACCCGGGTTTGCAGACTCATTTTGCAGACCTATTATCTATCCATTGGATATGCACGCTCCTAATAACATACAGTACTACATAGGTATTTTATGCGAGGTTTATGGCAAGATTTTAACAACTATTATATTTAGCAAAGATTGTTTCTATATTTGACCCAAATAAATCTTAAAATTAGATAATAATTAACTGAATTGATTGGTTCTCCCTTCTCTCGGTGAACAACTCAAAATTCTCCGGTGCAAATCCCGATTTGTGAGTATGCAGTATTCTTGCGGGAACTCACGGATTCAACAAGACAAATAAAATTGATCTGTTAGATAACCAAAATCCCAATTACTACTAAAATTCTCTTAATGTAACATTTAAATGAACTGTAGGGACCCTTTACATCAAAGGTACCGAATGATGAACTCCTATCCCCGTACAATAATGAAATGAACTTCAGGGCTTATAAAATAGGTAGGAATTTTTAATGTTTTGTAAGCGTTTAAACACAAGTTATTGGCATATCTTTGAGCAATAGGGGCATGGTATGAAAAAATTGATAAAATTAATTCGCTCCTCATATAGTTGACTTTCAGCACAGATCCAAAAACATAACAGCAAGGTTAAATATCAACCATCAAAGCATGTGAATAAGATTTCAATTCATTTTTTGCTTGCCAAATGCCTGTAAGCTTAAATTATGCTGGGAAACATTTATTAGACAAAATAATTCCTTACATAAGGCACAAAGAGGAGGAGGAGTTGGATCATGTAGAGAAGAATCTATCTGGCTTTAAAGTGCTTCCCGGGCAAAGGTTGAATGGACTGTGCTGATAGGTCTGAGTGAAATTCTTGGCTTTGAAGAATGATTCGAATCATCTGCTATGGCAGTAGGCAACTGGAAAATATGATATCTTGGTGTTCCCAGATCCTTTGATGAAGTCCTCCGCTAAGCTTTGTGAAACAGAATGCGTTTCAAAGTGATCCGAAACGAAGAGCTCTTTCTCTTCGCATGAAATCATTGAAGTATTGATCTGATCGAGATAAGAGTACCAAGCAGTTAATATAAACTAGATAGGCATGGATTAATTATTAAAATTTCTAAATACCAAATAAATAGTTGAAAATAATTTACCTTTGATTTTTGGCAATTAAATTCGATTTTCTGGATGGAAAATAAAGTAAACGATTAAATGTTCGTCTTTTCTTGTACCAGACTAAGTTTTCACTTCCTAAATCCATGTAAATGGTTCTTTTCGTTATGATTGGTTTTTGACAAAGACAATAGAAGCAATTTGGTATTTCAGAATTGTTACTGTTAAAATTGTTGGTGAGATATCCCCTTTCAAGTGCAAAATCATAGTTTGACTGCATGAATCCGCATGCAAAATTTTAAACTAAAATTCTTAATAGAATTTGGAAGCCTTTGAAACATTGTGCTGGAGGAGAATTGTGAATTGTAAATATACAGACAAAGTGGGGAACGAGGAAGTATTTAAAAGAGTAGTTCGATTGATAGATAAGGGTAACTTGGAGGTATAACTCTGCAGCAAAGAAGAAATAAATTCCGGACTGGGTGCTCCTTGAATCACCATGGATTATTTAGAAATATAATAAAGAGGAAACCCAAATGAACAATATCACCGAGAAAACCAAAATTTAAGTAGATAGGACTATTTAGGGATTTAAAATAAAAAGTTATCAGGGAGTGAGGAAATTAGCACTCAATAGATAAGAAAAGAGGTCGGTTGTAAACCAAACTTAGGTTTGAATTTTTTATGATGATGATTGGCATTAAAAATCAAAATGACCATATTTGATGATGAGCGGGAAAATGTTCAGTGGTTGGTAAAAGTGGTAGAAGAATGTCATATTAATAAGTAAATATGAACCAAGCAAAGAAAATTACTTTATAAACGTGTAACATCAAGTAAAAATATTATGTGAGCTGTTTTGAAAATAATTCCAACAAAAGTCTATTCTTGTCATAAAAAAGCAGATAAAATTAAGACTTAAAAATAATCAAGACCTTAGAAAAATCCATGATCAAGTTAATAAGATGGCATTACATTTGTAAATAGTACTAGTAGGGTTTCCATCTCTGATCTTGACAATTTGGACAGGGATAAGAAAATATGGAGGAAATATTCAGCATCAATACGTGTACTTCTGATTTCATTAATGACTTCCACTAAATATCTAAATGTGTGGATTTTAGCACAAAACACTTGTAAAAATTATTATTATTACCAGGTAGCAACATATGTAGTTTATGTACTCTTATAAGTGCAGATTAACGTTAGTTTTGATAATTTATAATAAGCATTCACTAAAAATGTGTATAAAAGTAAAGACATGTATAGATGTTTAAGGAAACAGCGGGAGACACCGCGAAGGTAACTTTTTAAAGGTGCCCGCTAATGCGTATTACACTGAAGCAGTTTAACTTGCAAAAATTATTCACCTTGTGCGGAAGTGAAACCTCGATTGTTAGATGTCTTGCGATCTGGGATCCGAGTTTGAACCTCGTTTAAGGAATTCGAATACGTGCTTATTCTCTAAAAAATTTTACTTCGTTTTAAGAAATTTCATTCGTTCGAAAAAGTCGAAGTGTTTACGTGAGGACCAAATAATTAACACATACCACACTTTGTGCCGTTCTATTCGAAAGATTTCGACGCCATGGAGGAAGATAGATAGAGAGAGAGATGGTGGTCTAGGTTTCAAGATGAGAGCGAATTTCAGCGTCGTATACCCGAGAAACTCGCTCATTTCGAAGCGTGCGCCGGCATGAGACGCCTGGCCACCATAAGAGTCCGTTCATCTCTTTAGACGCCGCGATGCACCATTCGGGTAAACGGACACGGAAAAAGACTCCGAGTGTCGTCTCGAAGCGGCGTTACCCAGATTCCGTCCGGGTCCCAGGGACCAGTCGGAGTGGGTGGAGGAGGGAGAGAGGGAGGTGATCGGCGAAGGGAGAGAGGCGGAAGTTGAAGGAAGGGCCGGAGTGAGGAGGCGTGAGACGTGCGATCGTGTTTGCTCTGCTCTGTGGTACACACGGAGGGACTGTGTGGACAAGCCGAATGCAAGTGCTCGGAACTAATTAGGATAATGGCCGCGGCGCTGCCTGTGGCGTGGAGCGCGGGCTGATTTTGCGGGTTGGTCGGGGCGTGTGGGGATGGGTGGGTGCGGTGGGGGAGATTGGTTGGGTGGCTGCGAAGGGGTAAGTGCGCCCTTGCGGAAGGGGTGGTCCGTGGGTGGCGGGATCGGGAGTTAGGAAGAGACGAGTGGGCGGTTGCACGTCTCGACGGGGGTGGGTGTAAGGATCCCATTCCGAAATGCCCCAGCCGCTTAAGTGCCGGCAACTGGAGGCGAGCCGTAGGGATAATTACGCCTCCTTTCATTTTTCTCCTCCCGCCTCCCTCGATTCCCCCGTCACGAACGATCCTTAGAAATCTGCTGATTTCACGTAGGGCGGGCGGGATAATGGCGGCTTCCAGGTCTTTGGTGTCTTCTTTTTCCATGAAGTTCTGTGACTGACGCGGTTTAAATAGGGAAATCGAAGAGGTCAGATCGTGGTGGTAAAACTGGATTCATTTATGGACTGGGTTCGATTGATTGAAAGCCCCAAATGAAATGCAAACAGCTATGAAATCAGTGCTAGATTGAGAGCGAGAGGAAGATATGAAACTGTTGTGACTCATTATTTGTAGTCGTCAAAACCCAATTAACTAAGTGTATTCTTGGTGATTAATGCATATTGAAAGTGCTTAATGTGTTTACCATTTAATTACTGGCTCACCTAAAAAGAAGTAATTTGAGTTATTTGCTACCCTATTGGTTCCATAGTTAGTTCGTTACTATGCTTTCCAAATGGGTGCAGGGAGCCAACGGGAAAGCATGAAATGGAGGAAGGTGGAATAGTTCGCAATACTAGCACTCGACAGGCACGGCACATAGTTCTATGTCGCCTTTGGCCAGGAAAGAAGTGAAGCTGACTGTTTACTTCTCAGGGTGAAGTCAAACGCAAAACTTTAACAGTGCCGTCAGTTGCCTTCTGCTTGTTAATAATGGAAGAGGGACGGTTGCATACCGTGATAAAATGACTTTGAGGCGGTCATAAACGGGAGAGTATCTCGCTATTTTCGTGAATTTTATTGATGGGGAAAGATAGTACACTATTTACGAAAACAAATTAAGAAAAATATTTATTGAATAATCTGGAACACTGCACTAGTACCCTATGATTTGTATCACAATTACTGTAAGAACTCAAACCATCATAGTTAAGCACCTTTCCAGCCTTGAACATAAGACGGCGCAAACAAAGACGCTTCAAAGGATGCGAAAAGCTCAAGGCAATATCGTGACTGGAGGATTCGGGAGCAAAGTCAAAGGGTCCCAAGGCATGTCTCTTTTAAACATTTCATTCCTATTTGTCCGATCCGATTGTACTTCTTTCCTTTCAATTGTCTCATAAACAGAGCCGCGTAAAACTAACGCAGGTCAGGTGTTCCTGGCATCCATTGAGTGCTAAATTATGTATGTACCTTTTCTTATTTCAACTCCGTCCTTGAATTTTGAACTTAATTAAAACGTCAAGTTAAATTTTGAAAACTTAATTTCAGATAATTAGGCCATTGATTATATTTTTACAGTGATAGCGTTTGCGATAGAATGAAAAGAAAATATGTGCATACTGTAAACGAGAAAATTCTAATTTAGCGAGATACAGTATGCCATTAAAGAACAGACCGAACGGATGCACATTAATAATACCGACAAAAAAAGGTTTTAAAGGTTTCCTACGGTTATCTGCATAGCTATCTTGACTATTGCTTTTTGAACAATTGTAATTAATTGGTAATATAACCTGAAAGTTGTTTAATGAAGACTTCTAATTAATTTGGGTTATTGTAGACGGAGGCAATGGGGCAATCAGCGCTTTATACAAGACATTAGTGGCGGGAAAAAATAAAAAAAAATACTTTTTTACTTAAAGCAGATAGGAAATAATAAGAAAATTTTAATAATGCCTGTACCCTTTTATTGTTTTTAACACTTTGATCAATTATGGAAAATTTCCCTCAGAAAATTTTACATGTACTAATAATTTATCGATTGCTTCTCTTTTTTATTCGAAACCAACATAAAAAGATTAATGTCATGTTAAACATTAAATTTCCTTTTTAACATAAACAATAATTGCTTCGAACTGTTCGCAAAACTTCATTAAAAAGTTAATCAGAAAGTCTTGGACTGCAAAATCGTGTACTGAAATTCTTTTCCGTTTAGTTTTTTGAACTTGACTCAAATAAGACTGTCTTAAGGCAAATAAAACACAGTGCTCTTTTCCCTCAAATGTATTAGAATATAACTTTTATTCCATTAATAAACCTATTTTTGCTACGTCCATTGTAATTTTTTTCATTTATCTAAGAAATTTTGGTAGTATTACAAGTTATTCATGAAATTACAACATTATGCAAATTAAATTTAACAAGGTATGGCCATTTATGGTAGTCTTGCATATTTTCAAAGTACCAAAATCGTATCTACCCATTTTAACTAGATTTCAATCGCTCTTTTCTAAATAACGTACGTTAAAAGCGTTTGTTTTATACCATTTAATGTAGTATGTTTTTTGTGATGGAGAAAAATAATAAAGACATATTTATTTACTTTAACTATAGGAATGATAAATATCGAGTGAACATCTTTCAAGTTCATTGGAAAACTGACCTCAGTCCAGAGAATATCTTCGCGAATATGTTTAATTGTGGATCCCTTTGAAGTATAATTTCAGGCAGAAAACTCATTAGCCTCGAAATATCTTTCGAATTTCCAAATATGTTACAAGGGAAACACGTTTTTTTGCACCGCTGGTCGTTCTGTTGTAGTGCAGAACGTGAAAGAGCCCAAAGGAAACCGTTTGAGCGTTGCTATCAAAGAAATTACCTTCTGCGGTATTTCCATTGCCCCTGTTACAGAGTGGCGGTGAAAAAGGAATTAGACACTCAATGGGGTAACATGGAAGTTTCCATTGGCTACAGTCCTGCACGCTTCGCTGGAGTAGGATAAAAACCGCTGGTGAAGCGAAAGCAGAAAAAGGTGAGCGTTTTGCATTTGCCTTTACTATCTATTTTAGTTTACTCTCTTTTCCACACGTGCGTGTTAAAAGCCCCAATCGTATAATCATTGTGATCAAATTCAACTGTTTCGTTACCTTAATTGTTTACCAAGAAACTTGCAACCAAGTTTCTCAAGCAATTGAGTATAAACTCGTGTGTAATCGATTGATTCTCCATGTATGCTTCATTGCCTGTTTTTCCATTACCATATATGTAATGATATACGTACATATATCTAAATTTATATATATATATATATATATATATATATATATATATATATATATATATACACATTCAAACACGAAATCCCGCCAAACGGCGAATAAATACTCATATATACAGAAACAGATATAAGGAAAAGGGATAGGAACACATATAAAGGACGAACACAATAGAGGTGGGGAAGGCGGAATCGAACGGATCACAAGAGTAAAAATATTTCCTCAACCGGGACTCGAACACCGGATCTTTCCACTTGCCGGGCGGATGCTCTTAACCACTTGAGCTATGGTTCAATTTAGTTTTATTCGGTCTAGTATCTTACACTGCTAGTGTTTACATTGTACATATTGTCAGCTTACAGATTATGGTTACAGAGTATTTTTTTTTCTTACTATGGTTACACACTTACATAGACATTCATTCATATACATTGCATGAAACAATTGTGACCATGAACAATACTGTTGAAGGAAATAATAAATGCAGGGTTCACAAAATATAGAAGGAAATATTTGGATTAGCAGCGGAACATTAGATTTGGTTGGGATTATTGATAGCTTTGAAGCACAGTTATTCAGAAAAACAACTTTTTAACCACGGACGAAGTGTGTCCGGTACCGGGGGCAGCCACATCCGTTCCACCAATGCTTGCATGCCTTTAGCGGAATGTTTATTCGCGGTTCTCATCTGTGTGAATTCCACGATTAGGGTGGTCATTATGAAGGATTTAAAGCTCGGAAAGAGCCGAAAGTTCAAGGTGATCAGATTCATGTCGGTAATGGCACCACCACCGAACACGTCCCAGGTTTTATAGATCTTTTTTAGAGCTTCCCATTCTCTGATTTTATCGTTGCATCCAAGGATGAGATGCGCGACGTTGTCTATTCGACCGCATGACGGACAAAGGGGCGAATCGGCTAGCCGAAGGTGGTGCCTCACTTCCCTCGTCATGACTGTGTTCGCGATTAGGTTAAACATTCCACTACGTGCCTCATCGTTCGCCCTGCTGGTCGCCCAGTTTTTCCAAGAAATCGTTCTTTTGGATGTATTTTGTTGCTGCTCGGTAAGCGCTCTGACATACAGGGTCTTCACTCGAATTGCTTCTCCATCTCGCAGGAGAGAAGCGACTTTTTTCGTTTCATCAAATGCCCTCCGGTGGCATACGTCGCGCGCGAGTTCCTGCCACGCGTCCTTGAGGAGTGCCTTGCGCCACGCGTCGTCACCGCCGAGGATGCGCAGGCTAAGCTTCGCATAGACCACCTTCGCCTTTAGAGCTGTATCGGTTAAATTGAGACCACCCTGCTCAAACGGGCCATAGAGCTGGTTTCGGGACACTTTCTTTACGTAGCCATTCCAGATCATTTGGTTGGACACTCTAATAAAGTATGCGTTATATTTAGTGGGTAAGGGCCAAAGATGGGCCACATACCATATCCTTGGGAAGACAATCTGGTTGAGGAGGCGGACGCGGGTCACGATCGGGAGGGAAGGGAGTGAAAGCTTTCCAACACTCCATTTTACATGATGGTCAATAATTCCCCAGTTTCGCTCAATCGTGGGAGCCAACTCCCTCTCCCACCAGAACCCCAAGATTTTGAGCGAGGGCGCTTCTGACCAACCGATGGAGGTCGAGGGCCGGTCGCCCTTCAGCAGCAAATACCCGGATTTCCGGTTATTGAGGAAGATACCACCCTGCTCATATGACGTTAATATGTCGTGGGCTAGGGCCATGTGGGACGGGTCGTCTACGAAGAGCGTTATGTCGTCAGCGTATGCGACGCCCAGGCAGACGGCGCCGTGACGACGTACCCCGATTCCACTGCTCTGTAGTCGTCTGAGTATGGGGTCTAAGGCAAGGGCGAACAGCAGCATTGACAGTGGGCAGCCCTGCCGAACGGAGTTACTGACGGGGATGGGCGGCGATGTGGCATTGTTTATCCTAATTATAGAGTATGTTCCGTTATACATCGTTGATACGGCACGAATGAAGTACTCGGGGAAGGCCATCTTCTTGAGCACGGTGAGAATCCATTCGATCCGGACCAGGTCAAATGCTTTCTCAAGATCGATAGCCACCAGTGATAAAAAACGATCGCCATACAGGGGGGCGGAAAAAATGATGTCGCGAATTAAAAGTGCTGCATCGAAAATGTTTCGCGTTTTCGACACGGCGTACTGGGATGGAGAGAGGACGATGTCGGCAGCAGCCGTCATTCTACATCGTAGGACGTGCGCCAATATTTTATAGTCTGCGTTTAAAAGGGCGATTGGCCTGAAGTCGTTGAACGACTTTGGCCGCGTCTTCTTTGGTATAAGCGTTATCACGGCGGTCCTCTGACTTGCAGTCAGAGAGCCGCTAGCTAAAATGCAGTTAAAAAGGTGGGTTAAAATAGGTTTTAAAACATCCCAGTACGCTAGATAAAATTCAAAGGGTAGGCCGTCCAAGCCGGGTGCTTTGCCCTTCGGGAACATGGAGGAGACGCAGTCCAGTTCGTCTGAACTTATGTCTCGACAAAAATCGTCTTTTTGATCTGTGGGAAGCGTAGGGAGAGGGGGGAGAGGGGGTGCGTCTCCCTCCTTCCATGGAGGATACCTGTTAAAGGTGTTTTGAAAGTGCCGGCCCGCTTCCTTAAGGAGGTTGGTGTCACCGGCGGCAGATTCTCTGACAGGGATTCTGTCTATATCGGAGCCAGAGTTCGATTTCATCCAGCGCCGAAGCTCAGATAGCGTTAGGGGGCCCCCTTTATCCGTGTCCAGTTCTTTTTGCCACTGTTGGGGAGCGTATTTTTGGAGCTCGTGGCCAAGGATAATTTTTTTTAGGGACAACACTTGGGCGTGGAAACCCTCCGGCGCCACATCCTTACGCAGGAGCTCTTCCAGCGCTCGGCGGTAGAAGGAGATGGTGTAGTTCTTTTCCCTACGCCACTCGAAAGTTTGCCTTTTGATGTGGGTGACAATGCGGGGTTTGAAAACCTCGTCCCACCATAGAGCGAGGTTTGCACCGGGGCGGAGTGCCGCGATCAGTGCACACACCCGGGTGCGGATAGAATCACGACGAGTCGCGTCCCCCAACACGCGGAGGTCCATGCGCCACACGGAGCCGCAGCGGTGGACGTGCGCGCCCGGGGTTGTGTCCGGGCACGTAACTCTCATGATCACTGCGCAGTGATCAGAGAAGGACACCGGGAGGGTGTCCACTGTCTGGACATCATTCTTTAGGGATGTCGAGACGAAGAGGTAGTCAATCCGCGGCAGTTAGGCCCTGATCGCGTGAAGGGGGCGGGACCGGCGCAATAAGAACGCACTGCGTCAATCGCTCTAATGGAGTCGAGCATCAGTGAGAGCGCCCGGCTTGGATAGTATGTCACGTTATCCCTGTTCGAGGCACTATCCTCTCGGCGGTAGATAGTGTTAAAATCTCCGCCCAATATGGCCTTCCCCGAGAAGGAATACAGGTAGGGGAGGAGAAGTTCATTGAAATATGTTTCGCGCTCTGCCCTCGCGCGCTCACCGGAGGGAGCGTAAAGGTTTGTGATATGGATACCATTCACGATAACGGACGTTATTCGGCCCGAGGGGTGGCGGCGAACATGAGAGAACGGAATGCCATTTCGGACTAGGGTGGTGGTGCCAGAATGACTTTCGGCGAAATTGCCGATAGCCTGAAAGATGTTCGCATCCCAGACTATGTCCTCCTTTACCTCTTGAAGGAGGATTACATCAGCCCTAAGGTCGCGGAGAAAACGTTGGAGGACTGCAATTTTTAAAGCGCTATAAACGCCAGCAATATTAAGCGAAACAATATTCATTGGTGGAATGAGAGGACAGCTATGGGCACCGGACATCACTTACCAGAGTCCTGGTCATGGCTTACGTCGCTTCGGTCGCGGCTCGAACCCGGGCGACGAGTGCTTCGCCGCTTCCCAGGACGCTTCGTCCGACGGGTCGACGATCGAGGTCTCGAGTTGCCACCGCATACCTCCCCTCCGACCTCGTCCGAAGAGGAAGACCCAGCCGTGGTTTCTACGAAGAGCGGGTTACTTGGCGGCATTCCACGGGGGGCCCTGTTCGAGCGAGCAGAGCTGTGGGCCGTCCCAGCCCAGGAGGTGGCCTCAGGGGGGGGCGGGGTGGCGGACTGGTGGTCGGGAGAAATTAGAGGAGATCGGTCGAATTGGTCCGCCTCTAGAGGAGCCCTGGGAAGATCGTCGACACCTTGGCTGTCCTCAAAGGAGAATGACGATGGAACGTCTGGGATTGTTGACGTCAACATGGTTTTGCTCGTACATGTGTCAACTTCCGCGGCCGGTGATACTTTCTTGATTTTCCGTGACACCGTAATTGAGGGGCCCGCCGTTGAGGAAGGGGGACAGTCGTAATCGGATACATCCTCCCCCGCTGTCACCCGTGATTCTCGGGGAGTTGGAAGCCCGTGAAGCAAGGATTGCGGGAAGAGCGCATCGTTGGCGTGGCCAGAGAAAGGAAGGACGCAGGATGATCTGTCCTCTTTTGACGGGGTCACGGAGATGGGGGCTGGTGGTCGTGAGTGTGTATCCGAGCTGGTAAGGACCGCAGCTTGATCAATGCTCGAAATCAGCAGTGCAATGTCGTCCGTCCTCTTCTTCTTCGGATCCCTTTCTTCCGTTGACGACTTTCGTTCCCTCTGAAGTTTCCCTCCGAGTGGAGGGGGATGCGGGGGTTCGGCGGGAACAGCTGGGGGCGCACCCTCGATAAGTATCAGGGACCGCGCCCTCTCCTCCACAGCCATCTCGGGCTCATCTATCTCTTCGGCGGTGTTCGGATTGGAGGCCAAAAACATTGCCCCCGCATAGCTCTTCCCTCCCTGGTTCCGAGGGCAGGTCTTGCGCTCGTGGCCTTCTTGGTTGCAACGGGCGCAGGTGCGGCGCTGACCCTCGTAGATGATGATGGCCCGGTTGCCGCCGATGTGGAGGTACGAGGGGATATTTCTTTCGACCGTCATCCGCACCACTCTCGTACCTGTCAACACGCGTGCCAATTTGTCGCCCTCCCACCTGTTCTCCCACGAGCGATGGATTTTTCCAAAACGTTGAAGCTCGCCTGTTATATCTTCTAATGGGGTCTCCACGGGGAGACATAGAACCCTGACATTACAAGGGCTACCGGAGGTCTCGTCAATGGTAATCGTCGTCCTTGGATCAATTTTGGATGGAAACGGTAGTTTTCGTGGGATATTATCTAGAATCCTCTTCATAGTAGCTTCAGTTGCCAACTTCAGGAATACCAAATGGCGGTTATATCCAAATTGGATCGCCACAATCTCTTCGGGTGTGAGGCCCAGCGACTCTAGTGTAAAGAGGTGGACCTCCAACGGAGTAGGGGGTTTCGCCTTCTCATCAACCTTCAAGGCGAGCGTGTTTACGCGACGTACGACCATTTTGAAAGAAATCAAATGGAGCACGCCAGCGCCAAGAAAAGAAGAAGAGCGCACTGAAAGCACTCCAAGAAGGAAAGAAAGAAAAAAAAACACTCACGAACGCTCCCTCCCCGCCACACGCACCCGGCGGTAGCAAATAAAAAGGGGCCTAAGCTCTACACCAGGAGTCAAGGTCAGTCTTGATCCAGTAAACAAAACAAAAGTACGGCCTTCCCGGCGGAAGAAGTCGAGAGTCAAACTGCACGCTTCTTGATGAACTAGGCGGTCAACCGCCGCTCGAAACAAAACACGATCGGAACCTCGATTTCCGAGAGAGTCCGGCAGTGCCGCTCTCCAAACCCCGGCGGCCGAAGCCTCGGACGCCGGCGAATTTTAGACACTCGGTGAACACAGGCACGTCCTGCTATCGAGGCAGCTATCGAGGATAGTCAATTTACCCTGAGATCCGTGGGTCTAATATGTCGCCAAGCGCCCCGATTCTTTCAGCCAAGAGATGGCGTCAGGGGGCAGTTTCACCCACCAAAGGAGAAATAAAAAATACACAAGGAAAGGAAAGGACAGTGGGTTAGAATTCATACAACATCATACAGGAAAGGAACAGTGCGTTTCGTGGCACGCATAGCTAGAAGAAAGAGATGAGCCACATTGGCCAAATACACATTCAAACACGAAATCCCGCCAAACGGCGAATAAATACTCTTATATACAGAAACAGATATAAGGAAAAGGGATAGGAACCCACTGTCCTTTCCTTTCCTTGTGTATTGTCTATTTCTCCTTTGGTGGGTGAAACTGCCCCCTGACGCCATCTCTTGGCTGAAAGAATCGGGGCGCTTGGCGACATATTAGACCCACGGATCTCAGGGTAAATTGACTATCCTCGATAGCTCAAGTGGTTAAGAGCATCCGCCCGGCAAGTGGAAAGATCCGGTGTTCGAATCCCGGTTGAGGAAATTTTTTTACTCTTGTGATCCGTTCGATTCCGCCTTCCCCACCTCTATTGTGTTCGTCCTTTATATGTGTTCCTATCCCTTTTCCTTATATCTGTTTCTGTATATATGAGTATATATATATATATATATATATATATATATATATATATATATGAAGGACGGTTACCCTAAGTGGACATAAAGGATTTGCTGGATGAGTATGCGACTACTTATTTTTTTAATTTTTTACTGCACTGAATAGGCTATTTATTCCTCCGTTGTAAAATCATCGAAACTAGACATTATGCATTTATTACAGGATACTAGTTACGGTTTCACTCCACTTAAAACGGAATAATTTTCGATTTTTTTTAAATATGAGGGGCATACTCAGTATACTGCATTTGATGGTTTCAAGGTCTACACTGTGAAAATTTATGATCACTGGATACGTTAACTTTCTATTTTTTCACATTACTCCACTGCACCCTTGCCGGTTTCGGTTCATTAGTGATATCATCAGGTATAAAGTTTCATAAATAGCCGTAACATTCTTCGCCTCGAGGAAAGGGTGCTAAAAATTATCATGCTGGAGCTATTGGAGATAAAAAGAGAGTGTATTACCTGACATTTGCTAGCGAAAATATCTTTCAGAGAACTCACTCCTTTTGGAAGTTCCCTTGCCCTTGAACAAAGTACTTACGTAACCTTGTCCTCACCACTTTTCACCCCACTTTGACTCCACCCTTTCATCCCTCCCTTTTCTCTCCTATTTCCCCCGCCTTTCCTCCCCTTTTCCCTCTTCCATAATCCTTTCCTTCCCACTCATTTTTCCTTCCCCTTCCCGTCAACCACCTCATTACACCATCGTACTCCTCCCCCACCACATGGCCGCTTCGTTACACATACTTATTCCTTACTCTCCTTCTCACCTCGAATTCTCATATAAAGTCGATCTCCCTTTCTAAAGCCTTATATGAAATTTAATGCCTGATGCTGTCTGTTATGCGTCTAAACTGGTAGCAGCGTAATGAAGGTTTGTGAAAAAGTACAAAATTAACTTATTCAGTGCTCAGTATTTCCCTTTGAATAATAACTAAAAGTAATGTGGTACAAAATATGACGTCCTTTTGAGACTTTTATGGTAACACACTTCGGGTATTCCTTAATTTGAGCATTTTTGATATATCATTGGATAACTACTGATATGACATCCAAAGGATTGATCAAAGTTATTTTTAAAAACTTCCTATTTTTATTTTCTGTAAACCGATGGTATTTTACAATTTTCAGCAAATATGGGTTGAGAAGCATATCTCTTCAGATAAATTTCTCTTCATTAAACTATTCATTTCGTAACCTTCATTATACTTAAAATCATAATAATTAAAATGCAATATTACAGTAAAGTTATTAACTTAACTTAATTATGAGACGGCTATTGCACGTCCATCAACACTATGGGTCCGTGACATCCGTGTAAACTGAGCTTTTTGGCCATGAGGTATTAACGTCAAAATGGTTCCTTGGCACCTGTTTATTTTGATGCTTGAGAAACGAAAATTACATATCTATTCTCGTGGAAGCATTATTTGTTGTAACGTTTCGGAAAAAAACTCCTGCATTTGGATACTTCTTTATGTTCTATTTGGGGCACGCATATATACGTGTATATAAACCATAAAAACCATAAACACAGTAGGTCGGCCTAGTAGGTGATGCTAGAGATCACCCAGTATTAAGCCTCTACGGCGTGTGAAATTCACACATCAGGGTAGGGGGGCCAGTTCCTTTCCCTGTGCCGGTTATAGTTTCCCAGGAAGACCTGGCACCCGAAAAATCACTTTAGCTTGGGTGGAGCTGCAGGTGCTCAGAGTGCCTTGCCCGGGTATCGAACCCTGGACCCTACGATCAGTAGTCCAACGCTTTACCCACTGGACTACCGCGACCCCTACATGTATATGTATCTATGTATATGCGAATGTCTATGCGTCCGTCGGAATGCCACATAAATACGTGCGTGTCCTTTCTTTGTGTTTCTTTGTTTATTAATTTGTTTAATCAAATTTTATATATACTTCTTTATTCAACTATCAATTTATTTATATAGTTAAAATTATATGTGTGAAACAATATTTTCGTAATTATAAAATTTCGTAGCTCAATAATATACATTCCGAATTTGACTTCAAATAATGAGACTATTTAATTCATAAAATTAACGCCCCACATCTAAAAGTATTTACTTCCTCAATGACGCCTAGCTTAGAAGATGGTATGAAGGAATCTCTCTCATGACTCTATCCCTTCTCATTTTTGGCATTTGCTGGTAGGAAAAATGGGAGACTGAAGTATAGTGTTACGGAGAAGCCGAAACCAATAACCATTTTGCATGAAGCACCAGAAGACATTCACCACATCGGAAGTACCTCATATAAAGCACAAGGTTAAAGATGGGCTAGATACCAAGGGCACATAAATAACCATCCATAAATCCGCACACGGTCTTTTTGTGTGAAGTAAAAAATTACCTATAAACTTGCGACGCACCCTTCAGAAGTAGGCGCCGTCTATAACTCAGAAGGTATTGCAAATCTCGCCAAATAGCTCTCGTCCTTTAGAATCGTGGAACGAACAGTTCTCTCATTTCACAGGTCGCCGTCATTATGGGAAAATATCAACATGTGGTCACCTTCACGTCAACAAACCCCGGAAGTGAGTACTAGTAGACAAAAAATATCGAGTGGAGTGGGAAGTCGGATGAAGGCGTAGTGATAATAGCTACCTTATTAAGATGAAAACCGTTACGTCGGGTAAAATAAATACTGCAAATATTGTACTCTAGTACAGTATCTGTCGGGTCTTCGATTAACATAAGCTTCATTAAAGTGTGCCTTTAAATACAAAGTTTACAATAATCAGGTTTTCACTTTTGCGTTCACTGGCCTGCCTAACACGGTTGAGGTTGGAGATAGTTTTCTATCTTCGATCGGAGAGTTCATCAATCGGAGGCGAGGTGGATGATAAAATTGTCAGATGTTTCGAAAACTGAATGGGACGAACGGCAGTTACCAAGAGTCCACGACAGTCTCCACACGCTCGGTCTAAAGTCCGTCCGAGGGAGGAAGGAATTTTGACCTCCGTCGCGGGGAAGTGAGTAGAAACGGCTCGTAGGGGTCATGGCGGGGAGGTACATTTTAAGGAGGAAAGAGGTCGAGGGGGTGTTGAGAAAAAAAAACCAAAGTAGGGGGAACTGGTGCTCCGGATATAACCCCCGCGCGGAATGCGCGCGAGGGGGCATAAAAGCGCGGCTGGGAGTCCGCACATCCTCTCACGTGGCGCTGTCTCCCCTTTTAGGGCGAAAACGCTTTACGAGCCGGTACAAAATGAGGGAAACCGAGCCGCGGGAAAGTAAAAGGATATCCCCCGGGGAGGACGGAAGAATAAGGGAGAACGGGGAAGGGATAGAGGGAGGGAGAGAGAAAGAGAGAGAGAGAGGAAGGAAAATATAGGGATAAGGGGAAGGGAGCGGCGGCGCGTCGAGTCCGCGCCGCGTGAAAAACGACGTCGGGGAGTCGTGATTCACTGCCAGCACATTTCGACTAGGAAATAGTTCAAACGTGAGGAATGGACGGGAATAGGATTCCCACCGTAGGGGGATAGAATCCGGTCGCGAACATTTCTTGAGAGAATATTTTCAATGAGAACTCACGATAAATCGTAAAGGACGTCTCTCAGTTCGATAATTCTCGCAAGGGTCTTTCCGCTTCTTGGAGTACCGTCGGATTACTCTTACCCGAAACACAGTCGATGAAAGAGTTTTCCTTGGATGAATCCCACGGTAGGATTAAACGTGTTTTCAAAACATTATCAGGGTATCTGCCTGAAATTTGGTTGGCCTACGCGTCCTCCACTCCACCTACTGTTATTCAAACTCCTTCATATACTGATGGGTATTCCGTCATGAAATATACATGTATGTATTCGTATAAATCATTCGTTTATATTTATACTTGAATGGCTGGCGTCCTTTGATCCTCTACAACATGCCCTTACGGTGGCGTTTGAGCGATCGTATAGATGTAATATGATGATTACGCCTTTGCCCCTTAGCCTTCCTCGTACAGTCTTCCTTTTTTCCCTACAATTACGTACAAATGAAATTCAAAATCCCTTAATGTGTGCCAATTCCATCTGGTTCTTCTTTTCCGCATCATCTATGTACTTAGTAATTTCCTCCATCATTTTTTTCTTATCATGTTTCATCCTTTTTCTGCTCACTTAAATTTCAACATCCACTTCTAGTATCGGTTTTCAAAATCTTTGCCCTTCTTAGATACGTCTATCCAGTGGCTCATGTCCTTGATCAATAAATTAACTTCATCCACGTGAATGCTGTCACATGCGGTTTTCTCTTTTATAAACTTACCTTTTTTGAATATAATAGTTCGATTTTTGCAGCAAATCCCTTCCTAAAGCCTTATTTTTGCGAAAAATTATTACTAATTATTTGCTTTGCATTTAAGTACGTCAGTAACGTACCTGATATCAAAGACAATAATATTATGAATGGCCATCATCAAGGGAATTCAGTATGCTCGGAGAAACGTTAAAAATGTCTCTACGAGAAAGCAAAATTTCTATCATATCCGTGTTCGCAGAAGGCTGGTTTTGGCATAATATATGAGTATATGGATCCATTCATGAAAGTCCCTTTTCTGCAATATTTTAAGCTAACTACCTTTATCAATTGATTTGGTTGAGTATTGATTCGGTATACATCATCTATATTTAAGGATTACCCTGACATTATCCTCATAGGCACGCGGCAGTGATAATTATGTAACCAAATTAATGGCTGGCTCTTGCTAATCTACAGGTATGATATTTAGTTTTGACCAAATTTTTAAAAAGGTGTCAATTTTCTGCTATTTTATAAAATATATCAAATAACCTTTGCTAATTATACCGATAATAATCAATAATGCTTCTTCTATATTTATAGCCACTGACAGATTAAAAAGTAAGTTTTTCTTCGCTCGCGCAATACATAATAAAAACAGCATCTACATCTACATAAATACCCTGCAAACCACTAAAAAAGTGTTTGGCAGGGGATGCAAGGACCAGATTGTAAGGGTATGGAATGAGGGAGGATATTGGAGAGGAAGGTAAAATAGAAAATATTTGTAAAAACTATCAAATAACGTCCCAATCTGTATACAATCTCGAGGAATAATTAATTAAATAAGGCTTTATGTAATCAATAAATTAGTTATTTGTAAGGCATAAAAAATGAAATAAAAATGAACCGAAACCATTTATGTATACCAAAGGCTTGCACCATAATAAGATAGGTCATGCAGAACTGATAAATAATAAGGGGAATTTTCGCCATTACTGGGGATACACCCTCAGGGACACAGGTAGAGAATGTGATACCTCCGCTGCTTGCAGCGGAGGTGTGCTGCAACTGCATCGAGCACTACAACGATTAAATAGCAGTCCAATGTGGCCAAAAGAGAAGAGATTTGACTTTAAAAGACATGAGATTAGTGAAAGTGCACTAATAATTCTCTAGACACTAGATAATTCCCTAGAAACTAGGCACTGTTGGTGTCAAATGGGATTTTTGCGATCTCTAACCATACAGTTTCGATCTCACATTTTCCATGGGAAGGAGGCGTCCTTGAGTCTGCTAGTTCTGGCATCTATTTCCTGATTTTTATGTTCATGATCCAAGCGACCAATGTATGTTGGAGCGTGAATAATTGGCGAGACCTCGTCGCTGAAACATGCGGCTCTGCATTTATTTAGGAAGTTTGACCTAGCATTGAATCGTCTTTCTTTTAATGATTCCAAACCCAATTACAGAAGCATTGCACTACAGGTTCTGTTATATAACATATAGATTATGTATGTAGAAATTTAGATAGATTATTTAGATATACATAGTCTTAAGCGAACATATAAATAACTTTTTGTGTTATTCTTATGTCATCCGTTAAATAGCAGAAATATGACAAAAATTTAAAAATCAGTTTCTGAGAGCTTTTAACACAAGGTTATGTATTTCATTTTATTATGATTTCACCAGTGTACTTAAAGCAAAAGTCATGAGAGGATCTTTTTAGAATTCCTGAAAGATGAATTTTTTACTTGATATATTTTTAAAATTATTTTTATAAGCTAATCCTCATTTCGGAAAAAGATTGCTAGCTTTAAGGGTGTGAAAGACAATCTATCGTCATAAATTTTGGAAAATTATGTATATTTTTACTCTTTAGAAACCAATCTGATTATGCATACTCGTCCCTAGGAATCATAGGCCCCTGTCGGGCTATATACCTATCAGTATATTTCTCAAAGAACCCGTCGTCACCATTAAACGAGAATGGGAGAGATCCCTTGCCCATTAAATTTTACAATGTCGGCATTATTCGTATATTTTTTTATGAAATTCAGATTTACTTGTGGAACATCACTTCGAGGGGAGACTGATACAGAAGGGGTGGGTCGATATGTACTAGCAAAAGATATGACCAACAACGGAATTCTCAAGGGAGAGTCACGTCTGCTGCCTGGATAGAGAGAATAAGACAAACTCTGGCAAAAGGGTCGCGGTTTACGGGCCCTTTGGAGCGTCGCAATGATGGCTTGAATCTCACGCTAGCTGAATCCTTATCTTGGTACTGAAGCGGAAACAAAGTTCGATCAAGGGAAAGTTTGGATGTGATACCTTACGTCTGAGACGACTGCGTCTGCGTTTGGAGTCACTTCGCTCGAGCTGCCATCGATTTCACCCGCGTGATAGAACGATGCATTATGAATGCACGATCTCGGAGTGTGAGTCTCTTCCGGAATGACTTAAAGGCAGGGGAATTTAACTTTGCTTCTTTTGTGCGCCCCCAAACACGAGTGCATGTGTTCTCATCCCGAGAGGAACGTTAATTAAATGCACTTGGAATATCTTTTGTGGATGATTGACTTAACCGGGTAGGGTGTCTTTCTTATGCCGTTCGTACTGCTCTCTCCCTCCCTGCATGTTTTACACTTGTCCATCACTGAACTCGACCACAGGAACAAAGCGGAGAGGAAGAATGACGTTTTACGCGAGACTATTCTTAACTATATAGAATTACACATTTTATGGTTTGATACCAAGGGTCGCGGGTTCGATTCCCGCCTGGGTGAGTTTTCCTCCACCTAGGGCTTGGGTGTTTGTAAATGTGATCATTGTTATCGTTGTTAATAGTTCGATGTAAAGGCCAGAATGCGCTGTTTTCGGACTTATACTGAATAAATAAATAAATAAATAAAGCTAATGCGCCTATTTTTAAGTGAAGATAAAATATTGTCATTTATCTAACTTCCACGATATTAATTATCTCCCCAATTAAGATAGCGCATCTCTAAGTTAAAGGTAAAATATTTGCAAATTTTGCAAACTAAGTGCTATTCTGAGGAAAGTAAAGGCAGAATAAGTATCCTGGAAAGATTATTATGTAATTGTGATATAATATTAAAATGAACTATTTCCCTTTTCAAAAAATATTGAGAGATTTCCATTGTCCCCATGAGGAGTTTTTCAATGGCAAGGAGTAATTTTGGCGCGAGAAAAGATTTAAAACATTCAACAACGATTTGCCATTTTTAAGAAATTCATAAGCCGAATGAAAAGTATTTGTTGTTTTTACTTGAGTGTACTGAAGTTTTTTCCTTTTATGCGCTCTAACTCAATGGTTAAATATTGTTTTTAAATAACGGGAAATAAAAAAAACGTGGGGTTTTATTGGTAATTGGAGATGGTTATGGAATATTACATCTCGTATCTCTCAAGCAAATCCAATGAATTTTTTGGAAATAAAGGCCCTGACTAAAGAGCGGCAGAGTAATGTGACGCTTGAGATCAAAAAATGTAGCAATAATTTTCTTTGAAAAAAGGTAAAATCCGTCTCGTATAATCAAAACATATTATAGAAATACTGTGCTATGCTGGCATTATATTGAATTCTAACGAGACGGGCGTCTCAGTTGAAGGGAACTTCTAATTTTAAATTCCTTTTTTGCACTGCCGATACTACATAAACATTTATCCAGAGGAATTTAATAATGATTATTGTATTTTACTCAAATTATCATAAAGACGACGATTCCAAGCCGATTAAAAATAAATAGCCACTGTACAAAGAATTACAAATGATAACACTGGGTGTTTTATAGCAGCAATAATTATTGTTTGAATTTATCTCTTCCTATTAATTATCACATACCCCAAAGGTGACGGATCCAATGTACACTGATATAATATCAGTGGTTGCTAAAGATGAATGGTCTATCATAAACTTTACTTAAATGTGTAGTAACCGTCTCTGGGTGCATATTCGCGAAACCATATGCAGAGATTAAGTGCATATGAAGAAAACTGCGGGGAAGCCTTATCTCAGTGAATTTTACTCGTTTTTTTAGTGTTCATTGCTCTCCACACTCTTAGCAGGAAAAATTGGTTAACAATAAATTCATGACTCGTTGTCTTTTCCCTTTCTAAATAAAACTTTTGTGCATTCTGGTGTAGTCATAAAACTTACATTGCCAAGTCTCATGAATGGCATTAAAGAAAATTACGCTGTTAGTCTTCTCCTGTGAAATCCTTTCGTATGCCTGCACTATTTTATTTATTTCCGTGATAATAGAAATTCAGGGTTTTTGCATATTGGATCCAGGTGTACTTCTCTCCTTTCATCATGCAATCTTCATGTGAAGCGTGGAAAGCCTCTTTGAGTCAGATTAGAACACGGCGTCATCCTTTCCCTTGGCAATACCCTCCTGCATGGTCGAATGGAAATATTTTTCTGCCGTGAAAAATGATGTAATCGCACTTAAGCGCCTTTTTGTTCAGCTCGAATAGTCGTTTCAGTTAATACCCTTGTGCTGTGGGCATATTTAATGCTACTGGGCTTTGGTGACTCGGACACGATTCAGAGCGCGTCTAAAGAAAAACCTCCCTTCTGCCTGATGCCATATTATATATACATATATATGTATATACACATTCAAACATAAAATCCCGCCAAACGGCGGATAAATACTCATTTATATAGAAACAGATATAAGGAAAAGGGATAGGAACACACATAAAGGACGAACACAATAGATGTGGGGAAGGCGGAATCGAACGGATCACAAGAGTAAAAATAATTCCTTGACCGGGACTCGAACACCGGATCTTTCCACTTGCCAGGCAGATGCTCTTAACCACTTGAGCTATGGTTCAATTTAGTTTTATTCGGTCTAGTATGTTACACTGCTAATGTTTACGTTGTACGCATTGTCAGCTTACAGATTATGGTTACAGAATATTTTTTTTCTTATTATGGTTACACACTTACATAGACATTCATTCATATACATTGCAAAAAACAATTGTGACCATGAACAATACTGTGGAAGGAAATAATGAAGGCAGGGTTCACAAAATATAGAAGGAAATATTTGGATTAGCAACGGAACATTAGATTTGGTTGGAATTATTGATAGCTTTGAAGCACAGTTATTCAGAAAAACAACTTTTTAACCACGGACGAAGTGTGTCCGGTACCGGGGGCAGCCACATCCGTTCCACCAAGGGACCACTGTAAAATAATGTATTATGCTTTTAAATAGGCAATTTACGTCAACAATATCAAACCTACTCCTTGCTCTTTATGCCAAAACCATGTACAATAATCCTTCACAGATTGGCTATAGTCCCCAGTTTTTTCTCGGGCAATCAAAAATCATAGTATAAAGAAATCTAAGGCATAATTTAAGTAACAAAGACGCTCAAATTACATGCAAGGACAAGACTAAACGCTGCGTAGACATCTTGTACATTCGTAAGTGCATGTGGAATTGTATGTTGGTTGCTAGTTTACGTATTTGTATGTGTATAAGTTAAATTGGGTTTTGTGTGAATTAGCATGCTTTTGATTGTTTTGCATGTGGGTCTATTCTGCTTTACGCATGGTGCCCTAACACATCCCGCCATTCGTCCTTGTGTCGGATTGCGAGGTATTATGTAGATGTAGAAGGCGGGGAGAGCAATTGTAAGATCTGGAAAATTGTTGCCTACACATCAGAATACAGTTTCCGGTGACTAAGTCTGATTTCAATATCCTCGACCAATTCATGCATGCTATTTTCACGATTGTGTATTTTAGTTTCATTCCAAACGAGCGTTATTGCGAACGAAATTGACATTTGGATCGCACGCACGATGTACATCCAGAGGCAGTTAGACTGGAGTACACTATGGAGTCAATAGCGCTCGATGACCTGCAGTCGTCATGTGTTGGCAGGCTCGGTGGAGTCTAAGGCACAAGATGACGAACATCAAGTGCATCCCTGCTTGCAAGGCGAATGCGTATGCCCATATGACGGGCAGACACAAGGTCGTACCCCCGGGGGCTCTTTTGACTGCTCTTTGCCTTCGGTCTGGAAGTAGGGTAACCACTTATCTGGGGTTGGCTGAGGGGCTTGTCAAACGGTCGATCTCTACTCGTTCTGCAACCTTTATGTCGGCAATGAAACCCAATGCTAACCCAAGACACGAGGGTAAAATATTTACTGAAATAATGATATAATAATTAGTCTAATCGACCGATAAATTATGTGAATTGCATAAATCATCCACTACATATAGTAACATAATCCAAATTCCTAGTATTCACATTAGCTGAAATTCGGATTTAATTAATTAGCAAAATAAAAATTCTGACGCGCATGTCTTGTCCCTTATACGTTGTCACGTATACTTACGTGTGGTAAAACCATCCGAAACAAAAATTCTTGATTTACTCGATGTCGTCCAATGACCCTACTCAAACGAGAATAAATTATAGGAAAAATATTAATGATATCATTTTATTAAGTATCGGTCGTTTGGAATAAAATGCCGATTGGATTAAGCAAGCATTAACTTTTATAGCATACTTTTCATGGAAAAAATTTTAAAAGGTTTTCCCGGAATTATTCGATAGAAACCACTGGTCACAGATATTTCTTTTCCTTTTCTCTTGTGATGATTGTGGTTGATCACCTTGATGTCCTATAACCTATTTCACTACACCCTCGTTCTCCGTTAGAGCAGCAAGCATTTGTTAATGTACGGACTTGTAACAGTTTGTACTGTTATTTTGTATCTTACTCTCGACTTTGTTTGATTTAAAACACCCCGCACCTTTCGCACGCCTCCCTCTATAAATCCTTATCAAAATCTTCTTGGCTTGACCTCTGCTCCGACTCAATGCATTTCTCACTAATGTGTTTCAATTTAAATTCGTTTGTAAATTAAGTAGTTTTCCTCGTAGCCTGTAATGGGTGTAATTTATTTATCCGAATTTTGATATTTGTATTATTTAATTTTAGTTATCCTCTATTTTAAATAAATATATAAATTAAGATATTCCTTTTACTAGATCCGAATAGGTTTCAATCAAAGATAATTAAGTATCACGTTCTTACAGTCATAGAAATTGAATTGAAAACTTCGTTTGTCTCACGTCTCTTGTTGATTTGACGTAAAAAAGTCGGTTGATCTGTGTGACATACATTTATTCATTGTTACTGATGACCACAGCAATATGCCTTGGAAATTTTGCTCACTAAAAAAGTCGTTCCTGCAGAAATTCCAATGAGCAATTCAAACTTCTCTTTTTATAAACTCTCCTCTTCAACCCTTCGGCCATGGCTCGGTTTTTCCAAGCTCGTACCGAAGGAATTTTGTGAATTTTTAATAATACCCATTCAGGCAAATAAGCTGTTATCTTCCACATGCATTTCTAATGGCCAAAAGTAAACATTTTTTTACGAATAACAGAATCAGCACATATTTGTACATATCAAAGCATACATTCATAACTGCTCTATGCATACTTAGATGCAGGAAAACGAACTCTGCGAAGCTGACGTTATTTGTCAAAGCCTTAATTTTAGTAAATATTTTTTAATTCATACTCGTGTCATTGTTACCAAATACATGCGTGGAAATGTTATAATTATAAAATTTATCATCTTCTCTTAGTTAAAACACGTAAAATTTAGTTATTTATTTGTTTCCTACTAGCACCCTCAAGTTGATTAATGATCAGAATTTTTAATCCCAAGTTAGTAGATTATTAGATAGCGATACCTATAACTAAACGAAGGTTAACGCAATGTTCATATTCTTATAAACGATTGTAAAATATTTGAGCAAAACGAATATTTCCCAAAATTAGTATAGTATGCAATTACTAGAAAAATAAGTGAAAGGTATTACCCGCTAGATATGTTAAACAGAATCAAGCTACTCGCGGCAAGAATACTGTTTCCCTTGCATACGTTTATCAATAATTAGGAGGAAAAGTTTTAAATATACCTCGAGTCATATGATGCATTCGTCAAAATAACATTATGTCACGCTAACTATTCTTTCTAAATTTTTTTCAATTGGCCCAAGTGGCTCTTCCAAACGTTTGGTAAAAATGATTTTATCCAGAATTAAATGTCCCTTCACAAAATGCTAAGCATCAGTTTTGAAATAAGGACGAGAAACAATGACCGCTAGCTTTCCAGTTGGACTCAGTTGGCTAAGTTATTGTTTTATAAAACCGGTTTTGTTTCCTTTCCTCCTTAAAAATGCGAGTCGCTCAATAAGTTCTGATTTGAATTTGAAAACTCCTTATTTCCTGCTTTGATTAATTAATGAGCTTAAATTTATCAGATTCTTGCATCTCCATCCATTACCAGTACCATATAAACGTGTATTATTTCTCTGAGAACCCTCTTTCCTTCTAATTCGTTAGCATTATTATTACCATAGACAAGATATCATGCGAAAGTACCATTCACAAACTTGTTGAGAAAAATAATTTTCGTTTCAAGGATATAATTACTTTTTCACATTTTAAAAGTTAAATTGGATAGAATTAACGAATTTAAAGCAGAATATAAGAGTGGATGGGAGAAATAGGTATAAGGCGAAAAAGGGAAAACCAGAGGTCACCATTATGACCCGTGATTTTTAACGGATTCTTGAAGGAACTAGGGATAAGATCGAGATTCATTGGAATTCATTAGATAATTCAGTTTTTCTAGCTTTAGGTCGTCAGTCAGTCATAGGGATGGTTATAATCACTGCTATGCAAATTAGAAAATTAGTAATAAGTGTTATATATGTTATAAGTATAGGAATAGGTGTTATAAGTATAGATATATGTGCTTAGGTATAAGTGCTTTAGTTACCTAGTAAGGGTAATGATAACCTAATAACATTTTCCTCTCATCTAGGCTCTAATTACCTGAGATGAATAAAGTAATAACATGAACAAAATAATTGGTTAGGCATGCAAAGCATTTTTATATAATTAAACAAAATTTTTTTTAATACATGAAAATTGCCAACAAAACTGTATTTTAAAAACAATAACAAAGAGTATCATCTCTTTGTATGGCTGATATATGTTTATGAAACATTGAATAAAATTGACGAAATTGATAATAAATCCAATTTTACTTCATTTGGTCATGTTTCCACTATTAAAAAAAACAAATTCTGATGAATAAAACAGTATTTCCCAAGTTGTTTTGATACATCCAACAGGCTAATGCTAAGGAGAATTAGTATTTTTTTCATTAAATCAGGAAAAGCTAAAAATAACGAATTGCATAGTTTCAGGCGTGTTGTGAAGGAATTCGAACATGATTATGAACAAATATTGTAATCAGGTAAAGATTATGTAATACAATGAAATAGGTCGTGATTTAAATAAATGTCTGTAGAAAAGTGCTAATATTTGTTCTTTTTTAAAGAATAACCAGTTTGTATTTCCCTAGTATAATTATATCAAGCATATTAATCTTTCTTTATCTTGTTGAGCGTTTTGCTACTTCTTGCCGAACGAGAAAATAATTACTTAATTTCTCATATTTGACTAATGGCAATTTCAATTTACTTTCTTTGATTTTAAGTAAACACATTGGTTCTATGAAAAGGAAGTAAAGTATTATTCTTTAAGAAACCAGTTTTTAAACGAATGTTGGTAGCAAAACAGCTATTTGGTAGGAAGTTCCTTTTGCATGGGGCATTGATACACCACGGAAGTAACCCTTTTACTTCTTCATTATCGTAAAGGCAAGCTTGAGAAAACAATCTCAGATGTTAAGGCATAATGGTAGCAAAATCAAATTTTATGATCATAGAAGATTAATATTTCAAAAAACCCTTTCCTTTTATAGAAAAACACAACAAGTAAAACATGAAAAAGAATACTTACGTTGTCAAGTGATGAGAAAATTGATAAAAAGTGGATAATAGATAGGTATTTTTACTAAAAAAGTTGAAATTGAAGACTTTGAATAAAGGAGAAGAATAAACCAGCTTATTGCGTAAAACATCTCGCGAAAATTTAAAATAAGTATTTGGAATTGAAAGACGAAGAGTCAAACTCTATCACCTATCAAAGCTATTAACAGGGTAAAATAAAGTAAAATTAAAACCATATTTTTAAAAATATACCCGTAGAAAAGAAAGTATTTTGTGCAGATTTCGACATTGCCGTGGCCTACACACCCTAATCATAATAATTTACCCGAAAATCGTCCAAACCAGTTCATACGACCTAAAAACTGATTCAATTTATTAACTCTATGGAAATTGATCATTTTCATAAATAAAATAAGCTTGCTTTCTCCACTATAAATGGCATTTATGCCTCAAGTAAAATCTCACTATAATAAAGTGTTGGAAAATCACAGTATTGAATCTAGTAAAACCAAATTGGGTGATACTTAAACTCACATACTTGACAAAGTGAAATGAAAAATATCATATGATTATCGAGACATTATCTTTCGTATAATTATGGTTTAAAATGCCATTGTAATATTTAATATGGCTCTTACAATCAATTTACCGATGAGTTAATGTCCTACACACATTCTCTTAAGATCCAAAAGAATCAGAAAACTTTTTATTTAGTCTTGAAGTTAATTAGGTCTATCGGCTAATATAATCAATAATTGTTTTTTGGAATTCTTTATAATTCATGTAAAGAAGCAGGTGTACAGGGTGTCCATGTATATTGGATTTTAAAGAGGGAGTTATTATTATCGTAAATACAGCCGTCTGTCTGGCATACATGCACCTATCCATATCAATGACTGAATGCATCAACGTCTGGGGTCTTACGCGTAGCTTTGTAGGGTGCCGTCTATAAATAGGCCGCGACCGGGTGAAGAGGGTAGAGAGAGGCAAGAGGGGAACTTATGGTATACGCAGAGAGAGCGCTTGTGTGTTAATTCCAGATGATCCCAGAAGGGCTTTGAGGTAACTGTTCAACGGACTAATGCAGCTACAACAACTTGGACAGATAACTACGCTCTGAAATTGGCGGAAGGTAACGATGTATTTTTAGAACAGGGTGTTCGGAGAGAGACCGTGGGAGGATTTCCGAATATTTTCAGCGGTAGAAAAGATGGCAGCCGTAATGCTTCTTATTCTAATTATTGCAGCGTGAAAGCGGCGCGGTCTTTGGGGAAATGGGGCATATTTCATAATGCCTGTTCGCAGACATGGGAACGAAATAGTCACGTTAAGCTTGAGGTTCGTGCGTATAATTTATTCTCTGTTAGAAAGGTCTGAAACGGTTTCAACGTAAGGGACGTATGGTAATTTTGAATGTAAGAGTCCAAAGTTTTTTTTTAATCGCGCTTTTCATTTTCAACATGATGTTTAAGAACCGCAGACATTTGATCAAAGTGTGTATGATGCGTACGATAATAAGGCCTGTCGTAGGTATATTTAATAAATTTTCTCATGTAACCCATTTGCTTTGCTAAGAACATCTAGTAAACAAAATATCAAACAAAATTGGTTCAGGTGAAGGCTTTCAGAGGCAACATCTTTCGAATTTGAACCTGTGACCCCTGCTACAATTTCAAACGTTACGTGCACTTGGCTATTACGACTAATAAACATAAAATAATGATTAAATATGCGTCTAAAAATTATTTAACGGAGTTGATTAAATTGTGATCTTATAGTAAGAAAAGAATTATAATAGAACAGCATTCCATTTGATGGCTTTTTCAAAATCTGCTTGTGTGAAGCCAGGAAGGACATTGTGAATTATCACCATGGGTAAAGGAGTAGACAACATGACGCAGAGATTCTTTTGTTTGTTTCGCATTGGAAAACTTCATGCATTTTCAGTAAATTAGCGATAGAATTGAATTTTCCATGTTACAGTGACACTTGACAATTTTAGTTAATCAGAATCAGTAAACATTGTTTTTCTCCATCCATTATTAGTATTTTATTACTCCTTTTAATCGCATGAGTTTTTATTATAACAAATCTACATTAGAAGGATATAATATTCTGACTTTCAGCTTCAAAGTTTCTCTTGATGTTTGATTTCTCCATCGCAAGCTTTACTTGGCAAAGACTGCGTTTAGCAGTCTTTCTTAATAATAACTTCTTCATAAAGGGCTTCCCTTAATGGCTTAAGGAAAAATTATTTTATATGGTCAGTCTTAAAAAGGCCGTAAGACGCTCATTTCCTCTTTCTATAGCTTCTAGGTTTAAAGAAGAAAAGTATATGTGTGCATACTTTTTACATTTATTTTAAGTACCTATTTGGTATTTTCGAAAACATTTAACAAATTTTTCGTAGAATCATCTAATTTTGGGACATCGTGCCAACTTGTTCTTTCACCACGGCTTATGGCATCGATAAAGCAATTTGGCTGTATCCATATTCCTCGTAATTTGTAATTTGATAATCTTTATTTCACGATTCTCTCTCCTCGAATGTATTTTATTCTTCTGGTCGACAGCCGTATCGGATTGGAGTTTGCTGTAGTTCCTTCCACATACTCTCGAAATTTCCCTGCGGAGTTTTTGAAAAAAACTGGTGCTTTCCCTGCGTATAGTATTAGTAAAATCTTCTCGGGTTTTCCGCCGGGCTAGATCCTCCATCTCAGCCAACGTTTCGAACGACGACTTGCTCATCATCTTCAGGGAAATGTCGCTTTACCACGCTCGAGTTGAAATACGTTCAGCTGAGGTTGATTCCTATTCATGACAAATATGCAAATGGACATCTTTGACTGTCCATTTTGGGCAAGATGGGAATTTCAATCTTTCCATCCGTTAACAGCAGACTCTTCTGAGGGACTTTGCATCCTATAACACATAATTTACTGGAATTCTTTTACCAACCACCCTACCTATCCCATTGCATCTCACATAAGTTGATCGAGCCATTCATCAACTGATTTTAAGCATTATGTGTATGAAGAAATATAAGTTTTTGAGTCAATTCCAGTAACAAGCGTGGTAGTAGTAGTTACCTGAGCCAGTAAATTTATATTGACAGGAACCAGCAGCGGTACTAAAAGCGTGAGCGATAGATCAATCAATTTCACTGGGGAACTATTTTCCATCACCGAACTAACTTGGAGAACATTGGTAGACCCTCTCCCTCGGAGTTCCTTGACAGCATTCCTCTTGAAAATGATTACGTAACTCTTCTCTATCAATTTCCCAAAATGGGCTTTGACATTTCTGTCGTTCTTCTTCTGGAGAAACTCTAAGTTATCTTATTTTCCATTACGAATTGATTTTCAAGCCTCCTCGTCAGGGTCCATAACGGTATTTTTCTTGCTTTAACACAAAAGTAAGGCGAATTGGTCTTCCTCAGTGGGGATACGCTTCGGAATTTGAAACGACGGGTTCTAACCTAATGTGGGAGTCTGAGGATAAATTTAAGTCAATTAGTTCTCCTATTAACTTCCAGAGCACTGCGAGTCTCAACTAGCCCAAGTGTATTCTGGTTCAATTGCCAATTTGGCTGGACATGTATATTTTCGGATTTCGAAGAAAAACGGTCACATTTTGATCACAGAGTAAATTTGTGTTTTAAAAAGTAGCGATTTACTATTGTATATATGTACACTAATCTCTGAAACCATAGCAATGGATTATGATTGATTAACATGATTCACACTTTCTTACCCAGGTCTGGCCTTTAAGAAATAATCGCTTGTAGTTGCAAATAGCCAAATAATGGATGGTTTCTCTAGAGGTTGGTAAAAAATCGATCGAGCATTATTAAGACTTGTTGTAGGGTTACAGCATTTATTTGGACCTGTGAATGACAATTTAAGATCTAAGGAGGAATGTATTTCTTTTTCAACTAATGGAAAGCTTGCAGCTTCCCCAGAGGGAATTCCTTGTAATGATCCAGAGGCTAATGCTATTACTGAAATTATGGAATAAAAGATAAGAATAGATAAGCGTGAGTTATAAAATAGATGGAGTCAAATGATGTATCATTAGTCTGATTAAATGATTTGTCATCACGCCTTTATTAAGTCTATCCCAGAATCCATACATCAGAAAAATATGAGAGCCAGCCTTCTATGAGGAAATACGTTCTCATTAGACAATTTGCAGAAAAATGTAACGTTATAGTAAGGAGAGGTATTTGTTATTTCACTTTAATTATCCCGAATAGCATTTAGTGTTAATTTTGACCGCATCCTGTATTTAATTTACTAAACGCAGCATTTTTCAAGGGCTTTTAGCGTTCTTCAAGCTTCTATTTCTTCCTGGAATACTATTTGAGGAGAAATCTTACATTTGTGTATCTGTGTTAATGCTCCTGAGTGCATGTTCAATGCGTTACAAAATCTTATTTGTGCCCACGTGAAATTACATGTAGGTACTTACTAATCAGGAGAAACATCAATTTTCTCAAGTATTTCTTATATTTTTGGTTGTACCGCAACTTATATAAGTCAGGTATTGCATTTTATTAGTAGAAGTAATTATCTCCTCATACGTGAACGTTTAAATGGATGGTTTAGTATCGGGAGTAAACATTTCGGTGGTAAATTTCTATTCCACTTGAGTTTTAACGATTGAATTTCCAGACTTTCGATAATCGATACAGATTCAAATACAAAGAAATCTAAGAATTAACGAATTCCATTATTTGAAGCTCTATGAGTTACAGTGACGCGTAATAATGAGGTAGAATCGAGAAGACCGGAAGGAAAAAGTGAAAGAAATTGGAATGAAAAAGAAAATAAAATGAATTTTGCAGTCCTACCGGATCCAATGCACTTTCATCCGGAAGAGGTTTCATGGAAGTGGTGATAATGCTTACCCAGGACTTTACTCGAAAGTTCTACTTTCGTAAGTTTAACTTCTCGTAGACGAGTTCGCTAACGATCACGGCCAAACCCACCGTCTCTCCTTTCCAGCCGAGGGAATAGGATTACTTGAGCCAAATCGTAAGCATTATAAGCAGCGACATTTTCTGTTACTTTTTCAGCTGGTTTCGGCTTTTTTCCACCTTTTCAGCGTCTCTAACCAAAGTGAGTTTGATATCCGATGCGATAGAAATCGATAAGTGGCGAGCCAACTCCTGCATATAACTCAACTGTCATTTCATACCCCATAGCAGTGGAGATGTTGTGATTTGGTAGTATATAAAGAGCAGGGTTATTTGGATTGAGGAGGGGGAGGAATAATTGGTGCAGAGCGTCAAGGCATTGTGTGTAGAAGAGGGTGCGGAAGAAGGGACTTGCATGGGTAAATACCTTTCTGGGGTTCCAAATGATTAAACGGATGCCAGGATATTTAATATGGGCTCAACTCATGAATTCTATGCGTCAGTTGATGCAAAGTTGAATAGACCGAGAATAGCAGAGATTTTTGGGCGATGGCCGGAGGTTTTTGTAGGAGACTAGGATTTTCCATGGTACAGGAAAAGCCTGATCGATCTAGGTGTGTTGGCTGTGTTAAATTTCTCGAGTTGTTGCACCTGAATTTGCCAATATAATTAATATTGCAATGTATTTCTTAGTTTTTTGCTTGTCCAGTGTATATCATGTTACGGGGGATATAAAGAGGTCATGTCCGAAATTTCTTGTACAGAGATGTAATGTAATTTACAAAGTGTAAGGGAGTGATCATGATGACAATGTAGAAGTAGGAGATGATATAATATCTAATTATAAAACTTTGAGAACTGTTTCTCAAGAGTTAATAGACTTTACATAATAATAACTTTAATAAGGTTTGCATAGACTTTACTTAACTTCTATGCATGGCATGATTGTGAATCTCTTGGTGACATAAATTTCAACCCTTTAAATGTATCATTTGTATTTTTACGGTGTTTTTGAGAGTCTATTTTCACTTTGGTTTTGCATAACCCACAGAACGACGCTTTGGATATTATGTTATTTTCATTTCCTTTGTATTGCATGTATATATCGTTTCTATTGGGTAACCATGCTCATAGTATATCTCTGGCACTACACATTCATTAGATATTCTGAAAGCATCGTCTGATGAGATGGTATTAGTACACCTTTTCCAAATGGACAAAGAAAGTATAGAATAATATAACTCAAAATAAAGCAGAATAAATAAGAGAAAACAATCTGTTTGTGGCATAATAGTTTCCATTGAGCTACATGTTCCTCCATTAAGTTGAATTTTACAAAATGGTTCTCGCTTATAACCAATCATTGAAAATAGTGGTGCTTGATTGAAGTATGTTCACTTTCTAAATAATATTGGTGTTGTACTACAGGGAGATGAAAAGCATTAGAATCAATGCAGAGGTTTGAATACGTTTCAAGCATAATTCGAATAAATTATCTTTGCTCTGCTTTTCAAGTTTACAAAAACAAGAAATATTCTAATTTTCAAAGGAGAAATATATGTTGGGTTTACTTTTACTTCAGATTTAATAGAAATGAAAGGAGATTTTCAGTTAAGCTACTTACACCTCAACATTGAAAAATTGTCAAAAAGATGTAGTACCTACAAAGAAAAAACACATGTCAAATGGGAATATTCGGGAAAGAATGTTAGAGATAGCTCAAAATGTTTCAATAAACGTTCATAGATTACGGAAAAAGAGAGCCTAGCTAAAAAGCAACGTTTCGCAATCGGTATTGGTTATTGAAGCGGATAGGCCGCTGAATACGATCGTGATAGGCATACAAATAATAATATTAGATGTTAAAGTTGTTTAGTAGACCTGTAATGATACGTTCATAAATGCACTATTTATTTTGGTAGGGTTTGATATTTTAATTTCTGCTTTATTACATTGTTGCAATTAGCACTTATCATGTGTGAGTTTATTTTGGGAAAGCGTTTAATTGAGGAGAGTATTATTTTACCGACAATCCATACGCAGTTCAATGTGTAGTTGTGTTTGCCGAAAATTGCAGTAGAATGACAAGTATTTTTGCATAAAATGCGAATTCATTTTAGCATGATTTAACTAAGCACTCAAATGTTAGCGTGGAGTTTAAAATATGTTAGCATAAGTTCTCATTATGGGTTTGCCAAAAAAAATCATCTTTTACTCTCAGGGAAGTGTTGCTTTAACTTTTTTCATGCTATAGAAGCTCTTGTAAAATATCTCAATTTTCGAAAATTAGTCAAGGGTGTACTTATGCTTGAGACCAAGTTATAGGATTTCGTTCGGCGTATTCCCGAAAGAATTCCCGTTGGGGTTAATGCAACAGACGTGAGATATGGAAAATTGCAGGGAATGCGGCAGAGGACGTGCTAAGCAAGTTTTTGACTGCATTTGATGGCAGGCAAGTAAAGTAAAGACGCACGGAAAAGTTATTAATTACTTTATAATGGAGCGTGAGAGATAGTTGACTAAAATTTCGACTTTCAAGAGAGAGTCTGGTGGTAACTTTGAGATGTTGAAATGAAGAATGACGGCGGATGACTAAGTTCCTAGGAAAAATTCAAAGAAGGCATAGAATTAGGTTGCGGTAACATTAAAATATAGGTGAACGCCAAAAATGGTGAAGGAAGGGTCACCAAAGAAGAGGAAAAGAAGGTATGTATTCTTGGTCAGTTACTCAACTGTAGAACAGACAAGTATGTAGAATCCAAAAATAAAATAATCTATTGCGAATATAGGTATAAATTTAGGTGGAAGATTTCACAATCATCTGCTCACGAAGGCATGTAAGAAATGTTAAGGAGCGTCCAAACATATTGCCCATCGATAGAATATGACTATGACATTCCCTTGAAAACATCGTGACTTACTCTTCCGTCATAGTTATTTAACTCTAGTGTCACAATAATCTTTGATGCCGCAACGTCACTCAAATAGAACTTTACCAACGTACTCGTCAAGCAAGGATATCGTTGCTATTTAAAACTAAAAATCTCATTTGCTAAACATTAATATCACGTTGTTATTATAGCAAGATTTTGCATTTTACTTTTCTCCCATTTTAACCACCTACTTGCATTTTTTTCACTGTATTTTGTGAATTTTTAAATCTCCAAAGAGATAAAAAATCACCATGATAAAACTATATTTACCAGTAGCATCATAGGTATCTATACTCGCCTTACGTACTCTAGACACCCTGTACTGTGTAGCAGCTGGCATTCGCTTTTTCGTTAAGTTTGCGGAGCATGGATTGCTCTCTCTCTCACCCTCTCCTTCTCTCCCTAGAGTTAGCGCCCTAACAAAATATTCACGGCACACAAGTGGGAAGGCATTATTTTTTTCCCTCGAACACTCATCGCGGACGCCTAACGTCGCTTGCTTGCCTGCATCCATTTTCACCCACCGCGGAGTGCGCCGGCGGGTTCCTGTATCCGGGCGGCAATGAAGGGTGAGGAGCACCACTCGTCAAATAATGAACACGAACCGACGTGCTCGGCAAACAAGAGGCAGAGAGCAGTAGCGCACTTACAAAGAAGTGCGCTCGTAACGATAAAGTGTTGCCCATCCGCCTATGGGCCTCTCCCACAAACCACGAAGTTTCCATTTCGGTTCGTTTTTGCTTCTCTTCAGGCAAGTATTATTTTTATTTATTTCCTCTTCGCTATTTTTTTAAACAGAGAGGCCAAAGTTTACATTCAATCTCCCACTGAACTTTGTGCCAAGCGTAAGTACACTCGTTGCAATGCAAGAATCTCCCGTAACTTCTTTTGTTTTCCCCCCTTTATCGGAGTTTTCTCGCATTTATTTTTCCACCGTGAGTTTCGTGATGCGAGCCGTCGTCTTTGCACAGCTGCTCCGAGGTATTCGCAATGAATTCCTCTCGGTTGGAAATTACTTAACCCCACTCCCTCCAGCCTTCCTAATGAATCCCCGTGCAAAACAAAAGACGCCTTCGGAGTATCCGATGCCATTAATAACGGGAGAAATGCGATTAAAGAAAGTGACTGTTGTTTTTTTCTGTAAGAAAGCTCCGCATAAACAAGTTTTTGACCAATGATTAAAGTACGGTTTGTTCTCGATTTCACTTACTCAATTAGTAGGTAAATAAGGGTTTAAAATCTTCTTTCTCATTAGGAGGTCGGACGTTGGCGGTACGACGCAAGACCGACTGTGAAATGTGAGTTAATTTCCTTTTCGGTGTAAAATCCAATTTGGTGCAAGATCCGTGAAAGAGCAAAGCCTAATACGGGAGGACGTGGGCATACTTTATGTGAGAAATAATGCAATTTGGAAAACAAATTAAAACTAGCTTAAGCTATACGCTCGAGTGTGTGAAAAACATAAATATTGAGGCGATTGCAAAAAAAGATAGCTATTTTGAGCGATAGTTATTTCTGTGCACCAAAGCAACCCATTTCGTTAGGCTTTTATGGGGACTTAATGTCTGAGTGTTCATGAATCTTTACCGATGTAATTTTCTGTGAACTGACGAGAGAGAGAGTATAGAAGATATTTTTGGGATATCAGCTCGTTTAATATTCCATAATCTTAGGCACAAGTTTATTATGAACCGAAAACAGAGGTACAAATCTTGGAGGATGAGTATATTGTGTAAATGTTGAAGTAATGCGAGCGACCGAAAAAAAAGGCAAAATTGATTGAACTCCTTAGGCTTATTCTTTTGAAGAATCGATATTATAAACTTTGCCGTTTTCAAATCAATGGTAAGTAAATCGTAAATCCATTTTTTTAATTTAATTATTTCGAATTGACTTGTAACTTATTGTTTTAGGAATTAAACATTAATTAGTACTGCTTGCTAAATGCATTGATAAGATAAAGTTTTTCAAAAGAATGATTATATGAGGCTGTCAACTGTACTAAGGGTGTGGCGTGTTGCGCACTAAAATACATGCGCGATAAAAATAGAATGTTTACATCGTTACTCAGGGTATTGAAAAACATTCCATCCTAGGGTCACGCTGCTATTACTTTGTACGTAAGATTATAAATAATTATTAGCTAAAATGAAGGCTCCTCGGAGTAAAAAATTGCTGACCTAAATTCATGGCAATATGTATGTATCTCTTCATTTTTATTGCATTTATCGAAACGTTGAAGGAAGTTCATCCCTCCCAATATTCAAATTGAGTGCTTTCATTGAATCTGAGATGACTTCATTCATGAACCATATATTTGCCATGATTTCCAAGTTAGATATGCGAGCAGATGGGTAGCAAAACGCTTTTGGAATGAGCCCAAAATCGTATGCGTTCTCATGATGATGATTTCCCTTTGCCACAGACAGAAATTTTGAGGGTACCCTATTGATTTTTTTCGTCAAATGAGCATTTCATATTGATTTATGCGAGTAGTAAAAGGTTTTCCTGGACATATAAATCCCCACATATGGCTACGGGATATGATCTAATATTCGGAGGACTGTTGAAATGGCTTAACTCTGTAGCCAAATGCAAATTGGGGCATAAACATACATGTTCGCTTTCAAATTTCGAGTGGCCACTCTGGATCGAAGAGAGACAGCGCGCTTAGCATGCTGAAAGAAGGAGAGTTTGAAGCGACATTCCCCTGGTGCAAGTCGTTTGGCCTCATGCCAGCGCATGGCGCTAACGATTTTTCTGGAGTTGATGGGAGGGCGATGATCTTGATGACGTTTTGTCTTCGTGTCCGTCATCAGTTTCGACTGACGTCCGTCACAGTCCTTTCGCCGGAGAGGTAAAAGTATTTCGTAAAAACACTACTCTAATTTTGCCCTAATCCTTTATTTATGACCTATGGACTCTGGAGAACTAACCCACAGCCAAAGGGGTGAATTTTATTTTGAATAAAATGTTCTGGATTGCAATACCTATTGTGGTCTAGCATTCACAAGTTCTGGCTAAGGGAAGTCCAAGGGTATTGATTTTTTAACCAAAAAGTCCAGGAAATGTTTGAATTCTTGAAGCAAATATAGTATTGTGCTACTATTTTTAAATTGAATAGCTAGCAATAAGGTAATAATAACATTAAACACAATGAAAATAAGGCAATGTATATGTAAGCCACTATCAAAATTAAAACGGTGTATTACTTTGCGACTTATGGCCAAGGATATCAGTAACATTCTAAATGACCGGCTGTAAAAATTTTGACTCGATTTCAACCCAAATCCAATGTATAACTGATAAAAGTTATTTCAAAATTGGATTCTGATGACATTTAAATGGCATTCTCGTAGAAGAATAGACACATATTCACCGATTAAATCGTGATAATGTTGAAATAAGCCCTCAAAATATGTATTTCCCTTGAAATATCGAAGCCCGTTTTTTCACGAAAGCTAAACCTCCATTATCACGCGTGCAGAAAGTAAACGCAATCACTTTGTCATAAGATAGCAAACTATTTTTTCACGTGATTGGATCTTTTGAGTACCAATCCAAATCGTGAAAGGGAACGATTAAATATTTTGATTTTCATCCGTAGTGAACTATTAAACTACCAAAAGGGTGTAAAATGCATGTTCAGAGCCATTTTAGGATTTAAAAAGCTAAATAAATGGAAATATCATGCCGGTAGGATACTTCTAAACAAGCTCCATCCTAAAAAAAGAGACTTTTTTAACCCGTCAAGTCTGGCGTCCCAGCCCGTATGTTTCGAGTTTCACCGCGTCGCTGTATAATCGAGTAATATCTTGGTTCTTTAGAGTGGGGGGGGGGATCGATTTTGAGCTCGCGGGTCCGCCTACCAAAACTCAAACCGTTTAGACGTGTCACCTGCACAACTAACCCCTCCCCATTTCCCCACGACCGGGAGTTTGATTTAGCGGGCGGGTAAATGTTGACACTCGCATTAAATCACGGCGCGCTCCCATTTGGCACAGTTGGGCCTCCGGTGTCATATTAGGCACTCCGCGGTGGATTCGGAGGGGTGGAAAGCAATTCTTCGAACCGTCCACAGGAAGCGGCTTGCTCCACTCCGTATCCACCGGGATGAAGTAGCGGGGGAAGGGGAATTAAAACACCCCTTCGGGGTACCGGTAGTGTGGGTGGTGGAGGATGAGGAAGGGTTGGCCAGGCCCAGCGATCACGTCAATTCCTAATGCGGCATTCGCAACATGCAAAGGGCTCACGCGCGTGGGCCAAACCCAGTCCCCTCTGCCCTTCCCCGACCCTTTTGCTCCGTTCGTATTCAATACCTTCATGTTCCCTCCCCCTACCATTCCGCCAGGCCTGCTTCTAACTCCTCCCCCAATCCCTCCCCATCTACTCACATCTCCCACTTCCCTCCTGCTCCGTCCTCGTTTAAACCACTCCTCCGCCCGCAACGTCGTTCTCCCTCCTCCTCACTTCCTCCCTCCCTTCCTCTCCGGGAGGCATACACTTTAGAAAGCATCGCTCGAGGGTGGATTCATGGGGTGCTTATGTGTTTATGTGCGTCTCAACCCGCGGTTCCCAGCTCGCGCGCAGAGATAAGCCGACACAGGCCCTCCTCCTGTCTTCTTCCGAGTGTGTTTGTGTGCTCGAGTGGAAGGGTGAGGGGACAGAAAAGGGAGCGAGGGTGTGGGAAAGGGATGCTACAAGGGGGAGGGTGGGGGTGTGCGGTGGAAGGGAGATAGAGGGAGACGTTGGGAAGAGACATTTCGCGGGGAGAGAGTTTCGGCGGTTCGGAGCGGGAAGGGTCTTTGGGGGACATTTTAGAGCCGGATGCGCTTGCTGGAAAGAAGTGGAGGAGGAAAGACGACGAATGTTTGAAATGGGTGAAATGGGGTGAGAGGACGGCTGTGGGGGTTGGAGGTTGTTTGTGGGCTGGCGAGATGGTAGGTCGAGCTGCGTAATGTGGCGAGGTGAGATTATCTGGGGGGAAGGGTGTAGAAAAAAGGCGTGGTTCGTGTGGTGCGCGGGAAATATTCCTTTATGGTCCGCCCCGCATCCCGAGAGTGAGGTTGGATGTATATGACCCATTTAGCCGTACGGGTGACGTCAACTAGATTTTTCGACATTTAAATTTTGATTTCACTCACGCGAGAGAAATTACCCGACGAATGAGGGAGACGACGTGAGTTTTTCTTAAAATATATAGGGATGAGCAATCTGGTTGAATTTGACGACATGTTCCCTCAAAAACTTTAGGTGTCACGTGATAGATAAATGCCGACTGCGTAATCGGTACCGTTCCGAATTTTTCCTTTATATTTTAAAACAGTAGGACAGTAAAGAATAGCAGTTGACGCTCGTTAGAAACGATTAAACAATTAAATGCGTGATATAAGTCGCCAAAATTATTATAAGCTCGTATTCCAACCCAATCTTACTTGTTTTTCTATTTCAATGTTTTGTGGTACATAACTTTGAGACCTCGAGCTGATTGTAGGTCATATTTAACATCGTTCAAATTTCTTAGAAATAATTATGTGAAGTTTTAAGTCTTTTTTTAAAGTAATTCGTGATAAGGTAGATTTATTCATGATGTACCTCTAGGTGAAGGCAAAGAGAGCCTAGCGTTTCAAGTGTCATATGGAAATTCGGCGCATGAAATGAAGCTATGTTGTATGGGCTAAAACCCAATTTACTTATTTTAATTTATTGGTGCATTTTCTCAAACACTCGGGAATCATTTCTTTTATAGTGTTGAAAATATGTGAAGTAACTGACTACGGAGTCTTGGCTTCCATCTAAATTTAATCGTCAAAAATGTTTCGTTCTCTTGGAGAAAAGATATATTTTTGGATTGAAAGCAGTTGAGCGATCAATGGGAATGCTATAGGGACCCGGAGTCTCCGTCCGGTAGATGTAGATCGCTCGCAGGACATACACCATGTAGCCGATTTGGCTCCCCGTCTAACATTCGTAGTGCAACGCTAGCTGAAAAAATCGCTTTTGGCAGGAATTGGGTTCGCCTTTGAGAAACTCCAATTGTGTCAAAAAAAAAGGTTGACACATGCAAAGGAGATTTCTCTGCCAATACACAGTGGCCTCGATACTAACATGACTGTATTTTACGAGGGTCATCCGGAAAGTAGTACCCGTTCGTGCCGCATGAAGTGCTGACGACGCGAGTAGCCGCTGGACGAGGTCAGATAGCTTCAGTGGCTTGTCTGCCTTCTCTGAGCCAAGTTGCGTGACGCTAGCATTGCCTGTGTTGTTTCTGTGATTGTTTACAATGTTTAAAAAAATTGAGAACGCCGCCAGTTGTGAAGTGAGGGCAGTGATTAAATTCCTCAATGCAAGAAACGTTCGCCCATGTGATATTCATCGCCAATTAAAGGAGGTGTATGGAGACAATGTAATGGACGAGTCGTCTGTTCGGCGGTGGTGTCGCAACTTCAACATGGGGAGGGGGAACACACACGACGATGAGCGTTCGGAGAGACCGTCTGTCATTACAGACCAACTGGTGAGCTCAGTTGACGAATTCGTGAGGAACGATCGGCGCGTCACAATTGATGACATCTGTGAGCATTTTCCCAATGTTTCTCGAACAATTGTTCATGAAATTGTTAAACACCATCTGCATTATGCAAAAATTTGTGCAAGATGGGTCCCTCGCGTATCTCAATGAGCTGGCGGTGAAGGACTATGCAGCAGGAATACAGAAACTTGTCACACGTTATGACAAATGCCTTAATTTGCTTGGAGATTATGTTGAGAAGTAGTTTAAAGTATCCTCTTTCAAATAAAATTTTTTATGTTTGTTAATTTACTTTTGTGTCTTTATTTCACGAACGGGTACTACTTTCCGGATGACCCTCGTATCATAAAAAACGTAATCTGTTTAGAGAATATCATTGATGATAGAGAATACACTTTAAATTCAGCTCCAAAATGTATACATAGGTTTGCACGGCAAAATCATGAATTGCAATGCATGATTACATGATACTAGCCAATAATTCTTGATTAGTAATGAAAAACCTAGGTTATGAACTAGTACACTAGAACAAAAACTAATGGAGATTGAAAAGCCATAGAAGGAAAACCTCATTAAATTGCTGAAAATGAGTATAAGCTGGGATGAAAATTATAATTTTAAATAGCTCCAAATTTTATACAGAATAATTAAATGTATTAAAACCCCTTAAAATATTTCATTTGTTTAAAAGCCTTCAATGCAGTCATCCACATTAAATTCCGTGTAAATATTTATATACCTATGTCTCTTAATTCTGCAAAATATCATGTTGTTTACTTGAAATAATAATCTACTTCTTTCCATTAATTTTCTATTAACCCTTTAAAAAAATGTTCGACCATAGGAAAGGATATAGTTCCTACTTATTATTGTTTAATTAAAACAAGAAAACCAACAAATATCACATTTAAATTTACCATACCACATCCTATTTTACAAATGTAGTTTAAATTACAGTTGCAGTATAGAAGGAGGAAAGTAGGGTAATGAAACCTTTTATGTTTTTTCGCCAACCGATTTAGTTTCATTGAACGGAAAGCAGCAAAGATAGAACGCTGCACCATTCCGTTGATTGAATTTGGCCAAATTTTTCTTTTCCTTTGAAGAGTCTCCCATTACCGAAGGGTCAGATCAATCACGCAGACAGTCTTCGCAAAGAGGAAAGGGGAATATAATAAAATGGAGCACGAGTGAGGCGCCAGAGCACAGAAAGGGAGGGACTATCTTGATCGTTTATAACATTGGAGGTGGTGATTGACAGCTTCGGAGTTCTCATCACGAAAATGGAAAGTCCACCTCCCGATTAGTGCTCTATCTCTTTCTCCCTTTGCTTTTGGAAATGCGAGTGAGTAACCAGTAGCGAGAGCTCCTACCTAACCTCTCCAAGCATCTGAGTAGTTTATTCAAAGCTGAACAACACACTTAAATAACATGGAGGTAGATAAACAAATTGTTTTCATTCGATACCTGTGATTAATAAGCTATACAAGCAACTACATATTCTGATAACCTTCGGGAACTAAAAAACTTGGAAAAAGAACTTGGAAAATAACTCTCATGCAGGAAATATTTTTATGTAGTTAATTGATTCTTAACGTTAAGTCCATCGAATAATCAAGTCCAAAAATAGTCCAGTGAGAGAATTTAAATGATATATTGGCAGTTTTTGCAAGCCCAACCGTCTCAGAAAAGATGCGTCTTCTCTTCCGTGGCAATAAAAATCGCAGATAAATGATCTTTTTCTGATACTCTTCATTTCTAAGCTGTTTATGTTTAGTGTATTAGATGCAATACAAGAAGTTAACTTTGACTGGCAATAACATTTAGCATGAAATTTCTAACAATAGTGAATATCTAACTTAAACCTAGTCATCCTAAGCTTCTCTATCATTAGTCATCGTGTGTCTACAGTAGTTGTGGTTAGGTTTAAATCCATCCATTTATTTCTATTGAAACTCGTTTTATAGCATAAGTAAAGATCTCCCCATTTATTGATACCCATTTAGAATATTAATAAGGTGGCTCTAGATGAGCAATTGGCTTTTGAGCAGACATAGAGATATTTACATTCCCATTTTGTAATGTACTTTTAATACATAATAAGAAACATTTTAATGTTGAATACTGACAATTAAACAGCGGACTCGAAGGAACGTGCATTGAAAAACAAAATACCGGTGTAGTGACTGCAACATGGATTCGCTGATAAAGTTTTGCAGGGCTTGGGAGAATTTATTTTATCGGTTGAAGTTTTATTTAAAACACAAGCATTAAGCTGTTTCCATTCTCTTTCAGTGGAATAATGGCGAGTCAAACTTGGCGCTCATTCCGTTCACGTTCAACACATTCCACGGCCATACTTCTTAAGAGCTCTCGTAATCTCTCGCTGCGATCATTCTTCTCAATTACCCCAGCCAGAATCCTATGGCTCTCTTTCTCTTAATTTGCTTTTTTTTCCTCCGGAACGTGGTCGGTTGGCCCCCCTCCGCATCTTCGCACCGCTCGCTGCAAATCGAGATGGTGGTTGGCTCGTTCGCCTCGACCGCATCTATTAGCGCGGGCTTTCTTTTTATTTTGTCGCGTCCGAAATTAGAAACACGTTCACGACTTATGAGGCGGACTTGTTGAACTTGTCCCCTCCGTAGAATGTAATAGACGCGACGGAAAATCCCTTTCCCCAGGAACAGCGGAGAAACATTCGTCTCCAGCCCCGAAGGACAGTGCTCCCAAGTAATTTCAAAAGTGATTTTTATTTCGTCCGCAACCCCAGCTGACGTACTCGTTGGCGCACTCATGAATCAACACGTCACTGCTCTCGTTCCCATCTTTTCAAGGGGGAGGGGACCGAATTCCTTCAGACACGCCCCCCTGGCGCAGGACCGCCTGAAGAACGACCCAGAAATCTCCACCGCTGAGCTGCATTCCCGCGGGAGTCTTTGTAATGCCACTGCTTAGCGACGTTACCTGTTTCCTGAGGTGTGATTTTACTTCCGGCTATCCATCACCCACTACCGCTCGATCATTTTCACTTATCGTTGGCACCATCTTCTGTTTTCGATGCATTCCCCAGGGCGCTACCCTCATAAAAAAAGAGAAACCTGTGTTGCGGTCCTCACCTTCCGTCTCAGTAAGACAAGTAAGCTGCTCCTGTGTGATTTTCGCTTAAGATTTTCAACACTTCTGCATTTTGTATAGCAAAATAGCTCCAAGAAGTCACCTTTTACATATCGCGAAGATAGATATTCTCTTTTAATGGACATACTCAATTGATAGTACACATTGGTAGTACACTTGGTAGTTAATTTCTAACAATCTTCACTGCAATGTAGCGCTTACATAAACTACGAAATGAAATATTTTTATTTGGAAATAAAAAATAGGAATGACAATCAAATTGTTGTCTTTAACTTTTAACTAAATAGTACACTTAGATTAAAATTACTATGGCGGTAAAAAATATTTTGCACCTGACTCTTACATTTACGCTTAAAGGTTATATGTTCTTAATGGCTGGCGTAATTGATGGAGTTTTAGGCAGTGAATTTGAAGTTAAAAAAATAGATAAAATGGTACAAGCAGTAGCCAACAATCATTTGCATTTACCTAAGGTGAGGGAGAGACATTGATATTACCAATCATATAGAAATACATATTATTTCCCCTTTTTATTCAAATGTTCTTTAAGTAGTTGCGCAGCAGATATCTGCTTATGTACTTGGTTTCACAATTTTTTAACATATTCTAGACATAAACTCAAATAACCTCAAACAGATTTCAGGTATTTCTCCACCTTCCCTCCAACTTCTTATCCACGACTCATAGTATCCGTATTTTTTAGACACCCGGTCCGCTAGGAATTGGTTCTAATCTTCAAGCTGATACTGCTCCCATATGATTTCCATATACTTTTGTTTATAAGGCGGATAACCACTGGGTTCAGAAGCAAAACTTACAGACACCAAACAAGGGTGTCTTCAGACTACTTTTCTTACTAATTTTTTTGCGAAAATCTCAAAATTCATGAACCCCTAATTCACCTCTCATTCATTATTTAAATACTGCCATCAATCATCTACTCAAATGCAAGTTTTGGTAATCGAAATTATTTTCCGCGATCTCAAAGTTGCTCTTACGTTAATCCTCTAGTTCAATTGGCTTAGTATTTTCTTCACTCTTTCCTTCCCCAAAGGCTCAATCAATCTCTTCCGATCGCGATATCATATTATCTCTTTTGCATCCCCCACTTCCGCATCTGCGCTCAAGTCGAATTACCTTCCCCCGAGTTCTCGAGTTATCTTCGGACAAGGTTGGTCCTCAATTTCTTGGAAGACTTTTAAATTTCTTTTCACTTTTCGAATCATAAGCATGAGCGATGGATTTATGGCACTAAGATCATATATAATTCAAGGGCCTTGATATTACAAAAGTTGCCGACTCTCCTAACTCACCCTTCAAAAAATCGACCGGGTAAGTTTGCCGACAGGAATCTTGTCTGTTCCCTGAAGAGAGTGAGTTTCAATCCTCCAAAGAATAATACTTCCTCAAACCGTATAAACTGTGTATTAAACTCTAATTCACAGGAGCAGATATACGCAGTCTCCTAGTTCATCATTTTAACATTATGTGTTTCTGATTTCCAAGTGAAAATCATTTCCGTTATCTATTTTTTAACATACTAATCCCACCTTAATATACGGTAAAGTTGATTCAAATCGATGACCTTTGTAACGTATGGAGGATGAATCTAAATTGGACGAAGACCTTTTAAGATAACAATAAATATATTGCAAATGAGGTGTACTTAATTGAGTATGCAACAACCTCGTCACTGATTTGAATGGTATGACTCCCTGAACTAAAAAATTGAGCATGATATGTTAATAATTAACAGTTTTTGTTAACAGTTTATCATCTTTGACTCCCTTCTGATAGAAGGAAAATATTTATCAATTGTGTTGAGGTCTTCATGCTACGTGCGAGTGCAATATATTAAAATTCGTGTTCTTTAATCAATTACATTTCTCTTGATGGAAACTTAAATTAAAGTTCATAATTAACCTCGAAATATATGTTTTTCTTTTAGAAATTAGAATACGGTTTTTAATAATTCTAAGTGTTTTCATTTTAATCCTGAATGTTAAAATAATCAAGACTCTTGATAAAAATTTCATATTACCACTAAAAATAATGAATTAACATTATATATTTGTAGAAATTCTACAAATGTAGCTGTAATGTATTGACTTGAGGTTTCTCTACAGGCCGACACATTGTCAAACAAGTAGCTGAGAAAGGTGAAACCCAAAAAAACCCGCGTTTGCTCAAAATCTAAAGATAAGATTTTAAGTTCCGACCTTCGGAGCAGATTTTTTCATCAACCGCGGCACATGACAGTTTTACTCTCTCGTATTTACCGGAAAGTTAAGTGATATTGACCTGTATCTTGCTACTAAAAAAACCATAAAAGGACATTAATTATTGAGGTACAAAAAATCACTGCAGTTATTTAACATTCTTTCTTCTTATAGGGAATACACATCTATGGTATTATATGCAATACAATACATATACTGTGTTGTATAAATTGTATTAATTATTCACGTCATCGCTCAGATAGCTATGTAATTTCCAAACAGAGAGATATTGACAAACACCAATTTAATTATTCATTTGGTTTACGCCAATTTCTACCACTTGGGATCCTCGTAAATTTTACAACAGAACAGTTATTTTTTCTATTATCTCCGAACGATCAATTTGCTTTCTGAAAACTACCTCTCGTTTTAGCGATATTCTATTAATCAAGAAGTGAGCATAGTTTTATGCCATTAAGAAAAAATTCCAACAAAATGAAAAATATCCGGTGTCTTCTTTTCGCCCGCTGCTGACTTGAGGGGATCATTCATCCTTTTTTGATATCTCCAGTGAATATTATTTGCTGTTCACTATTTCTGCCTCCTTCTACTCCATTCTCCGACCGGAGAAAGAGCTCGCGGGTTACATTTTGGAGGAAAACCCCTTCCACCTCGGGACTGGGCTATATTAAAGTGGCAGATGTCTTGCAAAAATAAAACTGGCGTAGTGGACTTGTGGAAGGGAGGTTTGCCAGAGGGTCGGGGAAAGGGTGGTAGAAGAAAGAAGGGGACGCGAGGATCTGTTGAATGGCGCCTCCCCTCGGGGAGGAGTCCGTGGGCTTGGAAAAACCCCTCGCCGGGGGACGGAAATATTACGCAGATACCGTGCGAGAAAGGTCGACGTCTTGAGTGGCATCTAATTACTAGACTCCATGGGTTCTTCCTCCCGGCACAAACTCCCTCCAAACCGGCGCACCCACGAAAACTCCCTCCTCACCACTCCTCTCCCCCATCTATTTATTCAACCCTCGCTTCTCCTAGCCTTCCCTTCCTCCCGAGCCATCAGCATCCCAACGTCACCGGTCCTGAGGGAGTAGAGACAGTGGGAAGAGATGGGTGCTTTCGTTCCCAGACAACTCGCGGGTTCATTTCTACTATCAAGACGGGTTTGAATGACTCCTGATTATTCGCTGTCATCCCAGCGTACACGCAGGCATTCGACGGTCCAATCCGCTAAACTATCCCAAAGCATTGTCCAAATCTCACTCTCTCCAACTTTCCCTCTCACTCCAGTCTTTTCTCAACACATGACCATTTCTTCTCCCTAAGCGTTCTTTTGCTCAATTATGTATCAGTCATCCGTTTTAAGTCCTCTTTAATTACATTGGACACCAATAATATAGAAGATTCGAAATCGAGGATGAGAAAAAGAAAAACGGAGACCGTGATTTGTGGGAAAAGTGACGGAATGATTTTTTTCTTCAATTTAATACCAATGTGCCACGATTTTAATAGAAATTATTCTCATCCTCTGCTTGGAATTCAATACGAAACCCTTCAGTTGTGAAGCGGGGACTATATGTAAATTTTGCACCTCTTCACTTATAGCTAAAAAATGAATAAAAATGTTAAGAGAACAATTATTGAAGTAGGCACCATTTGACTTCACATTCATTTAGAACACTTTCCTTACAGCGCACCATGGGCTCCAACAAAGTTTCATTGTGTTGAACACAAATCAATACGCCATATTTATGTTAAAACATTTAATAACAATGATTATTTGGGAAGAGAAGATTCACTTCAAATCATTTCCGTTTTAACATTCAAATTTTAGCATGCCTTAGCCAGACGGAATCGTCATTAAAAATATAAATGACATAAAGTATAGATAAAGTAAAGTAAAGATAGATAAAATATATGAAACTTTATTTTACCCACATAAAATCTTTATCGATGGGTTTAATATGTTATAGATAATGAATATTCAATGATAATAATTGAATTTCAAATTCTTGTGAAAGTAAGATATTTATTGATTTTTTTAAAAAATTTTATAATAAACCATTCTTAATAGTATATTACGTTGATGAAGTAATTATACTATCTAAATATTATAATATGGCTATAATTTTAATCTTCAAATACAAATCTAGTTTTTGTTCTTAATGTAGATGCATGATCAAAGCACGTTCAATCAAATACTGCCAAATCAATTATTACGAAAACTCCTTTTTGAGCATGTCGTAGAGAGAATGTAACCAACATTTCCTCGTTATGGACATGTTATAATTCGTCTTTAGCCTATATTTAGCCTGACGTTATCTTGTACTAAGAAAATATTCAAATTACTTCGTGCGTTCAATGGTATCATTTAATTGATTGATTTTCCGTGTCACAACATTGATGTTAACACGAAAAACTCTAAGAGGAAATGCACAAATAAATTAAATTCTCGTTAATTCTTGATGGCCTGCCGGAACATAAAAAAACGGCGTTGGCATTAATCAGACAGTTGTAGATACCTCATTTTGCGTTACTTGAAATAATGAAACGATCATCACATGCATTTTCTAATCAACCTCCAATTTGACGATGAGCAATTATCATTAAAATAAATTTTGCAAGTGAAAGTCGTAGGTAGTAAAAACCTGGCCTCAGAAAACTCTGCTTTGTCTCTCAGAATGTGTTGCGGATGCAGGTGTGTCGTGGGTCTCTCGGTACGGCTACCCCTTTCAACCTACCAGGCTCCCTTCCATCGACCCTACTCCCGCCTCAATCACCAGTGTTTTCCTCGCAAATTTCCGCACCCCTGCAACCCTCACCTCCTCCTCCCTCGTCTCGCCTTCCGGTTTCTCCTCTTTAACGAATTTCTCACCCCCATCGTGTTTCTGCTTGGCCCACTTACTCGGGTTGTTCCAACCTCCTCCTCATCTCCAAATATTTACCGCTCTTTCCATCTTCTAGTTCCTAACCATAATCTTCCCACCCCTTGCTACTTTTGAAGTGTTTATTAGTCGCTCTGTATTACATTAACTGCGCCTTTCTACCTCATCTCCCAACGTTTGCTCTCGTTGCTCATTTCATTATTCCTCTAGTACCCCTATCATTGTTCTCTTTCTCTATCACTCCCTCCCTTTCTCTTCCTACCTATTGCAATTCATACTCCGGCTTCCCCCAGTGATAATATTTTTTTGCCGGTGGCCAGTATAACCGTCCGTCCTATTTGGCAAACTAAACTAGTAATTCACATTCCTCTCCGGATTAATTTCGCCGATTTTTTTTCATCTGGATTCTGGTCAGTTGGCATAGTATTAAAAATGATTTTTGCAATTAACTCTCCGTCTGCTGCTTTCAACTCTTCTCATTTTCTCAAGTTTTCGTATTTATTGCTTTGAAGGCCCATTTTTCAAATTAATCTTCGTATTTTTTTTGCCTTATTCCAAAATACAATTCCAAGCTTGCAATCCTTGGTGCAATATAATGATTTATCTTTGGGTCTATTTCAATCTGTTGCCCTATTACGGGCGACTTTTATCCCAATTTTCCATTAAACTCTTTCTTTTATGTTTTAACATTTCTTTTTCTTCCAAAATGTAGCTTATAGCACTGCAGTACTTCAAATTTTTCTTTCTGAACCTGAAACCCTGAAAAAGAAATAGTATTAAATTATTTTTCTGTAGTTTTTTCGGCCTATTTGCGCTGAGGTGCGTATTTTTAACTACTTACAATTGCCCAAGGTTTCTCTGTATTTAAAATATGACCCTCTTTCAAATGGCTCAGTTGTGGACTCTAAACTTGGATTTTTACATGAATTTCGCCATGTTTAAAAATTTAACTTTTTTAAATGTATTTTTTGTTTCAATTAGTTTAACCTCATAATTTTTTATCTGGATAAGATAAACTCATACTGATTTTTCCAGAGATTGGCAGAATATCGGCGACTGCCATTGCCAAAAAAATTCCTGCTTTGAGTGATATCGTCTTTGATGCGTAGAAAGTAAAATGACGTAAGAATAGTTAATTAGAATGCAACTCAAGCAAATATATATATTGACATGACTACCCTTCCGGTTTAGTCATGTAAAGACATTCCAAGAAACTGCGGGAGATGCTGCAACAGTAACTTTTAACGGAATCATCCCCAAAGTGCGCATTAAAATGCAACAATTTTAGAGTGTAAAAATCATCCACCTTGACCGTGATCATGTATGATCCACGTTACATCTATGTAAAATTTTAACGAGAAGTGCGATCAGATGAAATATTTGAGAAGTCTCAATTAGATGCCCTTTACCATTATTACTCATTCCGGAATCCCTTTGATTTGCGGAAAGTTTTTTCACCCTTGCAAATTAATTATTTTTTCCCATTTTCAATTACCTGCACGGCGAAAAAAATAGTCCTCCGATTACAGGGTGCGGGAGAGTCGCACCCCAAATTTTTTTATCCCGGTCCACGCAGTCTTCCCAGTGAGAGGATTTACTCAAGATACGCTCCCTTTAAAAACTGCTCCTCGTCGGAGCAGCCACTCAACCACCCCGACTTTTCTTCTCCTGTCATTCCGAACCCTCCCTCCCACCCTTTCCACACGCTACCCACACCAAAAACCCCTCTTCAAATTAATCCAAATTTTGGACATAATTAAAGCCATCCGGCGCACTCCACTTCATCCGGCCGTTTTTGCGAAGTCAAAAGGGCATTTTGGTGGGGATGAAGGGACGCCGAGGGGAGAAGAGCGGGAGGAGAGGGTGGAGGCGAAGCTTGTCGGGGAAATGTGGAGAGAGAGCAAACGGGAGATGTTCAGGGACGGCGAACGGACCGTGGAGGGAGCGGGTAACGGGGAGGACGACGAGGGGGAGTTTCTCTCCCGAGAGAGAGTGTCGGCCACGGGTGAAGGCGTTGGATTGGGAGGGTGGATGTGGGGGGACCGCCAGGGGATGCGGAGGTGAGCGGAAGGTGTGCGTGGAAGGGCAGCAGGGAGAGATATTAAACCGACCGTCGCGCCACCTCCTTGCTCAGTTCGTCCCAGTTGCCATCAGTTCCCCCAGGGCTACTCTTGTCTACTTCCCATCCTTCCTCCAGGAATATCCTCCTCTTCCTCGCTTCCTTCCCCTCACTTCTCATAATAAGACGCCTCAGTTCGATCTCACTCCTTGCTCCCTCCTCACCTTTCTCCTCTTTTTACCACGAGGAATCGCCCGTCGAAATGGCAAGGGGTAAAGAAGGCCTGGGCCGAAAGAAAGCCTCCCTCACTCTCTCGCTTCCTCCAGGAGAAGAGGAGCAGGGAGGTGTGAGTAGAGGTGACTGGGGCGGGGTTGAATAACCCTCGTGAGGTGCGGGTGAGTGGATGGAGGGTGGTAGGGAAATAGGTCGAGGCGTTTTTGGTAGGAACGTGCCGGGCGAGGACGAAGGGTCCAATTACGGGATATACCTATGCAGTCACTCCCTTCGTTGACGTAAATACCCGATGAAAACAATGGTAGTCACGTGCTTCTTTACACTGCATGGGATGCAATTTCTTGGGTACGTGCATACGTCTTATGAGGCTGATTGAAACCCTTGCGGCACAGTTTTCACTTGGTTCGGCTTATTTCTGACGGAGCCCCCGCCTTTGTTAGTGCTCAAATTAAAAGATAAAATCAAAGTTAAAATCAAGTCACCTTGTCAGGGCTTCGATTACACAAGTTTTTAGTTGCTAATGTGTTTTGATTGTCAATTCAGCCTGGAATTAGTTAATAAATAATTCCGATACGTTGCTAAGTCTATTGTTTCTCAATGCACTTCACAGGGAATGTGTAACTTAAACTTTTGCTGCAAAGTCTCCTGCGTTACCATTTGATCAAACTTTTCGCTGCCATTCCGTATTGATGCTGCAATGTAACAAATGCCTAAGTTCTAAAGAAGCAGTAAACGATTGACTCAAAAATCAAAGTATTTTGAGTTCCCTTGACCAAGTGGGCTTAAAATAGTCGGTGACAATTAATAATCATCCAAGTACTACAGTCATTGTTTAAAAATCTACTGCCCTTTTCTTATAAATTTTATTATAAGAGTTAGTTAATGGCTAGACTAATAGTTCTTTTATGACAATATGTGCAACGCCGATTACTTTTATCTGCAAAATGTTTCATTTTTTAGAATGAAATGAGATTACTATGTATATTCCGGTTTGTATAAGATATATGGTATTCTTCTTCATTAGAAAATAAAATTCCCCGTAGTCTAGTCTGATATTATCGAGTTTATTTCATGTTTTGCCCAAGAAAACAATTTTCACGCTAGATTTTTTCGAACCCTGTTAGCCGTAGAGGCGCTATTCTGGCATACTGATGATGTGATAACATACAAGCACACCATCGTAAAATGCTGTTTGGGTAAGCTTCGTAAAAAATATGGAGAAATCGACGAAAATATATCGTTTTCATTAGAACGCAAAATCTTATATCATTTGAATAAGAAATTGCATTTGCATTCGGAGGGGCCTGTGACTTTAATTTCATGTCGTTCATTCCACAAGAGGGAGGAAATGCATTTCAATGGAAGGACAACATTCGAGTCTTTTGGGGGAGGAGGGATGGGAATTACCTTAAGGAGTTAGGCTAATCCTGAGGCATATAAAAGGCGTCGCCGCTAGTTTCGTGCGAACTCCAGAAATGTCCCCCCTTCTGTGGCGTAATTGATTAGTAAATGAAGCTTAAAACTTTTCTGACAAAATCTTTTGGCCTCCTTGGCCGATTGACCCAACAGAATTCTACACCTAAAATTACCTGGAAACGTCAAGAGGAAGAGTGGAGGAGGGTGTAATAGAACCAGCCTTATGTGTGTAACTTATGCTGATAAAGATATGCCCAAAATATACAAAATATTTGCGTTTTAACATAAGCACAAGTAAAGTCACATGCATGTATACCCATTGACATCATGCAAATGGGGTATGCAGATGATTACACCCATAAGTTAAGTTTGTTAATTTAAAAATATAGGTGTAGTTACCATTTATTTTGCTATTATTATGAATCGGACTTATATATAAGTATCGAACATCAAACATATTTGTGCATCATATAGTTATAAATTTTAATTAAGAATAAGAAATAAAATATTGTCGAAATGGTTTTAAATGGATCAGAAAGATCACAAACATTTTAGAGAAAGGGTCATTGTATGAATTAATTCATGAACTGAACTAGCAAATAGAGAAAATAATTGTGAATGGAAAGACAGTGCTTCATACATAAATTGTTTATTGTGCCGTCCAGCATCTTGGCGTCGTAACACAAACACGTTAGCACATGGACAATAAAGTTCAAATAAAATGACAAATAAATGTTTATGACGGGAGTTCGACCAAATAAGCCGCTTATGTCTTGCAACTCGTGAAAAAATTCGCAAATAGCATCTTGTGCTACTTGGAAATCACAGCACTCTTCTTTTGAGTTCTTGGATTTCAATTGAATAAGCAGCAGTTATGGGGAGCTAAGAATATCACTTCCCTCCTTATCTAATTCATGGGCTTTTGCATGAGCCGCCATAATTGCAGCCTCTAGAGAATCCCACTTCAAACACAGTGATTTGAACTGGAAATCTCAACTCTATATTTGTCATGACCCCACTAAGTTTACTCTCATCCATCTCAAGCATGATTTATCACCTTTGAGTCAAATTTTCAATTGCTTGCTACAAAATTTGCGAGTACAGCAATTTCCCAGTTTTCCCGTCCTCTTAACATCATGACTTAACTATTCAATCAAGCCATAGTTCTTGTTTTAAGCGACTGAGCAAAATACTTAGTACATTATGAGCACTTATGCCTATATAATCCTTCAATCATTTTTTATATTGAATGTAAACGAATGTTTCAAATAATTTATTCAAATACCTGTTATAAATGGCAATGAGAAGTTTAAGCGGGACGTGTGTTTTGGAAAAATTAGATCGGGAGCCTTCCTATTCACTAACACAGTAGACAAGAAGATTGCATAAAGTCAAAGGCCACCGAGTTAAACAAGAGAGTTAGATACCACCACCGAAAGAATAGGCTAATTGTCCTTGCACGATACAAAATCAAATTAAAAAACCCGCACATATTTATCTTCAAACAAATATTTCATGATTAACTTAATCTTTCCAATTATAATGGCATACTTACGGGTATTATCACATATAAGATAATACATATTTAAGTTTAAGTACAGTATGCAAATATAATTGAGTATTTACAAGCATATACTTGCCTGGCTGTCATTTTGTTGATGAAACTGATGGCTATTCTTTTAACTCTCACCCCAGTTGGACATATTTTTTCTTCTTACGCCTGTTGCTTGAAAAAGTTATTTCTTTTAACTATCCTGCTTACAAAATATAGAAAAACCTTGCAAAGGTAATAGTAGTCCTCGCAAATCGCGACATAGCCTTAACGCCTCGTAGCTCCTCCATGGGGGAATCTGTGAAGCCAGAGATTCCAAGCTGCTTCCTGCCGGATAGCCGTCGAGGGCATAAGGACTCGTTTTCTAGCAGTCGATCTCAGTAGCTGCAGTGACGTTTGTCTCGCACACATATTCAAGGTCCGTCCCAAAAATAATTAGAATAAATCCGTGGGGAAAATGTATTGCATTTCAAAGTATATGCTGCTGAAATTACTCACAAGAGCACCCTTGTATATCGACACACCAATACCAGTGCCTCCTCCAGTTTTGGTATGCTTCCTGAAAGGCATCAATAGGACCCTCGTTCAGCAACTTTGTCATGGCCTCTTTGAAATAATACAGTGATCCTAAATGGTACTCAAAGGCGTTATATTTCTGTCAAATCGAAAGGCCTATGTGTCGTTCAAGGCAAGATTGTCCCACATTCTGTCTTTGGGCACACCTTTGAGACCATTATGCCACACCTTATGACATAACGCATCAACTTCGACATATCTTTGAATTCAACTTGAGGAAACAGAAGGCGAAGGTGACCCGTGCACTAAATGTTTTCTACAAAATATACAAATGGAGAGATTGGAAACTTTTACCAATCTCTGTCTGAGATGGTGACAAGCGTTCTAAATGACACTGCGGTATCAGATGCATGAAAACCTTAAATTATTCCCAGGAACACACGTTACACATCCATATGAGTGATCACATCAGCTTCCTAAACACTCACTGTGGACGGAAAATGTGTGGAAAAATTACTCATAAAAAGTGTTTTAATACTTTACTTTGCTATTTGTCAGTCTTTGTCTATTCAGTGCGTTTATAATGAATTTCTCCATCCACAAATTGGAAATAGTTCATCATTATGAGATTCTCTTGCCCACTCGCCGAAGGAGATATGGTTTTATCAATGAGATGTTACTAAACTCAATTCTTTATCAAATCATGTACATCCTAAATGAAAAATTCCTCAATTTCTCAAATTAATTGTTTTCTGTAACCACTGCAAGTTTTAATCTCTGTCAGTGTTTTTGAAATTAAAGTAATACGTATTAATAAACTCTTTCAAAGAACAGATCCCTCTGCCACCAGCTTGCTAACGTCAATTCTTCCATTTCCGTTATTATCCCTTATCCCATTACCATATCGTTTTTATTGTATAAAACATAAATATAGTAATCAACACTAAGGTCTGTTTGGTAGGTGAGGATAGAGTTCACCCAGTCCTGATCCCTACACAGCATGCGACATTCACACATCAGGGAAGGGGGGGGGCAGTTCCTTTCCCTATGCCGGCTATGGTTTCCCAGAGAGACTTGATACCTGAAAAGTCATACTCTGAGAGGCTTGCCCGAGAATTTAACCCGGGCCCTTCGGTCAGTAGTCCAATGCTTTATACCTGGAGTATATACTACCTTGATCAAAAATTTCCCGGAATTTATTCAGAAAATTAAAAATACAAGTTTATTCATCTAAATCTATATTGTCCCCTTCAAAGTAATCCCCATCGACTGCAACACACTTATGCCAGCGCTTGATCCAATCCTCGAAACATTTTTTATATTCGGTTTTCGGTATGTCCATCAGTGCTTCCTGCGATTTTTCCATTACTTCCTCTCGGCTGCTAAAACGCGTTCCCCGTAATGGTTTTTTAACTTGATTGAACAGAAAGAAGTCACAGGGAGCCAAATCAGGTGAATTCGGTGGCTGTTGGATGATATTTGTTGCATTTTTCGTCAAAAAATTACGAATAATGATAGCACTGTGCGACGGTGCGTTATCATGGTGCAAAATCCACGAGTTTTCTGCCCACATTTCTGGTCTCTTTCGGCGAATTGCTTCACGCAAACGTCTCATAACGCCCAAATAATACTCTTTGTTTACTGTCTGGCCTTCTGGCAAAAATTCATGATGCACTACACCGTTGTAATCCATGAAAACCGTCAGCATTGCCTTCTTTTTTGACTGAAAACGACGTGGTTTTTTTGGTCTCGGCTCATTTGGTGAACGCCATTCACTTGCCTGATGTCTGGATTGCGTGTCGTACTCATAAACCCACGTCTCGTCTCCAGTAATGATCCTTTTGATGAATGTGGGATCGGATTCAGCCTCGCAAATCATGTCTTTTGCGACGTCAACACGGTCTCTTTTTTGCATGAAATTGAGGTCTTTCGGCACCAACTTTGCTGCTACACGACGGAAACCCAAATCATTAACCACAATGTCTTGGGCGGATCCATAGGCAATGTTCAAGTCCTCCGCTATTTCTCTGATGGTTAATTTGCGGTTATTGACCAACATTTCTTTTACTTTATCAATTTTTTCACCGACTTTCGATGTCGATGGTCTGCCACTGCGTTCTGCATCATCTTCGATTGACTCACGACCACTTCTGAACCGCTCGTGCCACTGGTAAACGACGGTTTTTTTTAGAGAATCGTTGCCGAAACACTTTTCCAACATTTCCAACGTCCGTGCGCCACTAAATCCGTTTTTTACGCAAAATTTAATACAAGTTCGTTGTTGCAAATTTAAATCAATTTCTGCAATTGTAAAAAATCGCCAACACACACAGAGATAGATGTACTCTTGGCTACGTGAGTTTTGCAAATGTCAAGTTATGACACTAAGATTTAAAGGGAATATCAACAACAGATGTACCAATTTAACAAAAAAAACAGAACTCAAATCGGAACGATGGGAGCGCCACACGGTGGTTATTCCGGGAACTTTTTGATCAAGGTAGTATATATATATATATATATATATATAAACACACATTCAAATACGAAATCCTGCCAAATGGCGAACAAATACTCATTCGCATAGAAATAGGTATAAGGAAAAGGAATGCATAAATTAAAATCCAATTTCAAAAGTTCTCTCACTTTCTTGTGAACTACTACTAGTACGAGTGAATGAGCATGATGCCACTCCATTGACTGTCGTTTACTCTCAGGTGATGCATAACAAACCCATGTTTCGTCACCAGTAATTATGCGAGTCAAGAAAGAGTCTCCTTCATCAGAATAACGTCCCAAAAACGTCAGTGCTGCAGCCATACGCTTTGTTTTGTGCTCATCTGTAAGCTTGCGAGGGACCCATCTTGCACAAATTTTTGCATAATGCAGATGGTGTTTAACAATTTCATGAACAATTGTTCGAGAAACATTGGGAAAATGCTCACAGATGTCATCAATTGTGACGCGCCGATCGTTCCTCACGAATTCGTCAACTGAGCTCACCAGTTGGTCTGTAATGACAGACGGTCTCTCCGAACGCTCATCGTCGTGTGTGTTCCCCCTCCCCATGTTGAAGTTGCGACACCACCGCCGAACAGACGACTCGTCCATTACATTGTCTCCATACACCTCCTTTAATTGGCGATGAATATCACATGGGCGAACGTTTCTTGCATTGAGGAATTTAATCACTGCCCTCACTTCACAACTGGCGGCGTTCTCAATTTTTTTAAACATTGTAAACAATCACAGAAACAACACAGGCAATGCTAGCGTCACGCAACTTGGCTCAGAGAAGGCAGACAAGCCACTGAAGCTATCTGACCTCGTCCAGCGGCTACTCGCGTCGTCAGCACTTCATGCGGCACGAACGGGTACTACTTTCCGGATGACCCTCGTATATTTAATATACGACTTTTTTCTTCTGCAGCCATGTAACAAATCCTTCATACAAAATGCCTCATTTTTACAATTATTAAAAACCAACATAGTAATGATCTCATGATTCCCTCCTTTATTTCACGTGCTTTATTTTTCATGCTCCATCAGGGCAGTTAACCTTTAAGTTTTCTGAACTAACTACTAGAAGAGGATTTTCATAGATTTAAAGCAATTATAAATACATGATAAAATCCCCATGGAATTACTATCTCCATGAAACTTTTCACAAATGGGTATGTAGATTTTAGTGAAGCATAGCTATATACAAGCTATACGTATAAACCTCTGTTAGCCTATAGCATGTTAAAATTTTATATTTCATAAAACCTTACTGAGCTAAATATTTTAGCCCCTCAAAAGCATTAGAGAGTTCCAGGGAAAATAATTTATGATCTGCTCCAACGGCCGAAATCATAGCCTACCGGTAGCAAAAAAAAGCAGGCAGCTAGCAGTCATGGAACCCTCTTCGTTAGAGAAAACAACATCCATGCATATCAGTTGACGGTACTTTTGATTTGATTCAGTTTATTTGGCACACTCACTTGGGCAACCGAAGATGCAGGAAAGATGTAAAAAATTCACTGTCATTATGAGACTAAATATTTGACTAGTAGAGTGCTACATGTGTACGCATTAGTTCACACGAATTAGTTAAATTGAAATAGCATACATAACTTCTATGCAACATCAGCATTTCTTGATAGGCAGAGTGCCTTAAGCGTCAGTTATTTATACATTAGTGGTAACCCTTTTCTATGAAAGTAATACATGGTGCAACACAGTAAAAGGTTTGTCTCCAATATAGATTATAGATATAATAGTTTATAATTTGTGTAAACATTTTTAAATATTAGCTGTTGGTATTCATTAATTCCAAAAGCGTTATCAATTCAGAATGATGTCTTTTTATCTGAATCCATCCTAACGAATAATTCAATTTCCTAGTCATAGCATATTCAGGATGACGCACAGTGTTTACATATCACTACCTTCTTGATTCAGATGCAGCCATTTAAGTAGGCATGACCGCGTAGTTTGATTTCGTAAAAATATGCGTATTTTAAAGTTTAAGTTCATTGAACATTAGTTAGTGAATCGGCTGATCTGTGAAATGATTTGTAAATACACACACATATATATATATATATATATATATATATATATATATATATATATATATATATATATATATATATATATATATATATATATATATACACACATATATATACATATATATATATATATATATATATCTCTTCTCTATATATACCTCTTGGCTCCTACTATTTTTGTAGCTTCAATGATTCTAAACTACGGCACATGACATTAGTAAGAGAGTATTGTATAATGAATCGGCTCTATCCTGACATTTACTCCACCACGGTGCGATGTAGTAGAGAACATCGGTTCTAAGTAACTAGCGAAAATTGAGAGTTATTTGCCCTTCCAAATGAATTGACATCCAGTATTTCAGGCCAGAAGTTGGAAACCCTTTGTTTGGAATAATAATAGAAATATACAGACGTATATTAAGTCAAAGTAGGCATACTCACTCGTTGATGAAAATGCCAATAAAGTATTTCCCGGTAACCACTCAGATTCAATTCTATTATTAATCGATCTTGATCTTCTATGTACCCGTGTATTATAAAATTTAAGTCACACGGAACATTCCCTTGGCGCCTCCTGTCACACACACAGGTGGCGGTTCGCAGGGTAGTAAATAAAACTAAAAATAACTGCTGTGATACAAATGAATCTGTGATACGGCGAATCAGTACAGCCCCAGTGGAGCCGAACCAGTCTAATCACCCGCACCGGTCACTTTACATTTCTTTGTAAAGAAAGAATTGATGGATACCCCCCATTTGTAAGTCCGAGATGGTAAGGACAACTCTCTCTAGTTTTCTTTGTTTCTTAAATGCTATGTTCTTCGCGCGACTGTTTCGACAGTGTTTTCTCAAAGTCGTTTCTAAGAATCTCGTCAGCCCTTTTCAACGGTATTTTCTTCCTGAGTCGCGTGCCTCCGCGACGTGTGCTTCTCTGTCAAGACCAAGAGGAACTATGTGGACTCCATTTTGTCAGGATACCTAATCAAGTAATTGGTATTAATAAGCATTGGATATGTTATTCTGGTCTAGAATACGTAAGCAGATGGTTTTACTAATTGTACCGTGTCTATCGTGTGATTGGTCTTCGTAATTATATGTACAACATGTATCGCGTGTATTATAGTGATGGAAATAATGGTGCATGTCAAATAAATCTGTAGTTCATTGCCGCATCCAGGAGTTAATCTGGTTGAGGATATTATGACTTCATTCATCGCAAAAACAAACTAAATGAAATTCAAATCTCGATTATCTTCAAAATAAAATGATACCCGGACAACCTTTATTAAGTGATTAACGACTTTTATTAGATTAGATCAGGGCTGATCAATAAGTACAAAATTATTCGGGAAATCTTCTCCTTTTACAAAAAATAGTACCCTATGCATTAAGACCCTTTGTAGTAAATTGGTCTCTTAGGAACTCTCCACTGAAATATAGAGGATTCGAGAAAAGCCACTGAATCCATTTATAGTCTTGCGATTTGTCTTGGTATGCATCACCCAATTCATGAATAAGTCTTGAAGAACTGTAATGTAATCATTAACCTTAGTGGACCGAACCAGAGGGTCTACACTTCGAAGTTACGACTACGCCAGGCTCTTCACTTACTCATGCACCTATAAATCCTGCCAGTAGGGATTGTTCCACCTTATGTTCAGGGCAGACCTTACATTATCGAGCGCATTAAGCAACGTTGTAAGCTCAGTAGAGCCAATGATACCAACTAGGAGTGAATATAAGGGCCTTAAATAAATCTGCCCCTCATCACTCTTGGAAACATAAAATTTCCGTCGTTTACTTACTCATTTATTAACTGTTTTAATAATTGCTATCGGAGATAGTGAATTGTGTGTTTCTTGTTCTTTGGTGGAGAGTATAGATCTTGGATGAGTTTTAAAACCTTGATTACAAAGGAATGAGCGGCTGATACGAGGTCACAATAAAATTATGATTTCAACTAATTATTTATTCAGATGAGTAGGGGATCAAAGAATTTTTTATCCTCACAACATCCTCATGAATCCTGATGTAAATTATAAACTTTTGCTAAAAATGCGTAGTAGAATTAGTGAATCGAAATTTCATCAAATAAGAGAAAAACCATGGCAAAACAACGTAAACGTATTCAATATCGATGTATATGAATAAATTTGAAACATTTTGGGTAAGAATTCAAATGCATAGCGTTCTAAAGGCATTATTTATCTCTCGATTCTTTCACGCAATTTGAAAATTCTCTCGTGGAATCACCATGACTCTGGCGATTATCCCTTATGCTAATCCCTCAGCATGTTCATTTCTTTGTCAGCTGAATTCAAATGCTGGCCACAAAAACATTAACTAAATTGGTATCTCCTAAAATATTTTTTGGAATTAGCGATATCCGTTACGTCCACCATGTATTGATAAACACTGCCAAGACAATTCACTAATTTGGAGTAAGAATTAGCCTTCGTTCCAGCCCTGTCCTACCTGATAATTCTCCCGCAAGACCATTCTCCCTAAGCTGATACTCGTAGCTCATAGTTAAACAAATATAAGGCCTTAAAATATTAAGGAAATATGGGTTCAGACACTGTTTCGATCACGCTTTGAAATTGATTAGTTTGAATTTTTCAATATTTACCAAGGGATGATGTATTCGGCAAACGTATAAACTCGTAGGTTCAACAAATGGCTCGCTCACTTAGTGGAAAATGTGAATGTTCTCAGAAAAAAGAAATTGAAATGTGGGCGGGATTCTTGTTAAACCTCATTCTATCCACCTTAAAGCCTATTCTATCCTCGCACCTTTAATACTTTATCCCGCTTAATCAAAGTCCAGGTTCAGTTCTTTCGTCCTGTTCCGGTACAATAAATCTTTCGCTCCACAAATTACGCTTCTCAAACTACTCTTAACGGTATCCAGTACGGGCATACGAACGCACCACCGCTTATGTTGGATTGTGTCTGACTACACGTAGGGGTACTATTAATTGAAGGGAAAGAATTCTATTAAAATCTAGCAGAATACACGTGGAAATATTTCTAAATAATAAATAATATCATAATGGAGCACAATACAATGCCTTTTTCCAGGTGAGGTCGTAAGGAATATTTTCAGCGCAGAATTAATTTCATGTGGTCACTGACAAAAGTAGCAAAACTTTATCAATATGAAACATTAATTGCAAAACGCGCTGTTGGTGTTATTTTCTTTAATTTAAACTAAATGTTTTGTTTTGGCACTGTAAAACGTTCTCTTCTTTAATGTTGGAGGGACTTGCGTTCTTCATTTACCTGATGCTATTGACTGCCACTCCGATATTTTCTTACCGTCCTTGTATGTGTTCTATGGTGAAACCGACTTCATCGACCAAACTCAAGTTTTGTGCACTAAGTCATATATATCCAAGAACAAACATTGTGTCTAATAACGAAGTATTATGGATGCAAATACGAGGTGTGTTTAATTTCTAGCATGACTCATTTTTTCTGAGGTCCTAGATGTAGAGGGTTTAATATACCTAAGCTTAAAATTTGCAAGGTCTCCTGATAAACAAGGAATCGATGGCTGCAAGGTGCAGTGCACAGAAGTTGTACAGCTAGTAGAGCGAGACGCGTATTCGCTGCTCCAAATGGCATTGTTTAGTGTACAATAAGGGTGTGATCCCCTGTTCTCTACCATTTATTTTCTCCATGTGGTTTTAAAAACTCGCCCATTAGTTATTGTATTTTGATGCAACAAATGTGCGTTTGTGGATACGAGCGTTTAAAGAAGGCAAAGTGGCATTTAACAACGGACCCAATAAGCTTTGGTGGGGGTACAGCCGGTTTTTCCAGTGGGCACATAGTACCCCGTTAGGAGCATTCTCGGCGGTCATGAAATCACAGCGCCGACATTATAAAAATACTTTTGCTTTACGAGAAATTATGCTTTGATGTAAGAAATTTACAGTATCTGGTTGTTAGATTTAGATTTTACAATGTTAACGCACACCGTACAACGCCATTTATTACATTGAGATCAACACACACTGCAGTCATTTCGCTGGCAAAAACAAATCAGAGAACAAACGGAATAATCCAAGTGATTCCCGCCAACTTGATTGTTCCCAAAGTAGCAGGAGGCCTCCTAAGTTTCGCGGTTTATATGGTTCCTGCAGTACTGCCCCGATGGAGTGGCGATGCGCTTTAGCTCCTCCGGAATCATCCATGAGGGTATCATTCATGCAAAAAACTGCCATAAGGCGGTAAAAAAAGTAAGAGAAATTCAAATGGCATAAAAAACTAATAATCCATGCAGCATTGGCCACTCGTCAATGCCTCCCCCCTCCCATTTCCTCCATTCTTCATTTTTTTAAAACGATTTTGGTAACAATTTTTTTCGTCAATTTATCCAACCCTTCCCTTTGTGCATTCGTTCTCCATGACTTATGGCCACCATCTCCCAACCCCCCCCCCCCCCCCTGAATGGAGCCAAACGATGATTTTTGTAAATGCCGTTACCGCTCGCCTCCCATTTTTTGCAATTTCGTCCAACGTAATGACTAATATTCACAAATAAAACATATCTCAGTCTTGATCCCTGGAAGGATTTTTAAGTACAGATTTTTTACTACGCTTATAGGAGTTTTTGACTTTTCCCAAAGTTATATCAGTATTATTTCGGCTAATTTTTTTCTTCCGGGGAAAAATCATTCGCTGCTCAATTATTTACTCTGCTATGTGTGTTTACAGTCTACCGGGTTAGGTTAGGTTTTTAATGGAACACATAACTAGTACTCCTTGGACCCGTAAGCTGTGCCTAAGATGACTATACATCCTAAACTCCATTCTACATATTAAAATTTCTAATTCTTCAGACCTTTTTTGTATCTTTCTGTATCACTTAAACTCAAATGCCCAGTTAAAATATTTACATTAAAATGCGTACAAATACTCTTAGCATATATTAATATTTTTTTCCTCGTCTACTTCACTTTTGCAGCACCTTCCCCTCTATTACCACCTGAAGAATCCCATTTCCTCTCAATATCTCCTGTATACAATTGTCTTGGCTTTTTTTCCTTTCCATTCCGGTTATTTTTCACTTTCTTCTACCCACCCACACCTCCTCAAGTCAGTCCTCAAATCTACTGCTATGCTCATATCTCAACGGCTAAGTCTAAGCCGAGAGACAAAAAACTTATGCTCCACAGTAAAGCATTTTTTAGTTTTTTCTCTGTATCTTTACTTAAGGAGTCTGTTATCTACTCCCGACGATTTGGAAACGTCTCTTTGCTCAACGCAATTTTTTGAAATATCCCCTCTGCCACTTGCACTACCACTGCTCTCGCAAACCATTCTTAAATAGGCGATTCATTCGGTTTGTTTTGTTTTTTTCTAAGAAGACTTTTTTTCATCTTAGACCTTCTATTTCATAAGAATCGGATTACCTTACGATTGATTTTTCTTAAGGTTAATTTTCATTATACACTTATCACACTGTATTTGCGACGTTATAATTGATAACTGCATACATTTGGCGGACTGAATAACGGTTTGTTATATGTAAATCTGATTTGAAGAGTTCCTGAGCAATTTTCAATCCAGCCTCCAGCTTTTCTCACGACTCTCTTACAAATTCCCACTCTTATGTCTTGAAAACGACGGATAATGGAAATTCTAGTCTTACTCTTTTACTTTGAATTTTCCAGCCCGAATCTTCATTTTTTATACATAACTGTGCCATCCGTGCCATAAAAAACTCTGGATCTTGTCTATCATTTTAGCCTACTCTAAAAAATCATAACCAACCCGAAGGTCAATTTGGTAAGTGATGGTAGAGTTCACCCACTACTAAGCCCGAATACTAACCCTACTCTATTTTCTGCAAAATATTTCACATTTTTAACCATTTTACTCTGTCAATAGCCTTCTCTAAATTCACAAAGCAACTTGTTTATGCTCCATTTTCATTCCTAATAATGTCACCACCTTATTTCTATTACATCACGTGTCCTTTATCTTTTTTTAACCAAACTAAACTTCTATCACACGACCTCTAGTACTGATTTTCTCCTTCTAATATTCTTAAGTATCCATATTCTCTCCTCTCCATTTTTTTGCAGATTATCTTAGGCGATGCCTTGTAACATTTGTGAAATAATAATTTTATTCTTATTGTACTTTTCTTCTATTTTTATGATTGACATTTATGCTGATTTGTCTCCTGGCGAAATTTCTCCTTCATATATGATATATACTAATGAGCAAATATTAATTCTTTCTTCCTTATTCTCCTGGATACTTTGAGCCTTTCACCAGGGATATTATCAATTCTCATATCATTTACCGATTTCATTTACTCTAATACCTAATACCTCGTAGTTTCAGGTTTATTAAATTATTTACTGGCCTTAGTTGTCATTATCAACATTATATGTTATCCGTTTATACAAGTACTTCTTCTTCAATTAATATTATTCCAGGAACATCCTATACATCCTATTCACCTTCCTATATAGCGAGCCCATGTTGCCATGTCTCTCTCTTATATATATATATATATATATATATATATATATATATATATATATATATATATATATATATATATATATATATGTGTGTGTGTGTGTGTGTGTGTGTGTGTGTAGAGCGGTTCGTTGGGAGAAATCTTATGAAGGCAGGAAAAATGGTTGAAGGGCGTATTGACCAGCACTGGTATGCTGGAAACCGTAATAGAGGGGAGAATGATTGACAAACGAGGAAAGGGCAGGAACAGGTTAGGGATGTTGGACGATATAAAGGAGGAAGGAAGTACTCAGAGATGAGAAGAGACCTGATGTAGAGTAGGATGTTGGATTTGTTATGGGTCATAAAATATTTATTTGGTAGTTGTGTCCATCCAAAAACCTACCTTAACCGGTAGATTACCTTAATATATATAGTATAATATACTTTGTATATTTATATATATAAAAACTTATTACCGAGAATTTTTTATTTATACCTACGATATTGTGATATTGTGGTATATGGAAGCAATTTCTCATGCAAAATATATTATTCTCTCCTCTGTCATCCCTTTCTCTGAAATCGTACTCTCCTACCTCATTTGCTTTCAACCTTTTGCCAACCAGTCTTTCCAGTCCGGCTTCACTATCAAGCGTTTTCTCGCTTGTAAATTGGAAATCATTTTGGGTAATTTATCGTTATCACTATCTCATCTTCATCCCGAGGAATGTTTCTCGGTATGTAACACTGGATTGCTATCAGAATGACTTAATCTACTCTTCCGTATTTATAAATATAATAAGTTCATTTTTCTGTTCCCCGTTGAATGTCATCTTTTAATAACTTTTCCCTATTTAATACTGCTGCCCAACGTTGATTCTCCGTCCGTCTTCTATGCATTGCTCAGTGAATATCACTCCAAACATCCCCCATAACCTTCCATCTCATTCCACGCAGTCCAATATTTTATTGAAGTTATACTTGCATTATTTTAAAATGCCATTTACTTAGATAAACCTTTTAACTATCCTTTGCCATGAGACTACTAATTATTAGTTCAGTTACTCTCACTCAATCTCACTACAGCAAGGAAGTGATATATTTCGATGGATAAATTTGTAAGAAAGATTGAAGCGTTTATATTGATTTGTCCTCATAAGTATGCTTCACTCTTCACTAAGAATACTACTAAAATATATTTTATTCCTTTAATATTGGCGGCTGACATTTTATGTTATTATTTTTTTATAATTAAATAAGATTTTGTTTCAGTTTTTTGAACGGAAAAAAGGCCAGTTCATGCATTTGACAGGTAAAATCTGATCTACATTAGTATATACTAACCTTAGAATCTAGCATTTTGTACATTTTTCATACCGTAGATGACAAAACTGGTGTTACATGCATTAAAAATAAATTAATCCAGTTGAATTCATTCTAAATCCATTTGAGTCCTAAAAATACATTGGCCGGGATTAATGTCTGTTTTTTTCTCGTTTATTAAAATATTATGAATGAATAAAATTTTGGCATTCATTCCCATAAGCATACATTTTTATTCCAAAGTGTTTTTAGTAGGCATTGCAAAAGATATATTTAGTCCGCGTTTGTGTCATTCATTTTTATGATAATATATTTCCCATATACGGCTTTACTTAAGCAATACTTGCGAGCATTGCTGCAAAGGTTATATGCTTATGCTGAAAGGGTATTATGCTGTCTCCTGAGTGGCTTGGAAGGCTATTGCAAAAGATCGAATTGTTGCACGTTTGTGTCGTCAATTTCGAGGAACGTAAAACGTATATTTGATTTCCCCCCAGAGATTCCTAAGTCCCCGTAAATAAAATTTATTCCATTCCACCACCCTCCCGTAATCCATCAGCGTTGATGGCCTAAATGCGATCGAATTTGGGGGAGGGTTAGTGAAAAGTGCCGTGGGCACGAGCGATAACTCGCTGACGCCCAGTGTATGAATGCTGCGCACGCCCCCCATGGAACACTTTCCACACCCACTATCCTCATCAGCGTCTGGGGGTTTAGGGTTCGCGGGAACTCTCCTCTTCTTTCTAGAACCCACCTACCGGTTTATTTCGCCATTTCTTTTTATTGCCATTTATTTTTCTTTCCCCTTTATTTCCACACCCGTTCCCCCTCCTCCCTCTTTCTCTCTCTTTCTCTCTCCCTCTCTTTCTTTCTCTTCCTCCATCTTGCCTTATCCCTCACTGCCCAGTTTGATTCAAAGTGACCTTCGCCCTTCTGTCCCCTTCCAATTATCTCTCAGCTCCACTCCGGGGCCCGCATTCCAACACCTCTCATTCCACTCATCCTTTCTCTCCGTCTCCCTCCCACATCTCCGTCCTTCCTTCCTCCTCCCCATTTTCGCCTTCCACACGACTCCCCGACACTACTCCGTTCAGTCTACCGGAGAGACTCAAGCTATCCTGCCGCTTCTTCTTCATTTCTCCCCGGGCTCCTTCTTTCAAGAAAAAAATAAATAAAATAAACCGGTCGCGCAAAAGGGGCACCGTGTTCTCAATCTCACGGCCACGTCTCTTTCTTTCTTCCTAGTCGTCTTTATTTTCCTCGATTTTCCTTTCTCTTCGTCGCTGCCGCCGCACCCGACTCGAGAAAAGTCTCGGGAAATAAAAAAAGAGAATGAGAAGTGAAAAAGGATAGGGGGAAAATTTTGAGAAAGCAATTCCCTCACCTGCTCGTGATTTCGAGAATCACGTCCGACGCGTTGAGTTCAAAGTGCGGCCCCCTCCCCGCCCGCCCCTCACACTTAAAGGGAGCGTGAAGGGGGCATTAGCCGTGACCGCCGGGGGGAGGAAAGAAAGAAGTAACCTGCTCAAACCTTCTCCTCTTACCTCATCTCCTCCGCCTCGCCTGCTCCGCTCGAAAACCCTTCATTCGCTCGCCCCTTCCCCTAGACACCTACCCTACCCCCGACCACCTCTTGGGTGTTTTCAACCAATCCCTTTTAAGAAGTCAACTTAAGCAGTTTAAAAGTTCAACTCGGATATAAAACGCTCTATCTTTTTCAGGTAAGAGGAAGGATTTGTCGAATAGGATTGGTGATTCATCCGAGCGAAATTCTATTCGCCTTCGTGATGCTACGTGAAGAGATATTATTTTCTCTCTTCATAAGTGTTACCTTTATAAAAAGATGCTACAACCAAGGTTACCATTGGAAACGTTTTGTTGAATATTGTCCATTTATACGGCCGTTTATGTAATGCTTAAGCCTTATAAAATAATGGAGAATTGAAACCCATTTAGTTTTGCGATTGGTTTAAGAGCAATGTTTGTTATTAGTTTATAGTTCTAATAATTTTCTCAAAACTAAACTTACACTTTAAAGTATTTTAAATTAGAACCCTTAGATTTTGTTAGAATATCTAGTACCCGTATGCGCTAGTCAAATCTGGACTGCAATAACAGTAATCATTCAATGGGATAGCCGCATGGTTAACGGCAATAATCATAAAATAGCAATGCGGTACTATCGCCGTGGCAATTGAGTTGATTTCTCCTGATGGCTGGAATTTATGCGGTATAGTGCTCTGGCCTTCCCCACCAACGACTCGAGTTCGTCTTTCGGAAAAGGTTAAAGTTTTGGATAGTAATTCAATTTTCTGTTCACCTTGGTTTACAGTGCACTCTAGATTACACTCATGTTTATGGAGTGTTTCAATATTAGTAACCGTTGAAATTCAAGTACTGATGGCCACGTTCATACCTGAATACGGCCAATTTTTTTGTATATTTTCCAAAAATGTAATTTTTAATTTTTTTCATGTAATCTGTAAACAGTCACAAGTGATACTTTTGCTTTATTTTCTCAAAGATGAATATTGCTTATTTTGCTCATGCACCTTTATATTTGGAAAACTTTTTCTTCCTAGTGAATCACATCATCGACTCGAGCAAAAATAATTGTTGATTGTGCGAATTACTGCATTTTAAGTATTTTGTGGGTAAATTTAAATTATAGTAAAATGCTAATATGGTCTTATCCGGTGCCTGGTAGATGTAATGTCCTTCCCAAAAATATTAAAATAAGGGATGGAAGTAAGTTAAGCGATATTACTCGGGATCATTTTTTCTAAGCAAAGGTTTAGGGATTTTTAATTGGAAAATGTGATGGGACTCTTCCAGATTCCTCCAGGTGGAGGCGTACTCTTGTATTGAACGTTAACTAGGATTCCGGGGGCCCAATCAATCGTGTTAGAGAATTGGCTGATATTTACTGGTAGTCAGATAAAGTCCCTCGATGCATGAGTTGGCAAGAGAGGAGAGCATATCCGCGCTAACAAATTATGAGATCGCAGTGAGCTATTCCGTACAAAAGTGAGTTATTTTGTATTTCATTCCCTGATAAGTTTGGAGCGGCGCGAAGAGACTCGCTCCGATCCGGCGCGAGTAACCATCCGACACGCCCACTCTCCCTCCCACCATCACCTACTTGCCTCACCCACACCCCTCAGCATCCCTCCACCACCCCCTCCCTCCCCGTCCTTTTCATTAAAGCAGCTCCGCGCTCCCTCCCGCCCTTCGCCCCCTCCTACACCCGGGCCCCCCACACTCCTACTGCCCTCCGGAACGGCAAGCGAGCGAACAGCCAGAGCCCTCCCCGAGCATTTCTTCATCAAGGAGGCCGTAATTCATTCTGCGGAGCCCTCTCAAAACATTTCGCGTCCCAGGTCCCTAATACGCACCATTTATTAATCCCCTCTCAGTCGGCTGTGCTCCATTTCTTCCCCAACCCGTACCACCCCCGCCCACACCTTCTTTCCTCCTCCCCCGTCAGTCCCTCCGACACCCTCCCACTCGCCCCGTCCCGTCCGAGCCCCCTAACAACATCACCGCCTCCATCTCCCACCATTTGCCCTCCCTCTCTACCGCTCCTTTCTACCTCTCTCCTTCCCCATCCCAATTTGAATCGCAATATTTTACCCCTGCTCCTTCAAACAACCTTCGCACACCTCTCCCGTCCGCGTCCTTCCCTCCCGCCTCCTCCCCCCAACCCTTTGCCATTACCTCACCTATTTCTGCCCCTCCTCTCTCCCTCATCCTCCTCGGTCGCAATCGGTGACCCCGTTCGTCGGCGTCCTCGCCGTGTGGCGTATCCTTTCGTGCGTGCGTGGGGATGGTGAGCTCTTTCTCTCTCTCTCTTTGGGGCGTGAAATTAAGTGAATTGGAGTTCATTAAAAAAAATATCGTTCGCAAATACGGGGTCCCATTTGGGAAGGGTGGGAGTAGGGGACGCTTGCGATGGCAGGAATTAAGACTTTCCTCGATGTTTCCCCTTGATATACTGCGTGTTTCGGTGGATTTAAAAAGAAAGGAGTTCCACGGGTGGCTATTTTTAATTTATGTAGTGTTTAATTTAGTTCTAGAACGATCGGGTAACTCTGAAATCTGGCGAAGAGTTGATTTTCATTTCATTAATTGGAGGAAAATTTGGTTACATTACCTTTAAGTTTACGTGAGTTGGTGCATTGGATATTTTCATTGGGCGCTGTTGAATAGAGTTCATTTGCCCACAGGACATATTGCTAGAAGCCACGTGATATATATGGTCATCGCGAGGATGGAGTTGGTGTAATTTTTATCAATCTCAGCCTAGTTCACATCTTGAACGAAAAGGAAAAATCGTTGATTTGATTGTACTGTGTGGACGAAAAATTGGTCACTAGCTTAAATGAACGAAAGGTCAAAAAACAAATTAATTTTTACTGAAATTTTTTGAGTACGTGGTGTAATCCATACGTGTTCAGCATTGAAAAGGAAAGAAAAATGCAAGTGAAGATGCATTAAGGGGAACGTTTTAATTTTAGTATTGGTAAAATACTTATAAGGCAATTTTCTAACTAGACTTTATGGAAATTGTTCATGGTTTCGGTAACTTGTGTGTTATTCTCAAAAAGCATATATCTATTTATTATCTGGAAAAAATGCGCGCTTTTCATATAATCGCATTCTCATAGGCAGCCTTGTGCGATCAACGAAAGAACTTGGAATGAAGTGAGATGTTTCGCAACTCCTAAAATGACTCTCGCTTTCTTTAACTAGCTGGCATTTTTATATGGGTGTAACAGTTTTGTGCAATTATTATGCTCGTGTTTTGAATATTAGGATTTATATGATCGGAGAGAATGGTAAACACTTTGTGAATCTACTACTTCATATGCTATTAGTAGTTAAATTATTAGTTAAAAATTTTATTTCTTCGAATTTCATCAAAATGGCCTTTAAGAAAATCTACTGAGGAATTTTATTCAAGCATGAATCTAAAGAAAACCTTGCAAATGTGTTACTCATTTGTATAGGGTTTGAAATTTCTCCTGAAACAAAAATGATAAGATAGCGATTTTTATTATTTAGGTAGAATTCAGTCTATTGTTCAAATTCGGTTAAGGGTAGGCCTTCATTAATCAGCGCAGGGCAAGGGGCGTAGGCCTTCGCTAATCAGCGACCATTCCCACTACTCCATCGAACCGCATATATCATGTTACCTGCCACGCAATCAGGGTTTCACGTTCATTGATATGCCTTCCATAATTGCAAAATTACTTTGCTTCTCGGTTCATGAGTTTAAATCAAGGACTCAGCGGTAAATGCACCCGTTGAGGTACATAAAACTAAATGATTGGGGTACCACAATCTTGTGTAATTGTCCACAAATAAATGTTTTTGCGTTATTACTATAATACATACGAAAATGCCGGAAAAATGCTTTAAAAAAGTTCTGTTTCAAAAAACTGTATTTTATTTTCATTTTTACTCTCTTAGTAAAGAGAGGAAGTGCGTATGCAGAACAAAGGAAGGCTAATTGCAGGATATCAGGTTGTGATTTGTTAAAAGAGACTAGGAAATTAAATTTATCGTTGTACCGTTGTATTTCTGCGCACGCCCTTAACTGATGAATTGCCAATAATTAATAAATTCTCTTGGGTCAATTAACACTGATTTCCCATGGAAAAACTTACCTGAACGTTAAATTATCCTCCCCTTCTCTTCCTGAATAATTTCATATTTCACTAATATTAGTTTTGTGTGAAAATTATTTAAGTACAAGCCTAAAATATTGACCCAACCATTTGTAGCTATTCATTATGTTAAAAGAAGAAAACAACTTACTTTTTATTTAAAACAAATATTATAGTTTTATCAGTTTTGGATAGAATAATCCAAGTTTCTGCATTGTGGTTAAATTTAAGGTCAACCTCCACAGCAAAGTCACGCACAAGCCTTCAATATCATAAACAAATATAACAATTAAAATTTTCAAATTAAAAGTGTAGTGTAAATGTTAACTTAGATTATTAAAAGTATTAAATACATTTTCTCAATCTTGAAAATAAAATTATATGAGAATCAAAGAGCAAGGGAAGATTTTTCGTAACTGTTTGCAGGTAATATTAAGTTTGAAGAAAATACTGTATTAAAATAGACTTCTAAGTTTCTACTAGACCCTTTGCATAAAAAAATATTTGCTAATATTATAAAACTCGTAAAACAGTCCACATTTTGGTCAGTATACAATGCAAATAATATCCGGTGATTACCGAGTAGCTATAGATTCGAAACTTTGATTTTTTATATTTGGAACGTTTAATAGATAAATCGTGTCCTTGTTATAAAACTTTCTAATGATGTTAATTGTGCATAGGGTAAATATATAATTAAAGCAATAATGTGGTTATTAGTACTTGTATTCTAGGTATAACGACTTCATTTCAGACATATATTACGTAAGCATTTGACACGTTCATAATGTCGCTTGAGTTTCCCAACAGGCCCAGCGGTATGAAATAAACACCTCACCTCGTTATGGGTAACGAGAGGGTGAATATTTCAAATTGTTCAACGATTTATAATGATTAGAGAGTAAAAAAAGACACCTCTAAATATTTACAAGTGACAGAAATAAATAAAACTCGTACTACGCCACGTTCTTGTTAGATAATGTGTCCCGCCATACGACCTCATATATCATACACTCTGGCTTTTTAAAATCAGCACAAAGTAAATAACACGTTATCCCCAATGTCTGAAATGCACGGAAAAAATAAAATATGGGTAAACGAGAAATTTCAAATAAAGAATTTCAGAACTACTATGTACCTGATAGGGCTTACACTGTACGCATAAAATGCTAGTATGTATACTGATTCGAAAATAAGGTTGGATACACGCGTAACAGCTCAATTTTACGTGTTATGAAATCGCTCTTTTTCGGGGGCAAAAAAGAGAAAAGGCATTAGATTTTCTTTTATGTACTAAAGGTAACTTGAAAATTACATCGTCATTCTGATTGATATCTTTCCACTTTACCTATGGTGGAGAAAAATTATTTTATCAATGGTTAAATGTTTTCATAAGATCTTATAACCAATTTTATTGCCTACTTTGCCGTATCTAACCATATTTACTATCGACATTTAGCAGTGGAAAGTAAACGGTAGGTTTTGGATTGACGAAGACTCTTTACTCCTACGTTTCTTAATCTCACTAAACAAAAAGAAATATGATATCATGCAGTATGCATATCATATTTTAATGCAACAATAATCTGTTTTCCATTTCCGCATACATTTTATCTTCCTTTATTTCTTCTCATATACCTTCGCTTCCACCACAAAACCTTTCGAATTCAATTGAAAATCCAAAGGCTCTGCATCCATTTTTCTACTTTTGGATTTCCTCCAACAAAGTTCCCCTTCCACACCATGCCTAGTACTGCTTCGAATGATTTCCAATAGGACCATTCTACCTTTTATATCTTTTTACACGCCTCAAATCTACGCTTATCATTATCTATCAACCGCCATGCTTCTATTCCGTCCAAAATTGCACTCCATACCGAATTTTTCACTGGTTTTCTCTGAACCTTCATTCCTAACCATCTGTGACGAAATTTTTCTTCACATACTCCTCCAAGCTACGTAAACCGTTACACCCACTCTATTTTTGCACCACTATTTTGATGTTTAACTTATCCTTCTTCTCTGTCGAAAACTTCATAACCCTTGTTTTATTCACAATTTTATAGCTCCTAAAATGGTTTATCTTTTCACTCTATTTTTGCACTACTATTTTGATGGTTAACTTATCCTTATTCTCTCTTGAAAACTTCTTAACCCTTTTTTTATTCACAATTTTATGGCTTCTAAAATGGTTCATCTTTTTAATGGTTTTTAGCATTAATTCTACGATTATTATAAAATTTCGAGTTTAAAAAAATATTCCTATAGTCTTTTTTATCTACATAAATTTTTGGCATGAATTTCCGAAGAAATTTAAATAGATAATTGTGGATGATTTAAGAAACTAGAAAATTAACATTATTTGAGATAATATTATATTCAAGATATAGCTTTCATATTCATGGTTAAAAAATAAATTTTATTTCTATTCTATAGGTCTGAGAGAGATCTACAAATTGCGTAATCGATTTCGGTTCAACTTAGATCTTTTCCCCTATCCGTGTTTAATTAATATTTAATGTCTGCATGCATTACGATTAAAAATAAACTCCCCATCCCATTTGTTAGCAAATTGTGGGCATTGTGTTCTCTTATTACATATGTAAATTTCTGATGTAGAGGATAAATTTGCATATCACCGTTGTACAATTTTTCTTTCTTCTTTGCTTTGTAGACTGTACCTGGCTAAATTGATGAATAGCTTTCATGGTGACATTCATCGGTATACCTCTTTATCGGATAATAAATGCTAACTTAGACAACGGAACGATAAAGGATTTTATTATCGCTCGACGGCATTGCAAATTCTTTTATTTCTGCTCACTCCAACATCTCTAGTTAGGGTGACGTTAAAAAAAATGGATGCATTAGACAACAGTCACAGCTGAAGGCTGCATAAATCACTATGAATTTTTATTTTCTTCCCATAGGTGTTATTAATTTACTGAGTTATGGCTCCAAACAATGACACTGACTCTTCCCTCGAGTTGATTTTACATGAACACAAATTAAATCTATAAATTTCCTTTAAATGATAGATTGAAGAATGGCTTAATGAAACATTTGCATTTTATTATGCTTGTTTGTAAAACTTTCGGTCCAAATACTCTTTAAAATGAGTTTGAATATGATTAGTTATTTATTTACCATTCTTATAGGTAATGTGTACACGGTACCCTTCAACAATTATAACTCTTTTATGAACTCATTACAATAAGAAATTCCTATTTTTTCTAGACGGATTAAAAATTATTCCCATCAAAAACCTTCACTTAAACTGATGACACAATAAATTCTCTCATTGTTTTTATATCATAAAACCTTTTTCATAATTCTTAACTGAATCTTAGGGTGCATCCAAAGTGAATGATTGCACGTTCAAGTTAGTGCATGTTAATACAACATGAGTGCCACTCAAGTAATTGCTAACAAAGTTGTAAAGGCAACTCAACTAGAGGGATCTCGAGACCAAATTCTCTTTAGAGTAAAATTTGTAATATCATTCCGGAATTCTATCTCATTCAAGCATCGGAAGTACTCGGAACCGGAAGTACATCCCAAAATAGTAATTCTAATTCTGTTGACGTATAAATCACCCTTAGTATATTACTATGAACCCAGTTCGTGTATTGCGCAAACTCAAATTCAATGAGCCTTGACTCTGATATGCTACCTACTTTGCATTTGGATAAAAAGATGACGATTAAACCTAATTGATGAGTTTTAACAAGATATTAAGCCATTTTTCTATATTCTGTGCAAAAGGTAACTGTGCATTTTATTCCATTTCATATTTATTACAACCGTCTCTGATAGCTGTCTGTTGGCTTGCGGGATGAAATTACCCTGCTATATACCCATTTCTTACGAGCATCTTTTCTCCAGTGCTTTGCTAGGAATTTGTTACACTTCGTGATGTGTTTTAAGCATATAATGCCGTATGTATCTTTCTTTCCAGAATTTGATAGATAGTATATTGTACGTTGCCATGATTTGAAGGAATATTTTAAAAGATTTAAAGGTTGTTCTATAATTATTTTAGAAAATGTAAATTAGTCCAGATATTCTAATTTTAATATTTTATTGCACTTAGAATTATTATAGTTACAACGAATTGTCAATTTATTGTTCAAAGTGGCTCTTTTTAATTCTTTTTCAATTAATGCACTTTCAAAAAAGCAATAGTAGGGACGTAATTAGTTCTTACTTGCATACTTCATTTTATTTTATAGAAAAAAAGATAACATTTTTGTGAGACAAAAATGATAATTTTTATGAAATACTAAATCTCTTAATTTCATTGAAATTGCGTGATTTGAACCCCTGATCACGTTTTGGTCGTTTGCCCAATGAGATCCGGGTCCATGAGTGTGAGCTTCTTGTAAAAGTTTGTATAGAAACGTCCACATTACGGCGATTGAGATTTAAGAAGTGGGATAATTTAACATTCTATTCAACCTAGCAACAATACGTTTTATATCTCTGTTGCTTAATAAGTATAAAATGCTGTTGTAGAATTGCTGATACTTTTTCCCAATACAGGCTCGAAGTGATAATTTTCTTTAAATCATGACATCATTTTATCGATTTTATACTTTGACACTTCAAAAGACTGTGCTAAAATAAAAAATATTGATAATATTTTTATAAAGCGTTCTATGGTATATTTTCACTATATATACTCAATGGAAAATATTTCACTGAAGTTAAAAATTATCAAATGAGGTTTTCATCAAAACATTGTGATGAATTAGTCATTAAGTTGTAGGAAATGAATATAAGTGTGCAAAATAATTTATGTAGCAAACACAGTAAAAAAATCAATCACTTCAATAGATTTACTTTAACAAATGAGGCATAAAAGATATATAAAGTACGTTTTTATTGGCAATATTATGTTAATAACTGTGTTAAAAAGGAGAACCCTCGGCAAGCGAGGATATTGTAGGTAAAGTATAGGCTTGCTGGATGTTGTGAAAGGACGAAGAAAGTAAGCGGAATTGTGGAAAGATTTAATATAGAATCAGGTTATGTTCCTTTGTAAGAGGGAAAGGAATACATTGCTGTAAAGGCAGTGTCCATCCAAAACCTACCTTAATTAGTTGAAAACAAATAATAATAATTCTTTGTTTTTGACAGTCACATTTTTGGTTGAAAGAGTAAAGCCAAAAGACAAATTTCACCGTAATAATCTGTCCAATAGTGAAGGGTGCAAATAATTGTCATGGTAATTTCCCTTATGGTTGAGTGTTTTTTTAATTAGATCTTTTGCAATTACTAAGCATTCACTTATTGTATGCACAATACTTATAGTGTAAATCTTTGACGAATTCTATATGCCTTTATTGAGATAATATTCCCATAAGAATGACTGGCATAATACTCGTTTTTATTACTTTTTAAATCAAATATTTCTTTTGTATTCTTTTCCGTTTTTTTTTGCCTCTATTTTTTGTAATTATAGTAACAGGGCCCAAGGGAAACGAAAGTCTCTACCGGATATTGCTTTCCAGTAACGACATACTATTTTTTATTCTTTCTTATTATTGAATGGCAATAAACTACCAGAAATAATGGAAGTGTGTGGCAAAAGCAATGCGCTGGCCACGTCAGCTTTTTCTCGCACTCGTCAAAGTGAAAGACGAGGCGCGTATGTAATATCTTCATATTGGATGGAAAGCCATTTGAGTAATTTGGTAAATAAAACATTCCCTGCCGCTGAATGTTAATTTCTATTTATATTTTTTACTTTTATTATTTTATCTCCGCCTGGCTGGGATCATAACCTGCAACCGCCATTTAACCCCTCCAGTTCAATGGCCCCCTGCCGGAAGAATATTTCCCCTTGGAGTATAAAATCATTATTTTAAGCCGTAGCGGATGATGACGGTCAATGGTATCTACTCCACATTAATTTATGTAAGCACACAGCCATGTTCGAGATCTCTTTAGGAATGTTTAATCATGGTCTAGCTATTTAATGGCCTCTCGTACTGCGGAAATTTGCTATTCGAATAATTATTCACCCATGATGGGGTGGGCGCCAAAACTTAAATTTTCAGTTGTTGAACGTTATCATAGTTTTATAGACTCCTAGAACGGGTACACCATCACCTTGGTCCGCCTAAGCAGCGATGTTCCTCATTTTTGGTCAAAATGAAGCATTTTTAATTATGCGGGGCACCAAAAAACTGTCGCCATGACCCCTTCAGGCTGACATTTTGAATCGGGATGGATGGGACGGGCAGCATCGCATTCCTTCTTCTTTTGGTGGGGTTTGAGAGATTTCCCGACAACGCCAATGGAGGCAGGTGAGCCGGACGAGGCGTGCGGAAGGGGGTCGCACGAGGGGAATGGCGTGCATTAAAGAATCTTAGGGAAGGTTGAAATGAGAGAGGGGTGGGCAAATGGCTTTGCTTTTTTAAGAGTTCGAAATGAGGAGTGCGAAAGAACACAAAAAAAGAGGGTTTGCGGGTGAGAACAGGGTAAGGGTGTAGGCATGGGCGTGGGGGACGGGGAGTGGAGGAGTCCCTTTGGGATGCAGAGGCGTGTCCCAGGAGCACGTGAGCCGTTTGTGAGATCGAAAGCTTCCCGCCGAAGGCCCACACTCTCTCCCCCTTTCTGCCCTTAACCTACCGCCTCCTTACCCCTTCCACCCTATCCCATCACCTTTTCCTGGCGTCCCTGCAAAATGGGGCGTGTTTGAAATACGTTTTAAAGCGATGAGCGGGAGTGGAAAGGGTGGAGGTTTTGAGGGGAAGATGGAAAAGGAGGGAGAGTGGAGGGGGAGTACTAGTGTTGGTGCAGGGCATGCTCTTGGGAGAGAAAGAAAAGCTTCAACCTCCCTTCTCTCCCTCCCCGCCCTCCAGAATCATATTCCTGCGAGAAAGGGTAAGGAATAAAAAAAAAGAAAAGAAAAATTGATTGAAAAATGAAAGGCGGTGAAGAGAGAGAGATTCGTCGGATGAGCTCAACCCCTTATCCCTGACGGAAAGTTCAAACCCGACTTTAGGCTATCGGGACGGGTAGTTGACGGGCAAAGGAGGAAGGGATTAATCTCTTGATGGTCAAAAAGAACGCAAAGCCTATAAATTGAGGTTTTAAGTTATGCGGTGTGGAACGGGTGGTCTATTTTTAAGAGACCGCCTAAGGGAATTAAACAGCGAAAGCTGTTGAGGCTGATTGATAAAAAAATTAGCGGATGAATATGGAAACTTCCCCAATCCGTCTTATTGAGGAGGGGTTGGAATTACTTTGCATTCTTGTGAAAAATTTAATGTAAATTTTTCATCCGGAAGAAAATTAAAAAAATTACCCTGGTCTTTTAAAAATTGTATTCGTTATGCGATCGGGACGATTTGGCTGTTGGCATGAGAAGTCTACTAATTTAAGACCAAGTTGAATAGATGTAAAATATGAAAAGGCAAACAATGGTGAAGATTTAAAGAGAAATGGGAAATAATCATATTGTAACCAAGAGAAAATTAATTTTATTTTAAATTACCATTTGCGTGTAAAATGCTTCTTAATCATTATTGGCTGAATTCTCCTGGTATCATGACTGGCTCACTTAAAATCATTTCAATTCTACTCAATCACCAGAATCTAACTTCGTTAACATTTCATCCTTCAAAAATTTTAATTAATCGTTTAATGGCATGGTGTTGACAGTTTGGCAGAACTCACATTAAAACTGACCATGTGTAGCTGGCTAATGGTGTTTCCTCTTGACTTCCCTTTCACGGTATAAACAATGGGTTTAAGATCTGCGCGTGGATACTCATGAGCAAAACGACATTTGGAATCATTTGTGTTGTTTATATTACATGCTGTTTTAACACTATTGTTATCTATTACTTCTCAATATTCTTTTCAATGTTTCACAGGTACGAAAGAATTGAGATATTTTTTCTCTATGTTAAACCACACATTTGATTCTTTACCATGGCAAAGTGTGTTATAAATAATTGATAAAACCATTAGAGATATACTTTGGTTTTTCAGTGGTTATTTCATATGGAAGGATATTATTGAAATATTTGATTCTATACCGCTAGATTTAACATGATTAAACATATAATCACTGAATTCTATTAAATAGTTAATTTAAAAGGATCATATAATTTAAAAATTCAACAAACAGCAATAAAACTAATAAATATATCCGATGAATGAATTAAAATATTAATGGGGGCATATAAGCCCTCTCCATCATCTAAAACGTATTTTCACCAATCTTCATAAAATGATTAACACCACATCAAATTTACAGATATTTGAATTATTTTATATCATTTGTAGTGAAGCGTACATTTATTTCTCAATTAATAATTATATAAAAGTTTGACATGAAATAATAAATAACATTTTTCATTCATTATCATTAGTATAATACTTATTAACTTCTGAGAACGGCTTGAGTAAGTATGTGTATGCTTTGAAATGTACGAACCAGTCAATCGAGGAATTATGAAATTAATTACATTCTTCTGTATTGTGTATTTATACAAATACCATCCATTAGCTAATGTGCCCATTACTTGCTGTATTAATAAATGTGTCTGAATTTTTTCTAAGGCTATATTTTGAAGTCATCGGAAAGGTAATACGAATAAAAATAATGCTTGCAAAGCAATCCTTTAAAAAAAATAATTCCCCATCATCCATATAATTTCAAAATAACTAGGCATCATTAATTTATATATAATATACTTTTGAAAGGCTTTTCATGATCAACTTCATGAAATAATGAGTTTGTTTGATGTTATCAAAATGCGTGATCGTAACTATCCGGTAGCAATGAGATTCTCAATCCGGGGTAGTAAATGGATGACTGCCTTTCTATTCTTTAAAAGATAAACCTTTACTGTGTATAGTAAATTTTTATTGTAGTTTTAGGTTTACATGTTGTTGATATGCATGCTCATTTTTGTATAATGGTCTCCCTTTAATAAAGATAATTTGGTTTACCTCATTCAAGATGAAATACTCGAAATGCGCAATTAAAAATCACGGAGGATCGAAACCAATATTTGTTTTTTGTTAAAGTTTTTCTATTAGAAAGAAATCAAAGATAAAGTGGAGAAGGGCAGTGAAAATGTAAAAGTCTTTATTAGGGAGTGAGGATGAGAGAGTGGAGGAAATGGGGGAAATGGTAGAGTGAAGAGTAGAGATTAGAGCGTGAATGGAAAGCGTGACTCGAAGTTGAGTTTTTGAAGGAATAACTAATTAAACGGCGCCCTTATACATTTTATCACTTGATTCTGCATGTGTGTTGAAACATTTCTATAAGTATTTATAATTGAAATTATTTATTTATTTTATTCATAACTATGCTCAATGAAGTAAGTTTTATTCATAGATCGTTAATTCCAAGATCTCAATATTTCAACACCTCACTTAATAATTTAGTAAAAAATCGTAGAATTCCTTTAACTCAAATGATATTATCATTTGATCCAGCAGCCACAGTAAACCTTGCCGTAATAATTATTTCAAATTATCACATTAGCTTCGACTGTCACCTAAAATATTTTATGTTCAAAGCGCGGCTACAAAAATAAAATGAAAAAAATCAAAGTGGGGTTACTAGGCTAAAATCCATGCTCTGTAAATTATTATTTTGACGAGAGATCATTTTGTTTCAAATGGTGTAGGAAATAGGACAGTTTTACCTATTGCTGTTATTTCTACCAATTGCTGGTCAAACCTGTCTATTGTTTTATAAGCGGTAATGACGATTTTTGGTCATTGAATCTTTGACAATTAAAAGTAATTGTTCGTTTCCCGAATTAAATTTCTTTTATTTATTTTTAACCTTATTTTAGAATCTCGTTGGGATCAAATTCATTTAATTTGAAATTGTTGATGGGAGAACGTAGGAAATACACCAATGAACTAAATAAGTCTTTTCGTTATTTAATACATTTTTTATACCCATTTTAATTATGAACATCTGGTTTTTTACAGTATTCGTTACATTTGCATGTAATATATTTGAAACATTTATAATCTGTGTCCTGTAGCACCAATAGTGTTATATCGAATTGCTCAAAATTAATAAAAAGTACAGTACCTCTTACACATTTTCATTTATACAGCTTACGGTATTCTCAAAATCTCTTGTGATTTTTGTTTTATTATAAAGCTACTATCTATAATAAAATAAAATTTTCAAAAACAAATTTCAAACAATTTTCCTTAAATATCTTTCAAGAAGCCGTAAAATATTTATCCTCACATAATGTAGAAACAGTAAATATAAATCTTCGTAAATGATAACAGGTGCCTAATTGGAATAATTACCTATTAATTTTCCTATCCAATAATTTCCACATTCGGCCATTTTACTATACTTTTACCTCATTTTGTCCCTACGTCTGTTATTGAGTGTTAAAAAGTGCTAAAAAACCGAAATACACCTAGCAACCGCACTTTATTAGTACTTAAAGCTTAATGCTGCTGCCAGATTTTCACCCCATTTGCTTTTAGTGAGAGTTATTCGTCAAGACATAATGATCCAAATCAACATGTTTTAAAGCAGAAAGCAAACGTTTTAAATTTGATTACCGCTAAGGTGAAAAACAATTCTATAGCTAACTAATTAGCTAATCTTTGTCCTAAAGCTAAAAGGTTTTCGAATATTCCTGAATCATCGGAAATGTTAACAGTAATTACGGGTTTATTAAATTTCAAATCGGAGAAAATAAATGATTTTTGCCAAAATTGTTTGATAAAATATTTGGTTTTTACCTAATTAAAATGAAATTAAAATACAGTTGCTATACACTGAGTAAAGTAAAAATACACTCAAATTGACCATAGCTACTGGAGTAAGGAAAAAAGAATGAAGGAATCAAAAAATAAATGGGAAAGAGCTGTAAGGTAAAGTTTCATAAATTTGTTATCGCCGTCTTCAATCGCCTAGTCAAAGGCCTATTTTCAATGTCACCCTCTACCTTTGAGCGTCCTAAGTTGTGCAAATCGTGATGAAAAAATCACAAATATAATTCATAATTACAAAAAAAATGAAAGTTTAACAATGATAAAACTTTCCTTTTGTTCCTTCGATCTTCTTGGAACAATTAAATAAATAAATTCAATTTTTGAGAGAGTAGACCGTTCAACTTCCTCGTATAGGATTTCAGTTGCAGCTAAAATAAGAAGCTTTATGAAATTATTTGATGAGATGATTTTAATATCAATATAACTTTGTTGAACCGTGTGTGTCGAGTTTTTATGGGAGAATATTACATTATATTTTAGGAGTTTTACTATAGTAAAGTGGTTTCAGGCATATCAAATAGATATTGAAAGAAAGGAGAATATGAAATATATAAATTTATTTCAAGCATACCCGTATATGTATTATAGAAAATTAGGAAAATCCGTTTTGTGCCTCAAACGAACCCTTTACCTAATTTCGCATGATGGTATTAATTTCATTTAAAAATCAATAATAGATTATAAATCTTAAGACTCCCACTCTCTACTCTTTGCGTCAAAAGAACAAAACCTTTGAGTGCTTCTTTACGCGACTGGAAAAATATCGTTATTATCATGATCAGCCTTTATGCTATAGATTATACATTTAATCCGATGTTTCGTGTGGCTCTTAGCACGCGATAGACTCAGTACCAGGTATCGTTAAAATGATCTCTGAAGTCTTTATGGCTCTGTATTATCAATACTTGTCTGACATTTGCTTTCCAGTACCGTGTGTACCATTCTCAGAATTAGCTGGAACAACGATGGGGTGCATTCAAATAGCGTTTAATCTGGGATCTCTTGGGAATATGAGAAATCGACTTATTGCACGGTCTGGAACCCATTTTGTCCGATCGCCGCGTGGATAAAACGGCCCAGCTATTACGTCGCCGCGAATTTACGATTCGATATGGACGTGTTAAATAAGCTGAACCGGTTGCTGCGACGCCAATCGACTGTTTTCGACCCCTCTGCGAATTAACTGTACCCACTGTGCAGCGCAACTCTCAGAAATTGCATGCACTTGAAATCATTCTCCTTGAACGTGATAACCCATACAAGCAGTAATGGAAGGAAATGCGTTTTTGACATTGGTAATTTTTTCCAGATTAAAGGTATTTTGAATGGCATATACGCTGTTTTTTTATTTTATGTGGGCTATCATAAATGTGTAATGAAGAATTGCTGCTCAGTCTTGCACTGTTTTCTGCACAGATTTGAAAATTCGAACTATGAGGTTCAATGCAAGGTCCCATTGTATTTTTTTATTATACAACGAGCTCACATCTTGATTGCTCTTGTAATGAACCACTTTTAAAGTTCAAATTTTACCTTTAATGCAAACTATTGATATTGTGCTCACTAACATGTAATATTTACTTACCCGTGGACGTCATGCATGATCAGAAATCGCGCTACTCCGAAATTAATTTTTTTTTTTATTTTAGACCACTATCCTCATTATTAATCATCCTAACGCTGAAAATTAGAAAAGAATTAATTTTGAGCTTATTGCACTGTAGCACTGCATGCAAAGATGACTCTTCTTTAATAATTTTATTTTCAAAATTTGTATTTTTTATCCTGTACAAATGAAATAGCCGGTTTTGGTGATTACGACTCGATTTATATACACGGTGTGCTAAAACTTATCTTGAAATATATCGATTCAAAATACGAAGAATTTTTTCTTCATTAAGTGCGAGTTATTTCTTTTGTTCAAGCTGAAAAGATGATGTAAATATAATAATTTCATGTTTTTAATAATTTTTGGGGTAATGTGTGCTTTTGATCGAAGAACTTATTTTTATATTACAAATGACATTTTTATATTTGAATAAAATTCTTTATAACTCTGACTTAGTATTGGATTCTTAACCATGGGTACTAAAGTACTTTATGCGGAAATATTAAAATCTGATTATTGAGAGCCCATTTTAGCGTACTACATGCGCATAGTGCCAGCGTCCGGTTTATTTTTACGGCCACGGGCATTAGGTGGGAAAACTTTTCGACAAACATTTCCAGTGGAGCTCATATTCAAGATGTCTTACGAGGATTGCAATGGAACCCTCCGGATAATAGCAAAAGCCTTGACCATTGGGATGTTATTTTCATCTCTCCGTCACCTTACTTGTTATGAGAATTCTCTGTTAGATTCCCGAATACCCAGCTTTATGCCTCACAGCGTCTGGTCAGTTATCGCCCTCACCCTAAGAGTTTCCGCTTTCAAAAGTACTCCCCTCGCCCGTTCCCCGCACTGCCGTGGAATCAGCGATCGGTGGAATACGACCGAAACTTAAAGGAGGATGAAGAGGGGCCAGGAAACGTGCGGTTTTAGGAGTTTGCATTGGGTGAGCGGGCCAGTGGGTTGAAGGTAGCGTTGACCCGAAGACCGGGGAAGAGGGAAAGAGAGAGAGAGAGAGAAAGCGAGATGGGTCGTGTCACCCCTCGCCCCCCGGGAGTGGGCAAGTTATGGTTCAACGACGGTTTGGGGGGGGGAGGATGAGAAGGGGGGTTATTGGTGAGAAATTCAATGCACCACGGTCTCGCTGGCCTTAATTGCGCTCTCAAAAGGGCGGATCTCCCTCGCCCAGGCCTTTTACGCTTCCGTCGGACAGCGATGATAAGGCCATTCACGCACACACACCCCCGAGCTCACACAGAGATGGGAGGACCGGCCGTACAACCCATAGCAATTCGCTTCTCCCCGTCGAGTTGGCGTCGGGAGTGCGCGGCCATCATTTGCGAGTTTGCGATTTGCGGATTCAGTCGGTTTAGGTCACAGCGGAGCGAAGGGAAGGGGAGGTGTCTTTTGTCCCGCGGGCAGGAATTCAATGGGGTACGGTAGGTGAGCGGAGGTGTGGCGGAGGGATAGGGGAAAGGTTTTACGGGCTGCAAACGCGTCTTCGCCCGCAGGCACCATCTGGGAAACTCGGTTGAAACCTCCTTTTAATCCCCACGGATAGATTTTAGATTTATTCCTTAAGAGCCATAAAAGGGTTATTTCTTCGTTAAGTCTGAGAGCGGTCCGAATGGATGAATGATTGTAGTTTCAAGTAGTTTGAATTAATATTTTTTTGCAATATTCGGGATATGAATTAGATTGTTGGATTGAAAACCTTCATTTTGAAAATCAAACTGAAGTCGAGTTTCATCATTGAAGTGGGACGTAAGTATGGCAGATTATTATTTCAATCATTAATTAGCATTTCAATACGAAGGGTGGTTAACTGTGCAGTCATCTTTATATTCATCCTAGTCAGTGTTGATTCCTTTTGACTTTTTCACTGCTTTGGTGTTTTGCGCAAATACTCGTTAACTGTACAAACGCTTCGCCAGTCCAAATGCTTATTTAGGGTCTTTTTGACAGGAATAAAAGTTGGCTAATCCTTGGTTTGCTATGCCCACTCTCCTTCCCTGTTCTTTCAGAATTGAGAATTATTACGCAGCATGTAGTCTTCAGTTTTCATTTATTTTTGTCTCCTTGGCAATGCTAGTCTTGAGTACTTAAGTAGCAGTAAATTCAACATTCAGTGCACCTCATAATCTTGAGTTCTGAATTTTTTCCTTGTCGCAACCCTGATATTCTTGATTTTAGCGCCCAGTTCCCGGTAAATGCTTCACTAACAAATACTTTAGCTTTCCTACAAGGATATGTTCTAGAGAGTTTTTATATTGTTTATACTTGATTTTAGTACATCGTGTTAAGTATTTATTTACTTTTTAGAGTTGATTGCTCAATATACGAAGTGTGGAAATAAAATTACCAGGCTGGTACAACAAAACATTGTATTGATCATCAATGACATTAGAAAGTTTATCACCTTCAATGCACTCTCCCTGCTAATTCATACAACGCTCCATATGAATTCTCTTTTGCTCAAAACAGTGATGGGAGTCCGCTTCTGTCAGCTAGTTGAGATCCTCCGTCGCTTTTGATATCACTAATTTGCTTCCACACCGTCTTGTCCCTTAAGTTCCAATTTTATCAATGGAAACTTGAAAAGTCAAACTGTGCCAGGTGGAACAAGTGCGGTGCGTGATCCGTGTTTGTTATGCCGTATTTGCAAAGAACTCCTTCAAAGACAACTGGAAATGGTTTGGCGTATTGTCATCGTGAAAAATCCAGGAATCGCTCTTTCACAAATCGGGTCTTCGTCTCCTCACCGTTTAATCTTAATCGACTGTATGACTTTTGGAGACCGAGTGAACGTAGACAATTCCACGCTTTTCAAAATATGCAATCATGGCTTTAAATTATGATTTACTCATTTTCGTCTTTTTTGGCTGGATAAGTTTGGAGTCATCCTATACATCTATTGGCGCTTTGTTTCAGGATTATTGGTAAAAAACCACGATCCATCACAAAAATTAACCTATCTAAAAATTCTGGATTTTTTATTAATGCTTGTGTGCTCATTCAAATGCTCGTATTCATCCGTTTTGGTCTCATAAATATGACTACATTATACTCTTCTCTTTACAAAGTATATGCAATCGATGCATGTAATATGAAATCTAAATTAATGTATCTCTTAGTTTGTTATTGTTTTATCTCTCGTTGAAAGAGATATTTCCTTATTTCTTTGCCTTTTTTAATACTGAGGTTTTGGAAATATATCAGTTACATTTTTGAATGAATGGAATCATATTTTGCGTATACTCTTTTCAAGAATATATATGATGATTTCTAGTCGTCTATACCTGTTAGTACTGCACCCATTCTTTGTGTTTTGAAACTAGACCCATCTTCATCTGCCCGATCGCTTACTTTCAGTGGAACTACCAACCGCCACTGGTTCATTTTGGGTTAAAAAACTTTACAGTGTTTTTTTCGAAAAACTTTGACTATTTTAAATATATATTGGTTGAAATTTTTTTTTACTTCCTGGAATATTTTTCACTCCGAGGAACCACAGATTCGTAGTCCGACCTTCCTGACAGGCCATGCTTTATAAATAGTCATAATTGTGATTTTATTCGCTCTCGATAGTCATCAACTTTCTCAAAATATTATCTCAATGGAGAATAATATTCGGTGGGTTCGGTATGTTTTGATAGAGATTTGAGATAGTTAAATAACCCAGCGATATTACTGAAACGGGACTATTATGGTACAGGTTGAACCCAAATTACACTCATCTCCTTTTTTAAATACCCAAATCCTTCATCTCTTGTACATTTTTTCTAATTGTTTATTTAATTTCTTCTGTAAACTTAAATTATTTGATCAGATGTATTAATTCTAAGCAATATTCTTATGAACGTAGATTTTATTGATATGCTAAGCAATTGCTAACATGTAGTACGGAATTAGCTCTGTAGCCAAATGGGTCTTTTCTCTTTGAATATTGAACCGACAAAGGCCGAATATAATATGAAATGAAGTAGTGAACATAAGTTCAATTTTTGGTTAAAAAAGTATTTAAAATATAAAGTAGTGAGTTCATAACTGGAATAGTCATAAATAAGGAGAGAAGTAAGTCGGTATACATCATTTCCGACCGGAATACCATAAATCGTGCTGAGAACGTTTTGGGAGAGACATTTGAATGAATGGAAGTGTGATAGATCTTTAACATATCAAATAATAGAACATGGAAATTATGAATTTATATTTTTGGTAGATAAAAGTGTTACTTATGACATTAATGAAGGCAGCGAAGGGACCCAACCACCCATCAATGCCTTTTTTGAGCTTATCATGAATTCAGAATGATATTTCAGCAATACAGGTAAATCATTGGAAATTGAAAGTTTGAAGATTAATTCAAGGAGTAGTAAATTAATCTGGGAAGGCATTGATAGGGGAAGAGCCATGAACGATTTTGGCAATATATCAGTGGGCATTTTGACCGAAAAAGTTAATTTTTTTCATACCTTGATTTGCTTCATGCGCAGAAGCTCCAATTACTCATAAACATTATTGACAAAAATATTTCATGAGTCGGTTAATATTTAATCCTGTGGGTTTTCCACTGAAGTTTAAATATTTGTAAATTCAAGGCAAATTTTCATAAATCGGCAATAGAGTGCTTCTGGCACCAGAGTATTCACTTTGCACACATATACCATTACCCCTCTCTACTAAATCACAAATATTAATGGATGATACGATTACCTTTTCTGTTTTTTTTTCTCTTCGTGAGAGATTCTTTTGAGGATAGACTGGTCCCGCAGTTACCAATTTATTCAAATGGTATGGTAATGATTAAAAAATTGCAATAGTTTTGGTAAAAAGCGGCAGAAAAAATTATTTTTGTAAAGAATTTATCCATGCTTTCCCGTCATAGAACCGTGAGATATCACATATTAACGCTCCATTTTAGAAAATTAAGGACAGATTTTCCGATTATTTTTTAATTTTTCCTCTCGATTCGTCGTCAGTGCATCGCACAAGCAGTGACAAGGGGGTATTAGCGAACCTTAATCCTCCCAAAACTACTAGCAGCTTTCGTTCACTTCACACAATAAGCCGCCAGAAACGCAACTCGCGGGTTTTGCTGCTAATTGAGTTCCACCCTTTCCCTACCCTACGTCCTTAGAACAGACCGTTTTCAATATTCTATATTATGACCCCTATTTCTTTATTTGTATTTGAATTTTGGTATAATTAGCAAGTCCTTAATGCAGGATTTTACTTTACCGTCCAAAATTGGTCAGAAAATGTCTTTGTCCGGTTTGCATGTATAAGCTTGTATAAAACGTGGCCCATTGATATATTCTCGATACTTATCTATTCATTTCACAAAATCGTTAGCTTTAAAGGTTAAATGCATCAATCACCTTGTCAGCTATCAAAAACCACACAGTCCTTTCATTCGTGTGGATAGCTGGAACGTATAACTAATTGATACGATATGGAAAGTTTCTTTAAAATAACCGGAAGAGTTGAATTTACTGTTTTGGTACAAATTATTACGGATGGCATCAATATTTACGCTCCAAAAATTGAGTGCATAAGTATATTTTAGTGATATCTTTATTGTCAGGCAAAGCATTTCCATGATCTTAATCGATTTTATTAAAAAGTGGGCATTTCACTCCCAATATCATTACCTATTTTTTGGATATTACTTTCTTGATTATTTAAAAAACAATGAAATATTTTTAAGTTGAAAAAAAACCAAAAACTCTTGCTCTACTGTTTCAGCTGTGCTAAGTGTTATGAATAAAATACGAGAAAGGCAAATTGGATTGGAAAATGATTAAGTCACAATATGGCATGCTACGATAGCAATGCCATTGAAAAATTAGCTATTTAATAGTTTATTAAATCAGTTAAAATTGACATCCCTAAAAGATTGTCAGTTTATAGTATATTTCGAAAAAAAACTAAAATGTTATATGGATCGATAGAATGAAATTTGAGTTGAGAGTTAAATTGACGGTTGGGTTCATCAGTGACGCTGAAGAATGCAGACTAGATTTTAGATCAAGGGAATATGTTAATAAATTACTACAGTTAACCTCTTTGATGCTATAGATATATTTAACCGCAGCATTATAACATTATCTCCAATTACGAACAAAATATTTATGCTGGAAAATTGGGTAGAGAACTCCAGAAATTCTGCGTAATATTTTGTACATTTCCAAATTTGGAGTTCAAAATAATGGATTGGATCAAAATAGCGTTAGATGAAAATGTTGATGACACCCTCATTAGAGTGTCATAAATCAACCTTTTTTGGTAATTCATTTCTCCAAAATTGCAAATCTGTGCTCATTTTCATGTGCCATTGCAGGGGTGTTAATGTGCGCGTGGCTTATCCTAAATATGTACTATATTTTCGCACCTGAATGACGGAAAGGGTTATTTTGTCTCCACAATTTTTCCTGTTTTAGGAAAAAAGATAAGATACTTGCATGCATAGGGAATACCTTATGATTGCAATACCCCGTCTTCTATAGGCAAAATATTTGCGAATACTTCGATACGGTGACCACAGTTTTATGGTTCAGAATTTTGGGCTTCTGTTAAACAGTAGAAGTAAAGAATTAAGACTTTTGCGACCGGAATATGACCACTGATACCGTAGAAAATGAGAGAAATTCGTGGGAGGATAATCACTGCATTTGAAAAAGGCAAAAGAGGGAATATTGAAAGGTAGCGAAACGTACGTTAAAGGCTGTGGTGAGATGGAAAAATGCGCGGTAATCCGGTGTGACGGATGAAACGAATAGGCATTTTGGGTTAGGCTACGTGAAAGGAGTTCAAATATATGAGGCAAATCAGACGGTTATGATTTGGTGGAAAAGAATTTAGACTGTAAGGAAGAGAATTCCACCCTTTGGTAAAATATTTTCAGTGAATGTTTGAATTTAACCCAAACACGTTGGCCTGGATATCTATTTAAAAGAAAGCTATTCGTTTATTACTTTTATCTCTAAATTTATGACTTTAAGCTTGTGAATATATAAAATATTCCTTTTTAACCTCAACTTTATGTGGTTAAGTGCAATCTCTAAAAATTGCATAATGTGCTTCGTTGTGCTAAAATTCTTATTGTCATGTTATAATTTCATAACTCAAATACATTTAGGAGGTTTTAAATTGTGTAAGTTTCAGATTCGTCATCATTTTTACCGAAATAAATAAAACATCAAAACTAATTTTTGTCACAAGATAATGTCCATTTTTGCTTTCTTAATTAAAGACTCATATGAAATCCCTGCCTTCTAATTTACGCCAAATTTTTATCCCATATGTTTATACAAAATATTTAACAATTTAATTTTATTTACGCCAAACTCCATTAAATGGTGGATTATGAGTTCACTTGCACTTATGGGTTTGATATAGGTACTGAAAATAAATGAAATAATAGATTTGACTCTCTAATTACCTAATTACTGGTGTTAATATTTTCCTTGCCAATATGATTGCATTACATACAAGGGGTGAAAATTGGTATTACCTTTTAGAGAGTTGACTACTTTAATACTTTGTCCATCTTTCAATGATGAGTATAATTTACAGTTATTTCATTTAATGATTAAATAAAAATGACCAAATAAAATACTCATCATTTATAATATTAGCACAAATTACATTTGCAATGATTTCAATCAATTCAACATCTAATCTCAATTTCTCACGTTTTAAAAATATACTTACAATCTATTTGCTGGTAATTCAATTGTTTAGCGTGTCAAAGTACACCTATTACTTTTAGACTACATTGTTTGTTGGTGTTGAAGAATGTTCAAGTCCTCCTTATTACACGATACATGTCATTGAGTATTCTCCTCTATCTTTTGCGAGAATTAAATTCACTTATTTATAATTAAATGCTAATGTACACTGCATAAATCACAGTTATCATCCCTACGATAGGTCAGAAAGATGAGGGTAGAGCCCACCTAATACTAAGCACAGTGTTTCGTGAAGTTCTATGTTATTGTTACGTTGCGATATTTATGTAGCTTGTTGAATATAGATAGAACTTTGTTGGGTAAGGAGAAGTAGGATGGATTGGCCAGTTTCTCTCGCTGTGTCTCTTTTGCTGTGTTTCAAAGGGAAAGTCTTGTGGCCGAAAAATCACACATCTTGACTTGAATTGAGGGTGCTAGAGGAGTCACCAGGAACTGAGCTGTCTTCGGTCATTAGCTCAGGTCTCCCCCCACTAGGCTACTACTCTCCTATTTAACGAACTTAACATTTTAAGTTTGAATGAAAATACTTTATAACTTCCACATAATTTTTATTCGTACTACCGGTTTCAAAGCTTCGGCGTCATCATCAGGTACCAAATGACATTAACATTTTAACTTGAAATTTTTCTATTTTGTGAAAGATAGCTAGTTATATAGGCCGAGTGCTTTAGTCAGTTAAGCTGTCGAAGCTTCCTCAAACTCCGAAATTTTAGGGGCTATAAATTAACAATATTTGTGATAAAATACCGTACATACAACGCTATAAGCGCCCGTAGTCGATCGCAAAGTACACGAGTTTAAAGTCAACTTTGAATAAAATGGTGTTTTACCTTTCGCAAATCCCAAGAAACCGCTGGAGATACCGCGACAGCAGTTTTATACCGAGCCATCCGCTAAGTTTGCATTACAATAACAAATGGAGAGTGGAAATAATTGGTCTTGACTGGGATTCATACCTGGATCTAAGCTACGGAGGGGTTTTTAAACCCCCTATAATTTCGAATAAAGAGAGAACACCTTGGTAGCTTAATTGGACAAAGCACTCATCCGAACGTTAAGGTATCCATTTTCGCATCTCGATAAAGGCATTATATTATTATTTGTACACTTTAAAATTGTTGCATTGTAATAAAAAATTAGCCGATGATCTGTTAAAAGTTACTGTTACGGTAGCTCTTGCATTTGCGTTTCTTGGAAATGAATATAATGTTCATTTTTGCAGAAGTATCTTTTCTGCTGCCAATGAGATAAGTGCCTAATTGTTTTTTTTATTTTATAGGTAAATACCATTGTGGTTGTTCGTGTAGTGATGTCTGAACGGAGCTATGTGAGTAGAACCCATGTATTATTTTGTTGCTCGCACTTGTCAGGCGAGAGGTTTTTGGGGTTTCATTTAAATTTGACTATTTCAAAATAAACATGGTGAATACGCTCTGTGTTTTAAGAAATCTTGGAAATTACAAATTTTTCTTGTTTTTTTTAAGGAATGAACTATATTAGTTGTGAATTCCTGCAATGAACAATAGTTATATTTTGTTCTCTCGACCGCTTTCTAATTTCTCTCTAAAAAACAAGAGTCCTTGTAAAATGAATTCATAGTGTTTTTTTAGAAACTTTTTAAGTATAAAAATTATTCATGAATAATTTAATAGGGGCAATTTCATTACTCCCAGGCTATTTAATTTTTTTGAATCAATAATAATCCGAAAAATTAATATTCTGAAAAATTTCTGCCTAGGAAACAATAGTGGAATAAATTTACCGAATGAAGATTTAAAGGGGAAGAGCTTCACATTTGTAATGAATACTATATATGCGTTTGTAGACGGTACTATTCATAAGAAGAACTCTTTTATTGCTCTAGTTCAGTCATTTTATTTGAAAAAGGACAGCTACTTTATTTTTAAAAAAACTTTGGAGTCACTTATACGAAAGCTGTGTTGAATTATATATTTACTCAACAAAATATTTTGCGAATGAGAAAGAAGTGTAAAAATTATGAATTGTCTGAAAATAATATTTAATCGCAATTAGAACGTGCAATCAAATATGCGAATGGTAAATTAGTCCTGCTGGTAAGAACTTTCCCGACGACCGGCGAGTTTAGCTTTGGGACGTATGAGAGGAAAAACGCTTTGAAGGTCTCGAGAATTCTCCTTCCAATCAATTCACTAGGCAAAGCAAGTCCCCGTTTTTGCTGAAAATTAGCAAAAACGAGGGCATTTGTCTTTAGTGTTTGAATAAAACATTCGTCCTTCCTTGATAATCTGCCTTATTGCAGACGATGATATTTTAGTGAATTATAAAAACAATACATATTTCGTGTGGTTGCAGAATCGATCTTTCTAATATAAGCTGTAAAATAGAGCAGGAAAATATAAATTAGTATATATACTATAGACGAACAATATGAAGATAATGCAAAATGAAAATTTAATAATATAAAAATACTTATAATTTTATATAAAAGACTACTTTATTACTAATATCTCACTTGTTGAGTTTATTTTCCATTGATTTCTTTAAATATTCCATTAAAGAAATTCCAGAAATTAATGAAATATTCCATTATCTCTACTTAGTTCAGTAAAGGTCAAAGCAAAAAAATATTCTATCAGAATTAATACTACATATCTTCTCGGATATTATATTAGATGGCACAATGTCATTGACACCCATCTATCGCTCACCTCCTTTAATAGCTAGAACTAATTAATGGTATGTCTATTAAAAATTGAAAATAGACGTTTTTATTATTCAATTTAATGTATGTGTTAAAATCCTAATTTATTTCTATTGAAACTCGAACTTTTTTCCTAAAATTTAGCATTAGACAATTAGAACGGTATTACTCTTGTAACACGGCGGGCCAATTGTGCCATAGCATTTTTTAGCAATTTTAGTTCACCTATTGGAATTTTAAAATTAACGTTTAGACTAGAAAAAGTAATGCTCATATCGTTTAAGGAAAAAGGAAGCATAATCAAAAATTATTTAAATATTTATTACTTTTTTAGCGCCATATGAGATTGTTAGCATATAATTACCCCTAATCATGCACTAATTATTTGAACTTAAAATAATAAGAGAAATCTACGACCAAGAAAATGACAATGGTGAAGGGAAATGCTAATCTTTGTAGACGGCGCTGGGTACAAATGCACGTCCCAGGAATTAGTGAGCAAAACCTTCTTAGTTCCACAATAGGAAATTTTCTATTCCATCCACGTACACATTAAGAAAGTGCTTTTTCATGAGAACAATTAAAATTCAACAGCCTAGATAACTTTATTCCCAGAATTAATTCATTTTACACGTCTTTCGAATTAGAACAAGGACTTGAAAATATGAACTTTGAAAAATAACCGCCCATGTCCACCAAATGTTTGTAAACGACGTAATCATATTTTTTAAAAATATTTTACCATATGTGTAATATCTAGATAACGTATGGATTTTATAGGACTTTTTGTTAAAAATTAGTCGTGAATTTTGATAAAATGTCACATTATTTGGGAGCCAAGTGTCTTAATTTAAAGAGCCAACATTAAGGTTATCCATATCCAAAAAGTTATAAAATTAGTTCCTTTTTTAATAAAATACTCGAAAGTAAAATAACTATGTAGAGGACCCATAATAATGCAGAGTTATCCTAATAACTAATTTCGTTAAGAGCTTTTCAATTCTATGATCGTGAATTTAAATATGTATATGCATGTACAAAGGTCAGGTTATTAAACATTAGCATTATAAATAACACTTTCCACATTGAAAAACGTGCGAGGCAAAAATGGAAGATAACAATATTTAAAGCTACCTAGCCAATGTCTATTAAATAATTTATTATTGATATTTTTCTCCCTGATCTTAATTTTACCATACGCTAGGGAAAGCTGAGGGCGTTTCTCGGAGTTTCTCGAAATCAAACTCGGTGTCTCCATTCATTAACCCAACCAGTAGAACACTTCAAACAATCTATCCCATTTTTTATGCTGTTTGTTAGCATTCTATTCTTCTGTTGATATTATGGGTTCACTATAGGTGTAACCACCTAAATAAATATGCAATTTTTAATATTTTATCTTTCATAATACCCCTATTAAAGCTGATGCACATAAAATTTATCCGTATTTGAAAATGGCACTTACAACTCATATTAGCTCCTATTATCAATTCCTTAGAATAATTACAACAAATTAGTCCCCATGCACTACAGTAATATTTATTTGAATATTGAATCCTGTCTTCGCGAGGAGCTAGCAGGAAGTTCAACGGTGTGATCTGTTGGACCCGTTCGGCATTCATATTCGCGACATCTTTTCCGTTTTTTTTTGCATTTGGAGGGTGTAAAATGGCCTCTACAACTCTGTTTGTAATTATATTAATATCAAAGTGATTATATAAATATCCAAAGTAGTAGCGTATGAATTTAAAAAAAATTGAATGTTGTTTCCGCGTTGTAAAGAGAAGTTGCATTATACAGTAAGAGAGAGAAAGAGAGGTGGTTGGTATGTGGAAGGAAGACGGTTGAGGAATTAATATAGCTCACCTGAACTGCTCCTGGTTTGGATGAGGACGGCGACAATGCCACAGCCGCTCGACTGAGGATTTGTTTCCGTTCGCCGGAGAGAAAGATTTATGCCTGGGCGAGTCGTCTTTAATCCCGCCTCTCCACGATTTTGCCGTTTCCTTGCCACTTTCGATGTTTGCGTCACTGAGGGTTGGAGACCGAAGAGAACATGGTCTTCCATCAACAGCTCATTGTTTTCGCTGCGTGTTTACGAAAGTTCTCAATTCGGGAGGTATTAGGTGGAATATTTTCTTATTTCCTTGGAGCTAGCAAAAGGGCGAGTTTGGAGGAGGAGTGAGATGGAGATGAGAGGCTGCAAGTGGGGAGGCTCCATTTAATCTTGTGATTCCATAGGATCATAAAAAAAGGAAATAAAATTTTTTTACATCTGTACCGCCTCTTGCACGTTGATATTTTTCCCCTTCTCACTCTCAACAGCCAGGAATATATTTGTGAGAAGGCAGTTTTGCTGGGGATTGGAAGGATTAAAAAAAAATGAACAAAGGAAATCTCCCCTTGTGTGGTTGATGTAATTGACCATTTATTCTAGCAAAATAATGAAACGGATTTCCCTTCGGCGAAATCACAATTTACTGCAAAAAGCCTGCGATCATCGTTTGGACAGGTTTGACTGTCCTGGGGATGTGTCTTTACGGTTGGTGTAGAAGGGTAGATACGCAAAAGCTGGGGAGGTTCTGAGAGAAATACTGTTAGTGTAGCTGAGAGAATGGTAATGGAAAGCTAACTCTTGTACCTTAGGGCGTAAAACTCTAGTTTCCTGCCGAAAATCTGAAGTGAATATATTTTCGCTCCTGTAAAAACAGACTTACTCCAACAGTGGCTTTGAATTGATGTACGCGAAAGGCATGTAAGTAAACTTTAACCATTAAAAGCCCGGGGTTTTCTTGGTGATGGTATTTGCTGTTTTTTTCATTTTTAGAAAATATATATCCCTATGATTAACAATTCACGCTCAACATCTGTACATATTTGCATGCTCTGACCGTTGAGCGTAATGGTCATTGCTCTCTAATTATGGAAAAAATCGTTCCGTTTAAATTAAGAATCGGCAATAAAAAAAACACATTTATAATTTCATAGAATAGCGGGGTTATAAAAAATCAAGCATTATCCTTGACCCAGCCGTGGTATAATTGTTCATATAAGTGAACAATAATGTCGTTTCTGAAGGTTTGAAAATTTTTATCAGGACACCTCTAGTTGGTAACTACCCGCCTGACTTTCACGTAAGTTCATACTCTTTTAAGATTTTGCGTTGAATAGTACGTCAAAGGCATGATCCAACTAAAACCTGAGTCTCCCTTGTTGTAATGAGGTACGTTGAGTTTGATTGAGGTTCTGAAATTTAATTTTTCATTTTGATTCTACAGTATACAGGATGAATGTGTGAGATATTTTATAGCATTCAGCTGTTGCAGATATTCATGAAGATTATTTTAGGAAAAAGTAACCAAAATTGATTCACTTAAAATAAATGGCAAACAGTAAAAAGATAGTCATTAAAATGCAATCCGTATTTAAATGTATATTAAAATCATCTTATCACGAAGAAAGAAAAAGCACGATCACTTCTAAAGGAAATAATGATTCCTCTTTAACATACTGCAAAATCTTAGATACTATGCATTCCATATTTAAAATTGCGGTAAACCTATATATTTTTGACTTTTCCTTCATTCCATTAAGTATAGTTTATTTTATAAAGTTCTTTAAATGATGTTCAATTCAGTTGAGGAAAATTTGTAAATTCGATGAGGGATGAGAGGTACTGAAGCCGTCAATCGAACTAATACTCTATAAATAAATCAGATTAAAGGGGTTCCGGCTTAAATTATACTTATATTTCTTTTTTAATTTATTAATTTTTGCACGAGAATATTATGGATCGATTTAACATAAATGGATAAATAAAATTTAACTATGATGCTGAAAGTGGCCACAAAAAACAATTAATCCGTAACTTTCGCCTGATATTTTTAATCAATTTATTTCATGTGCAGGACTTACTGTACTTAATTTGTATCCACTATAACTGAAAAGAAATTTTATTTCACACTGGTCAAATGTTTTCAATAGTGACATTATAAACAGCGTAGTATAAAGTGAAATAATACCAAGTATTACGAAGATAATAACTCACATTAATGATGTAATAATGGAAAAGCGATAATTAAGTTGCCAAAAGAAGGGGTGGTTTTCATCGAGGAAATAGTTGCTGCAGGTCATGTTTGAGTGCAGTGATTAGAAAATCCAGAATATGAATAGATTGAAAAATGTTTATCAGAGAAAAGACAAAACAATTAACGCCTGGTGATGGAAGTGGATGCGGAAAATTCAATAGAACTATAAAATGTGAGAAGAGAAAGGCTCAAGAAGTTCAGGGAATAGATATAATTGTGTAGAGTTTTATGCTCCAGAACACTAATATCATTAGGGCACATCCAGTAGCACAATGACTGTATTAGTATTATGAATAGTAAAGAAAATGTAGAAGTTGCTCAAATTTAGAAAGATGTAAATTCCGATTTTTTAAATTTTCATATACAATAATAATTGGATCTTCATCATATATGATATACAAAGCATTAGAGGCAATCAATACAGTATAAAAATGGACACAATCTTTATTTTATACCATAATGGTATAATCTTTATAATATACAATAGTATTATAAATAAAAATTAAATTCTCTCTCTGATCCTGCTAAGCCACTCAGTTATGGCTTGACAGCAGGTGCCGCATAAAGAAACATGATAGTTTTAAGTGTTGCAGTTATAAATTCAAATATATTGTGTCAAGTTCTTTCCAAGCCATAATCCTCTGTATGTAACAGCCAGTTTTTTCTTCTCTTCTCTTTTTCCCTTCCACAGCATTTCATAACTGCAATATTCTTAAATCCTTATTCATTTCATTAAAAATTAGTGGTACAGTAACCTCTAATTTTCTTCTACCTTCGTTGGTATGAATTCTATTTGTATAGTTAATATTTTCTCTTAATGGTAAATCCTTTTTATCTAAATCAGGTATTTTATCTTTATCATTAAAATAGTGTCCTATTATGATGACATATCTATACAGCCTGCGTACAGGCAGAATTCCTAATTTTTGAAAGATATATCTTCCATCTAGAATAGTTGTCTTTTTTGATCTAACCTCAGACATTTTCTCTCGAATATTTTGCTGTCTATTCATTAGTATATTAATTTTTTAGAACCTGGGCATTCCCAGACGGTTATACCTTATCTTAAAATGCTATCAAACAGTTCAAAATACACTATCTTGATGGCATTCAAACTTGCAAAACTAGCAATGTAGTGAACTTGACGAAGGATAAAATTTAAGGTGTTGTTTATTTTGAAAATATATGTTCAACAAAATTAATATTTTGATCAATGATTACCCCCAAGTAATTATATGTATTTACTCGTTCCATCATGGGGCACTTACAGTAATTGGTGGGGTAATGTAAGCAGTAATGTGAATGAATCTGTAATTGAATATCTATGAGTCAGCGATTTTGTGTTTCACGAAAATGAATTTGGATTGTTTCTCATTAATAACGAGATTATTTTATCTTTTAACTACAACGTATCTTTTTATTTATTATCATATGCACATTAACTGACACCATTTAAGTCAAGTTTTATGCCCTGAAAAACTACTTTTAGCTCCTTATTTTTTGATTTGAGTACTGTATCATCAGCTTACAATATTAACTCGAAGAAATGGCAGAACTTGAATATATCCTTGATGTATATTAAGAATAGTAAAAGCCAAGAATAGACCCTTGTGGCACACCTGATTCTATCTCATGATATTTACTACGCACGTTTGTTTATTTTAGTGACTTTCTTCATATTTTTTAAATCATTAGAAAACCAAATGTGGCTGGGTACACGAACTCCTATACAGTATTTTTTTAACAAGATACTGTGATCTACTGAGTCAAAAGCTTTTGTAAGATCTATAAATGTAATTATTATGTCAATCCTTCTATCCATTCCATCTCTGATACTCTTAACTTCTATTACAATGGCCTGTGTGGTTCCTTTATATCCGCAGAAATCAAATTAAAATTTTGATATTATTTCATAATTATTCAGGAAATTCAGCAATTTATCTGTAATCAATCTTTCCATGATTTTTTAAATTGCATATAATATTGATTTAGAGCGATTATTATTCATTCTTCTTTGTAAATAGGTCTTATCATAGCTTTTTTAAACCATTAGGGATTGTTGCATTCCATATTGAATGAGTACTTCATTATATCCTTTTATATACTAGCATTGTATTAGGGCATCTTTTCAGGTCCGTTATTCTAACACCATCCTAATCCATTGGTTTCCTATCCACCTTGTTAGTAAATTTATGTAGGCAACCCTCTGTTGCTAAATTTATTACCCGGCTATTTACTTAGTTCTTTGTATTTACCGAACTCAGTGTGATTTTACAATTATCTTGCAGGTAAGTTATTTCTTTGGCGATATGATTACAGAGCCTGGAAGTGACCCCTTTAACGGATTTTATGCAAATAAAATACCTTGTTAGGTCTTTATCTGTATTGCACTTGATATTCATCCTATTAAACTGTTTATAGTACTCCATATTTTCCCCATAATACCCTTATTTTCATTAATTTGATAAATATAAAAGTTATTTTTATCTTTCTTATTTCTTTACTGACATAATTCCTATTTATCTGGTAGTTTATTTTAGATATTTTATTAAAAGGTCAGTTTTTCAATTTTTTAAAAAATATACCACCACATGTTATTATAGCCTCATATTATTTTTAATCCATTCCTGCGTATTCATACTTCTCATTTTAGTATTTTTTTTAGATGTGCTATGTATATCCTACATTACCTTTACAGTAGTCTCATAGAGTGAGTTAGGCCTTTGTCTCAACATCATAACCGTAAACCTAGATTTGGTCACCGATTACGATGGTTTTAAGAAACTCTGGGTCGGTATTGGCCCAAACCAAGAGTTCCTGACGAATGTCCCCACGTTTTTGTCTCTGTTCATCAGTAAGCACCTGTGGGACGAATTTCGATGCATCGCACGCCATGCCCAAATTTTCTGTCAATATCGTCTGACAGGATCCAAAACTAATGCTCACTTCCTCCGCTTTATCCCTAAAGTTAAATAGCGATTTTCCCGTACCGAATCGTTCACCAACTTGACGTGGTTTTGGGTCTGTCAAAGTGGAAGGCCGCCCCGTTTGCGAATCTTCATCGGTCGAGGCTTTGCCCAATTTGAAACGACTGTGCCACTCAAAACACTGGCTGCGACTCATAGTTTCATTTACAAAGGCTTGCCGAATCATACCCAATACCTCCGTAGCACTTTTGCCAAGTTCGAAAAAAATATCACTCACACACTTTTTTCATCTAGCACCTTCATTTTTGCCGTTGCATGCGGCGACGAACAGGTTAAGACACGTACTGCTGCTGCATAGCGGCTCGACATAAACGCATGTGAAAATCTCTCGTTTTAGTCGTTAGATGGCGCACTGTGTCTCGATCTGTTGAACCGTTTGCGCAGAATAAAATCAGTCCGATCGGTTTTTGAACACGCATCTTATATCCAGTTATGACGTTTCAGAACCCTTTAGTGGCCATCTTATCTCCATAACTAATCACGTAGTTGTTATTTTTAATCTTGATATTGATATTTTTATCTCCTACAACAATAAATTCCTTTAGACCTTCATTATCAACAAAAAAGTTTAAAAAATTTACGAATTCCTTTAGACTTAAAAGTGGTGGTTGGTAAATATAGAAATAAAAGTATTGTCCAATACCAGTTCACCATGCAGTAGCCCACATGTTTGTGAGGGTAATTATATTTATTGAAAGTAGCTTTGTGGTTTACAAATACTATAAAAACCACCACCTCTTGCTTTGATTCTCAATTTTTGGTGTTTTAACATTCTTTCAGTTTTTTTTTCACACTATCGTTTTTCTGTTTCGCTTATACTCAACTCAGTAAGAATCGCCATATTAAACTGGAGATAAACTTGCAGATGCTTAAGAGTTATATTTAATTCACGCCAATTTTTCCTCAAGGATCTAAGGTTTCGGTGTATAATTGGAAAATAAAATTTTTGTTTGAAAGAGGAACGTCATATGAAACAACGAATATTTGGATTTTGAGCTGTGGAAAACCAATCCATCAATAGTTACAATTCCACAAAATGATGTCTTAAAACCGTCCAAGATCCTCCTTTGACCTTATCCTCATGATCTCAGAGTTTTCCGACCGCTTTGCCTAATTTTTTCAAATTGTACCCATATATATTTGCAGTCTTTTCTTTCCCTTTTCTTTTGCTTTCCTTGACAAGTTCTTATAATATTCAATTTGTTTGTCATTATTAAATATTTTGCCAGACGATTTCCCATTAATAATAGTCTGATAAAAGGTCAGTAAAAGTATAAACACGAATCTCTTCTGAATAAGAAAAAATACATGTCCGTTTTAAACTAATCATCTGGGTGAAAGGCTGATAATAATATTAAGAACAAATAATAATCAATAAAAAATCAAGTTTTTTAAAGAAAAGTAGATCGAACCCCTTTTCGGCCGGTCCGTAAAGTACAACTGTGGTGGCCAAGCTACTTCTTTAATTTCGATAACAATTCCTTCCTCTGACCGTGACAAGAGAGTTGAACGAATAACTCTTCCGAACACCCGGGACACACAAATTCTCAAACACCCGGAGCACATTTGCGCTTTTGGGTCACATGGTAAAAGCCTCGTTTTCATCGCAATCTTTTAATATTCCTGCCTTTGTTCTTACGTTCGTAGTCGTCACACTCTGCCGCCGGAATATCCCATAATAGGAAAAAAGAACAATACCTCACTCGAGAACCATTTTAAAGGGCATAGGAAAACAAGCATTAATGCAGACGCTCCAGAAAAATACTTGATTTAAAATTAATTATTTAGCACAATAATGCATAAGAAAACCTTAAAAAATGGCGAAGGTTATTGGTTCTGCTTTAATTTTACTAATACTGTTCTGACACTCACCTTCTCCATGCTTACCACGTTTCTTACCGTTTTTTTCAATGCTACTACCATTCCTTGCTGTGTCTTCCCATTCTCTGTATATTACTTTTTTTATTGCTCCAATTACTATTTTTATTGCTTCAAATATCCCTGCTGTTTTTTCATATCAACTTACACAGCTCTAAAATATCGATATTTCCTGTCTACGTTTTCCAATTGATACTGTCTAGTGTCACTCTCCTCCATGCCATTATACGTGATCAGTCCCTAATCTAAATGGTTCGGTTCTCTTCTACGTCTTCTGTTCTGCTGCTTTCGACTTCATTTAGTAAGCGTTTCGTAAGATGTCGACCGGCAATCCTGGCCTCTTCTGTTGCCGGTCACGACACATGGCACACCAGGTTGAGTCTTATAGTTGCCACGACTCAGATCTATGCCCATCATTGTTTGTAGGATAGTTTATTGAGGTAATTTTCCATTGTTATTTTCAATGGCAGTTTTAGGCGATACAATTACTAAAATGACTGCACTTATGGGGTCATATACCTTTGTAGTCACCTTATTGTGAAACAGAGGCTCCAGTGGTTATCACAACTACTATTGTGGTCATTAAAACGCCCAATTACTTCCAATTCTTCAATGTTTGGTCAACTATTAGACCACATGGATTGGTTCTAATTTGTTATTCTTTTTAAAATGAAATTATGTTGCTAAAATAGATAAATATGTTTCCTTGTATCTCAAATATACCTAATACGACGTACAACAAACAAATATACCTCGTACTTATGCAATTCTGCATTATTCATATTGCCTCTTAAAAAAATTGCATCATAAATGAATGATTTACCTGAATTCATATACTTATTTGAAAATGGGTTAAATTAAACAGTAAAGCACTTATTCATGTGTAGTTTGTTCAGAGAAATATGCAAGTATTCTGTTTTTGAACACTCTTCAGGTTCTTTTAAATAAGAGAAATGTTCTCTAAAACTTTTACTAGTTCATAGGCGGTTCATAGGGTTCAAAAATTTTTACTAGTTCATAGGCGTCCATTAGTGAAACTATGTGAATCTTGATTCTTTTTCCCATAATTAATTAATTCATTAAAATAAAGGCGCTTTGATTCTCTTATGTTAACGTATTTCTAACTCTTATAAGATTTTGCACGTGATATCAGTTTTTAGTGAGACATCTTGTGAGTTTTCTTTATTGAGTCATCCACTATTAATCCATTTTATGATCGTAGTTCTCTACTGATAGGTGTTGAATCTAAGATATTCGATGCATTTTTTTATTAAAACTAACCCGGGATGTTCCTTTTTACTCAGTCTTAGTAGTAGGGAGAAATTAAGGTTACAAATCAGGAAAAAACTATCAGAATGACGTATTTGACCAGTAAATGCAACCTTAACGAAAAAGAATACCCCTTTGGGTGACATCTGCACAAAGACGGATACCCCCACGGAATACAGGCAATCCTATATACGTTAAAGTATTGCTAATTGCATACCACGTAGGATGTTACAAGGCTTTGTTTCACCTTGTTTCTTAACGTACTTGTAATTTGACTTTCTCGATTATAAATTCGCTCCTTGTGCTGGAGTTTTCTTTAGGTTAGAGAGGAACCAAAAAAGCATGCATGTGTTTACATTGAAAAACCTGCTTCAAATTGTGATTTCATAACTATAACTAAAAATTTTCGAATTGTTCTATAGAACGAAATTGTGAAAACCTTAAGTAGAAATGATATGAATATTTCCATACTTAGGTGCCCTGGATTTCAATAGTCCTATAATTTAACTGATAGATGTGATAAGGTTATGTGAATGAACTTCGTCATAACCAATAACTGATGTTGATTTGTATGCATCGTAATGATTGCCTCCAAAAATTGACTGAAACCAGTCGTCCTGAATGTAAGGTTTTCCGCAGTTGACGCAATATTTGCGTCACTACGAATATTTGTGATTCATACTTCAGGTCCTAGTCCTCGTCAAAACCTAGTCTTATTTTGAAATAGAATTCAGATTTACCTAGAGTTCATCCATAGTCATCTCTTAGTTTTCGACGCTTATTTCATTTTCCAAAACTTCACAAAATATGAGATCACATCGGCATTAATACATTCCATGCTAAAACTATTAAATCACGGTGAACAGCTTGCATATGAAGTATGAGAGACAACTTTCGACCTTAGAATCCAGTTCAAAGTCAGCTGAAATTTGAAAACTTTAACCTAAAAGCTATAGCGCTCGGCAAACAATGTATGCTGAAGATTTGAAAGCACACTTTCCTCGTGAGTGATCCTAAATTCCAGTCAAGAAAATATTCTCAAATTAATAGCGGAAGCTTTCAGAAGTAGGTGTGGAGGTGGATGAGGATAATAAAATAGATCAAAAGAAAAACATACAAAGAAGTACTAGGCATGGCAGGGATACAGAAACGATTTCGGGAGTAATCTAAAGGAGACATAAGAGGTGGATGAAAAACATTTGAATGGTGATATAATATTTGGGACTGGTAAAAAGAGAATGCTGGGAAAGTGAAGAAGGGAATACCAAATAGAGGCTTGTTGGACAAATGAAGAGAAGCAGAAGCAAGCATGTGAAATACTAGTATATGTACAGATTGATGAAAGGGTATTCATATTGTGTCTTGTTACACAAAGCTAATAAATGTCTCGATATCCGGTTGTCTATCCAAAACCTTCCTTACATAGCAGGTGGCTAAACTAAATGGAATGAAATTAACTTGCAGGAATAAAATTAAGTAGAGATGGGGTAAAATAATAACTGCTAGAGATAATATCTTTGAAAATATCGAGGTTTATATCATAAACGCCATAGCCTGGCATAAAGACAGATATCTCGCGCAATTTAGTGAATCAAATGACATCTAGTAGATATAAATGATGATATATGTGTATATATGTATATATATATATATATATATATATATATGTATATATATACATATACATATACATACATACATACATGTATATATATATATATATACATATACATATATATATATATATACACATTCAAACACGAAATCCCGCCAAACGGCGAATAAATACTCATATATACAGAAACAGATATAAGGAAAAGGGATAGGAACACATATAAAGGACGAACACAATAGAGGTGGGGAAGGCGGAATCGAACGGATCACAAGAGTAAAAATATTTCCTCAACCGGGACTCGAACACCGGATCTTTCCACTTGCCGGGTGGATGCTCTTAACCACTTGAGCTATCGAGGATAGTCAATTTACCCTGAGATCCGTGGGTCTAATATATATATATATATATATATATATATATATATATATATATATATATATATATATATATATATATATATATATATATATATATATATATATATATATATATATATGTATATATATATATGTATATATGTTTATATATATATAACATAATAATATATAACAAATAAAGTAAAGGAAGCATGGTGGAAGACGCAGTGCGAGGATATGGAAAGTCTGCAGAGGAAGGGTGAAATCGGTGCGCTGTACAGCAAAGTTAAATCGTTATCGGGAAGTAAGAAAGGAAGAGCTATGCTAACAGTTAGAGATAAGGCGGGTAAGGTTATAGTTGACGCAGGAAAGATCCAAGAGAGATGGAAGGAGTATATAGAAGAACTGTATGGTAAAGAACTCAGACCAACAAAGTTAGACATTGAAAAAGATAATGACGTAGAGGAGGACAGCTTAGGTCCAGGCATACTAGACCATGAGATAGAAAGGGCATTAAGGGAGATGAAACTAAATAAGGCCGTGGGGGTAGATAACATTCCCGTGGAACTTTTAAAATGCTTAGGAAAATGTGGGAGGAAGAGGCTATATGGGCTGATCCGTAGTATTTATGAGGAGGGAACCTGGCCGGAAGACTTTTTGAGATCAGTTTTAGTTCCTATTCCGAAAAAGGTAAAGGCCACGTCATGTGAGGACTATAGGACAATTAGTTTGATATCCCACGCAGCTAAAGTAGTTCTCAGGATCATAAACAAAAGGATAGAGAGTAGGGCAAATGATTACTTAGGGGATGATCAGTTTGGGTTTAGGAAGGGGAGAGGTACGCGTGATGCCATTGCAGTAATGAGATTATTAATCGAGAGGAATATAGAACACATCCAGGAGGTATTTGCCTGTTTCGTAGATTTCGAAAAAGCGTTTGATAGGGTGAATTGGGAAAAACTAATGAGTATATTGCAGAAAATAGGAGTAGATTGGAGGGAAAGGAGGCTAATCCGCAACCTGTACATGTCGCTGACTGCTCAGGTGCGAGTGGGGAACGGGGAGTCCGGTTGGGCAGTGTTAGGAAGAGGTGTAAGGCAGGGTTGCCCATTATAACCGTTGCTGTTCAACCTGTATGTAGAGGAAATGATTAAATAGGAATGGGAAGAACTGGAGGTGGGAATGAAAGTGGGCGCGGAATTCGTAAAATCAGTTAGGTTTGCTGATGACCAAGCTTTAGTTTGTCAGTCAGCCAAGGGGCTGCAAGCATTGCTGAGTGAATTGGAAATTCAGTGCGACAGGTATGGGATGAGAATCAATATTAATAAAACAAAGGTTATGCGATTTTCGAGAAAGAAAAAGGCCAAGCTTAACATTAAATAGGTGGGCAAAAATAAGAGCAGGTAGAACAGTTTACGTATCTCGGTAGTGTTTTGGACCAACACGGTCAAAGTAGTAGGGACGTAAGGACAAGAATTACGCTAGGCAAAGAGGCTTTCAAAAGGAGGAGGGAGTTGATGACGGGGACTTTGAGTAAGGATGTTAAGAAAAGACTCGTAAAAACTTTGATTTGGAGCGTAGCTATGTACGGTGCGGAAACGTGGTCATTGAAGCAGGAGGATAGACGCGTATTGGAGGCTTTTGAAATGTGGTTGTGGAGAAGAATGAAGAAGGTGAAATGGACAGAGAAGAAAACAAATGAGGAAGTACTTGGTAAGGTGGGCGAAGAGAGGGGTTTGTTGGGAGCAATCCTATGGAGGCAGGAAAAGTGGATGAAGGGGGTGTTGACCGGCAGTGGGATGTTGAAGACTGTGATAGAGGGTAGAATGTTGGGCAAAAGAGGGAAGGGAAGGAACAGGATAGGAATGTTGGACGGGATGAAGGGAGGAAGAAAGTACTCAGAGATGAAGAGGGACCTGATATAGAGTAGGATGATGGATTTTTTGTTTTGTTAGGAATAATAAAATGTTGTTTTGGTAGTTGTGTCCATCCAAAAACCTACCTTAACCGGTAGATTACCTTAAAAAAAAATCGCACCATTCTTAAGGCTGAGGTAAAATATATGTTAACGCTGCATTAAGGTACAATTTTTTATTTAGTTCACGCCAGAATAAAATAATCAGAAAACAAAGAGTTTTATCAAAGCTTTACCTTGCTATTTCTATCGTATCCCATCTAGTTGTGTTAATGCTTCAAACACCAATTCCATTTATTTCTTCAAAATCGTAAGATCAATGGAAAAAATGAGTCTTATAAGCCAGAAGTTAACAAATGCGCGTAATAAATACAGTCGTGTGAATTAGCATACGTATATAATAGGAAAACTTGCCTAGAAACGAATGGTTGTCGTTGATGTTTGAAAAACTAATGGATGGTTTCCGGTGTAAATTTATGGAATCGATTCATATTGGAATTGAAAAAAATATTGACTTTGTGATTCCAAATAAAATTTATTACGATACGACCCGATTTTTGACGTTCAATGTCATCTTCAGGAGTATGACTTTGAACGTCCAAAACGTAATGAACGTAATAATTTTTCTGTGGAATCACAAGGTTGGAATTTTTTCATTTTCAAATAATTAATGGTCAATATTTTAATATTTAATATACTTTATTCCAAAAGCTATCTATTACATCCTATCCAAGTCAATAAGTCAATACATTAAACTTCTGTCGTTGACAGAAGCCATTTTGGTAACTACAGAAGCTCTTTGTGAGCTAAAAGAATAATTAGAATCCATAATTAGAAACTTTATTTGGAGTATCGAATTCATTTGCATATGAGATGCACATTCCTGAGAATTAAATTTCAGGGGATTCTCTGATAGATAATGTTTCGAAGGTTTTTTTACCTTAAAATTAGCTATTCTTTGGAAACTTAAGTGAGGCAGTGGTGTGATGTCATCGTGAATGTTTTACTTTATGATCTTATCGTAACTTTCCAGTGACTTTAGGGTATGTTATGTCATGTTTTGTTACATAATTTGAAGAACATTATTATTGATCTGAATTCATGCGATAGGACCGCAGTTGAAATGCACCCATTGATGGAATATGTTAGATTTTGCTGACAAAATTATTCATTTTGCAATTTCACATTCATTCCATCATATTTAATTGCCTATATTAGTTCCTGAGATAACCAATTTTTAGTATGGATAAGGTAACCTTTATGCGTATAACGAAGCACGAACTAAGTACATTATGCACAATATAAAATATTATTTACATACTTCTGCGAGAACTTATTTTAAAAGCGTCGAAGCGACTTTTTGATCATTCAATTTACCAAACATCGGCGTGCGAGACCGTTGCAAAACTTGTACCATGGAATAAGATCAAAGGAGAAAGCCCAGAAAGTTGGGACTAATTGGCGTCAGAGCGGAGGCTTCACCCAACTTTATGAGGCATCGCGTTTTCAGTTCCAGCCAAAATTCCTTTTGCAAAAACCGAGAACCTGCGCCGCGTCCTCTCTCTCACCTGTTCCCTTGGCCCCCTCTTCTCTCCCGCTCAATTCCCGTCTCTCCTGATGGCGTCTCTCCCGGAGTCCGGAATATTTTCCAAAACTTTCACGGGGCGTCCACATTCATCCGGAGCTCTCGGATTCAGTTTCAAGAATCCCAAGATTCCCGTCCGTGCATTATTATCTTATTTTCCTGTATGAAGGAATGCTTGGATTTATTCGGGGCGGCGAGTTTGCAGTTCCGCCCCGAAGTTTGATATTGCTCTCACCCCACTCCACGCATTCGCACTCCACCAAACCCCTTCCCCGCCCACCAATTAGCGACCTTCCCCTCCACTTCCTACCACCCCTGCGTTGCCATTTCGCCCTGCTCCTTGCGTGCTCAACGACCCTTCTCCCCACCGTCCTCCTCCTCCTCACCATTCTTCCCCGCCATCGTCCTAATACGTCGTCTTAACGCTCCGCGACATTCTCCTTGCGTCACAAGCGCTTCTCCGCCCTCTCAAAACTTGGAACCGTAGACTACAAGAGTTTTCTCACTCAGAACGCTTCAGTTGCGACAGTGAGGTTTTCTCGCCCCGAATCCTTGATTCATCTCATTTACGGCAGCTCGTATTCTTCAGATTGTTATTGAAATGGCTTGAAGTCTCAGGAGTGCTTCGGGTTAGAATAAGTTCCGGGGTATCCGTTTTTCACGCGAGGCCTAATGTGTTCCTACCTTTTGTCTGCGCACTCTTACAGAAGCAATCACGCGTCCAAGTTTCGGCCTTTACTCACTTTATTCTTATTTTCTAAGATGATTCTCGTTTATGTTGACACATTGAAAGCAAAGACATCTGCCTTTTGAGATCTGAGGAACAACTCTTATTAGATTTCTTGAACGCCGCAAAACTTACTGTATATATTGTGTAAAAGGATAAATTTACGCTACGCGTTGATAGACCTTCTATAGTTGCATAAATGTTTTTTAAAGATTTTTTATGTGAAAGATTATAATGCAACAACCATTAAGAAATATTTTACTAATTTTTACTTTGGTTAAACAGTCCAAATTCATACATTTAACAACGATCTGACTAAATTTTGCAGCAATATGAGCTCATATTTTTTTATTGCTAGTATACTTTAACCCTTTACTAATATTTTTTTCGACGAATGAGCTAAAAAGGTACATAGAATTATTATAGTTAAAGGCTCTTCCTTAACAATGAATTAAAATAATTAATTTTTTTAATAGCTGTTGTTGAATCATATTGTGCTCTTTATTTGACGAAAAATAATTTTTGTTCTACTTTTGAGTCTGTAATCTACGTTTTTTTCTAAAACTCTTCTTTTCTATTCAAAATAAAATTTTGAACGTATTTTTTAGTTGAAAATTTCTCCGTATTCACCCTTATTTTAATTATCAATGAAAATTTTTGTCTTAAAAAGTTGACAAATTTCAGTTTGAATCCATGGCTGCTGAGTGGAAAATTATTGTACGTTTGAATAAACTGTCACAAATATTGGGGTATAAACATTAAATTGTGGTCATTGTTTATAATTTTACAACTTTCGATGATGTTTCTAAATTCTTATGAAGGATTGGGCGTATTACTATCACGATTACTAAACTATATATGTGTAAAACTCGAGTTTCCGAGCTTCTACCTTGGTGTGTACAACGAAACCTTTCAAGACACATGTTACCTGGAATAGAACTCTGTTGTGGTAGATTTCTCCCCACGTGGTCATTTGCTGGAGGAGGAAATTATTGTTTGAGGTGATAAATTTTTATACCACCATGGAAGTCGAGACCTATGGAAAGCTTTGTACCGTAGAAGAGAAAATGCAGATTCTTAGTGAAAGTCTAATATAACACTCGTCACTTCTCCAAGATGGTATTTGTAGATACTCCTGATATGGTTTTTCTTCTTCTTAGCCTTGAGAGTAAGAAGATAGTAATTATTTTTTATGCAAAGTGAGATATCCTCCATAATAAAAATGATGTGTTAGTACAATTCGTGGCGATACGTAGATCATTTATCCTAACTCTGCATTTTATTTAAATCACGATAATTTAATGAAAATAAGCATTACATCTAAGAGATATTTAAATTATATTAACTTCCTATAGTGGATTTCCAGTGAGATGCGGTATTCAAAATGTAGAACGTTGCACTACTGATTGGTGGGCCCGGGTGCAATTCTCTAGTACGCCAGTCTAGCCACCCTCTGCTTTACCCGAGTTCTATGATTTTTTGGTTAACAGAAATTCCCAGAAAACTAGCCGTTACACAACCATTTGGGAAAGTTGGAAAAAGGAAAGGAACTAACCCCCCATGTCCTTATGTGCAAATTTCACACGTAGTTGGGCTTAATAAAGGGTGATCCTACCTCAACGACCTTCGAGGTGAATACTGTGTTATGATGGTTTTATTTATGAAATTCTTTTGAACAGATTTATTTAATAACATACATGGGGTCTGGGGATTCATCAAACTATAATTGTGTTCATCCCTTTTAATTTGAAAACTATGAATATATTAAAAATTGATATAAATACGTGTTTGAACTTAAGCACGAAGCCAATTGTTAGAATGATGATACTATTATTGTTAGTTTCATGTATTTATTTTAAACCAGTGTATAACAATGCAAATGAACGTACGGAAATTTCTTTGAAGATTTTAGGGAAACGCACAGATTTAGGATATATTTTTTTCATTTATTGGCTATGGTATTACTAATAAGTGTGCTTATCGGCAGTTGAGAACTTGTTTGACCAATTAAGATACTTTTTTGCCAAACATTAAACGTCTATATTTACTCTTCGTGTCATTTATTTAACTATTTAGGAAAAAATCTATGTAGGAAAACCGACTCCCTTCACTCGCTTAAACACCAATTACTTCGGCATACTATCTTTTAGTTCATCAAAATTATACATTCAGTTAAACAGAAATCAACTTCAAACGAAATGCGTGTGCGATGGGCATTTAGTTTCGGCCATATAGAATTATGCAGGTTAAAGTAAACCGAGAAAATATTATTTTATTATTTTATATATAATTAGACAATTCAAAATCGTATTCATCAGTTTAAATTGATTGAATAACGGCTATTTACTGTATTTTATGTGGCACAGTGATTAGAGACCAGTCGTTTATCCCAGCATCTGTCTCCTAAAGTCGAATTGCCTGCTTTTTTGATGCATTGTTACAAATGTTTTTTATATTCTTAAAGTGATATTTGTGAATAATTTTTTGACTGCCCTCTAACGCTACTTGCCATGCCTTCTGAAACTCCTCTATCGTGTAGTATCCTTTTCCTTGAACATCGATGATGTGCGCCAAGATCGGTGGTATGTGTAGTTTTTGGAGCATGAAAATGTTTTAATGATATCTAAAGTATTAATAATTTAAGTTTGAATTGTTATCTTTACGTTTGGATAACAAAGTGTATCACTTAAAAAAAATATTACAAGGAAATATCTAATGATTTTTTCAACAATGATAATGCATAATTCGTATTTATATCGAACTAGTGAAAACACATCAAACGCTAATTTAATAAAATGAACAATATTTATGATTTTTTTGACAAGGTAAGCTATTGTAATTTAAGTCTTTAGAGAATTGTATATTTACTAAAATCGTATATATGATGGTGAATTTAAATTTTAAACACTTCTGATTCTTAGTTTAATTTTGGGTCTAAACAAATTAGTACGTGATTCACTCCATACGCGATTGATTGAATCGGGTTACCTAGAAGGCGTAACCCGGAATCAAACCCATTTAGTCATCAATCCAGCTCTCTATACATTGCACTCGAGGAATGTACTGGGAAATGTTTTATTGGAACGAATAACTATTTATTGAAACTCTAAAACAATATAAAAAATGCTCTATTTTTTCTGTCAGAGTAAATAAAAACAGGAATATAAAGAAAATCTGTTGCACCATATCATGATGTTTCAATATCCAAAAATTATAAAGCGTTGACATATCTATTGAATTGCAATAATATTATGACATCATGTTCTGATAATCTCCAATGGAAGTAAAGTTTCCTTTTTACTTATCTCAAACCCCGATGGATTCTTAAGTACCTCTCACCACTTTTATATTTTAAAGATAATTTTATCTTTTTATCTTATTTGGCATTTGCAAACATTAGGACAGAGGTTTGGACAATGTTGATGGTGAGACTGCTTCCGTATGATTCCCAAGGAAAAGGTTAATACGAGGTAACAACGTTCTTGTTGTACGTCAAAAGTAAACAAAAGAGAATTGATGGTGTGCTGTTCGAGTTTGTGATGTCTTTTCACGGAAGGGACCAAATGGATACAGTGAATTCCGAAGCAGCCAGGCATCGGTGATTTAGGAAAAATGAAAGAGAAAGGAATGTCACTGTTCGTTTCCCCCTCACCAAGGCCCGTCTCAGACTCGACTCGCAGTCCTTGGGGAGATAGATGTGGGGGAGGTATTATGGGAAGGTTAAGGGATGGGGGTTAGGGGAGGAGAGAGTATCGTAGGAAGAAGCCTCGTAAGGTCTAGGGGCGGGCACAGTGCTGCAAAGGGGAACTCAGTGCCTCCACACGAGCAAACCAGGGCCGGGGAGGAAGGTAAAGGAAAGCTTCGCTGTTGCCTCTTCTGTTGCTGGTAACAATCACTTTTCTGGAATAAAGGATTCCACAACGTCGTTAGAACTTCCTGCAGCTTTTATATCGGAATCGATGGAGTCTGAATTTTCGACCTCCTTCATGCACTGTGAATCGGATTTTTAATGGTCAGCCCAAACCACGAGTCTAAAGATAAGATTTTTTAAATACGAGTAAATCACAGCGGATCTATAATTATTCTTTCGTCTATATGTCTAGATCTTCGAGTCACAATCATCACTCTAAAGTGTAATTGTTTAAGCGGATGACTGTTAATTTTATCTACAATTTTAATGCCCATGCCTTAATTCCATGTACTTGCGTTAATCATCAATATTTGGAAATATTTATTTTTTGAAGATTTTGGCAATGCATTTGTATTGTCATTTTAGTTTGATCTTGGGTATTTCTGCTTGTCGTTTGTATTTACTACCTCATGAGGTAGCTTTTGGACGCACAAAAAATGAACGATACATTTCAAACAGAACACAATCTGATTTTCTAAATGACATTAAACTTCTCTTCAATTAATTAATTCCTTCAATCTTCCATATAGACAACCTGATCTGAACTCTCCTTCTTTGCTTGCTTAATGTCCTCCTCTGTATTACAGCCATGAAAACCCATCATCCATTAAAATCTTGCACAACATCTTTTCCTCCCTCATTTGGACTTCGATCGGCATATAATCACCGCTCCGGTATTTCTAGCACTTTCTAGTTTTTTTTTCTTTTCAGTCTATTTACATTTTTTAGATGTTTCCCTACATTTATATCTCAAAAGCCTCCAATCGGCACTTGTCATCTTGCTTCAACGACTATGTTTCTACATTGCACAAAACCACGCTTCAGATCAAAGTTTTTACGCCTGATATTTTACTTCGCTTAATACGGTTAACCTTTATTTTTTTCATAAACCTCATGACATAATTTTGTTTACCATGAAGGCATCTCATACCCATCTCAATGATTTTCTAATTCAAGAGACATAACCAGAGAATGCGTGTAAGTAACCAATCTTCCCAATCTACGCCTATGTTTTTCAATATATTCCTAAATTCTACCCAAATTACTATACCAAAGGCCTCTTCCAAATCTTCGAAACAAAGAAATACCTGTTAATGGTATTTCTCTAAATCAGTGATACCATTATTGCTAAGTCATCATGCGTTACTCTCCCCTTTCTGAGCCTTACTGAAACTGATACTCTCTTTTGTGATTGTATGCTCTTATCTCCATACCCTTATTAATTATCCAACGTGCCACCTTAGCTGCCTGTGAAGGCAAACAATTTGTCTTATAATCCTCATACATGGATCTCTTAAAGGTCGTTCACTAAAGACACGTTAGTTAGGCATTATATTCCACGGTTCACCTTTTCCACAATGTTTTTAATATTGTCTAAAATGCTCTCCCTTTTCCATATTCTAACTTGTGTAATATTCTTCCTAGTTATAATTAGTGAATTAGTATCTCTGTAATGATAGGTTGCGGTAATCCAGGGATAGAGCGTCGGACTACTGACTTTAGGATATGGGTTCAATTCCGTCTTGGAGCACCCTCAGATCCAACTGTGTGATTTTTCAGGGATCAGATCCTCATGAGAAACCATAGCCGTTCTGATGTATGAATTTCATACGACTTATATGGCTTAGTAGTGGGTGAGCTCTAAATTATCTACCAAATTCGCATTATTGTTGATGCGTTTGTGGTTTTTATCCCAGTAATTTAATATTTTTCGAAAGTTTGAGAAGTTCATTAGAATTTCAATTATGTTCAGTTACTCATCTAATGTATAGTATCATTTCTGACGTCCATGTTTATTTACCTCATTGCTTATAGAGGCTATTGATGACAAATGGTTCAAAATGCACGTTCGTTTGGTAATGAGTCGGGTCCGCCGTTAAATCATTTTTCACGATTACAACTCGTCTTTCTGATTAAATGATAGTTTTGATATTATGTTAAAATTATTTATTAAATTAAAAAAAATTAAATATAAAAGCATCAATTTTTATTACCTATACATGCACGCTAAATTTAATACAAGACTTTTGCAAAGCAATTTCAATATTCATTTATGCTATCGTGAAAAGGGCGTAATAATGCATCAAATGATTTTTCAATTTTGAAATAGTTGTATCATTTTAAATATTATCGCATGGCCTTGTTAATGTTCTTGTCACGGCATCTCTAGAAGTTCTTTGAATTTGTTTAAAGAGCGGTTTGAAAATAATTAAATACGCTATTATTCGCATCCAATTTAATCTAATCAATTCAAATAAATATTTTGGATGGAACTGGCCAGAGTAAAAGCATCCAGCTCTGTGTTTTATCCTACTTAGCATTTATAACGCATTTAGCATTATTCACAGCTAACTCAAGAGAACAATGTTTTGGTGTATTTGCACAATCACTTTATTCTTTCCTTACCGTCAAATAATTTACAAAATTTCTTATACACATTTCAAACTTTGTTTAGGGGATTGGAAGTTTCTGATTTATGTCAATTCCTGTCTTTATATACTGCTATCCCATTTGATGATAAAATATCTTGTTTGTATTGCATGCCGCACTAATTTCATAACAAATGAAATTAAACATAGGATACATAATGGTTCATCTTTTTTAAATTTTCAATTGGGTTATTACTCTAACCCTCTTATTGTGTTCCAACCTTGCGACTACCACGGAGGGCGTCCTGGTCTACCGACCTACCCTCATTTGCATTTCATCGGGTACCCACGTATAATGTGATTGGCAAGCTACCTACACCCGCTTTGGTTAAGACCACTATTGTGATATTGGGATGAATTGCCTAGGGAAACCACCCCATGCTAAACCCACATGCGGTAAGCTAATTTCTTTCGCAGCTCATTCATAATAAATTCATGACATATTAATAAGTTATTCATTCATTCATTTAATGTGATTAAACTTAAATCGAACCCCATTCATTAAGCTTCTCCAAACGATCGCTTCATTTTATCTCTTAGTTTACTTCAAATACGAATCGAGTTTAGAAATTTATTGAAAATAATTTGAATCCAACGTAGGCAATATTGTCTAAACAAGTCAGGCTGAAATTCAAAGTTTTTTGCTCACTTAAATTAAATTTGAGCTCATTAATTATTTGGTGGAATAAATGTTAAATACCTTTTGTGAATAGCTACTCTTTGCGCGATGGGAAACTCATTTAATTGGAAAATAATTGCCCTTAAAAAAATTAAAATACGGTGTCATTTACTTCCTATAATATAAAATAGTTCTTGGAATTCACTTAAACTCCGCGTAAGAACAAGAATTTTTATTATTTTTTTTAAACAAGTCTCAAGAGTATAATCCATTTTTCGTCATCTCCGATCTCAAAATGACCCATTATGAAACGTTGCCATTGCGAAAGAGCACAATAGGTGTATACGTCATCGCCATACTTGCCTCTGATGCCGACATGTCTCCCATCCAACCTTGCTTTTAGGGGGATTTGAAAAGCTTTTCATCGCCGAGACAAGAGAGTGGACGGGCTTTAGTCAGGGTTGCCTCTCACCGGCTTTAACGGAGACATCAACGACAATGGCGTGAATATTGAGGGAACGAAGGGTGGGGTAGGGGGAAGGCGGGAGGATATAGAGGGAGATGGCGGCGCGTCATTGTTAGCATAAGGGACGTTATTTGGCCCATTGTAAGAAAAGACAAGCATCTCAAGAGATCACATCTCGGAAGGTATTTTGGTAACGGAAGGGAATTTGAAGGGAAAAGTGGGGAAGGGGCTGCTGTAAGGAGGTTTGTGGGTGGAAGGGGGTGGAGGTATGTGGGATGGGATTCAAGATTTGGGTCTGGGGGTGAGAGGGAAGGAATTGAGTGGGAATGCCGTGGAGGGAAGGAGGGACTGGTAGTCTGCGTAATTGAGCTGCTGATATATGTATTCCCTCAACCTCCTCCTCCATCTATGTCGGTCCCCCAACTCACCCTGGCTCACCCTCCTGAACCTCAGTCTCGCCCTCGCATCGCCCTCGACGACCCACTGTCGCCCATCTCCTCCATCCGAGTGCACCCTTATTTTGCATGCAGCGGAAATAATTAGTATTTGAGATTGAATTGCTTAAAGAGGGAGGACGAAATATTTTAATGGCTGACGCGAGATGGAGACGTAGGAAATGATTGCAAAATTGGCACTTCCTTGGGACGGATTAGCATGGTTAAATTTATGTGCCGCTTGTTTCGGCAGAGGGTTGTCAAATTGACTTCCTGAGCCTATTTTTTTTTCTTTGGACTCCTTGGACTAAGTTGCGATTCCCAATATTTATTAAAAATTGGAAATAATTTCTAGAGATTCACGTGAATTTATAGTTAATAAAGTAAAATTCTAATGACCTTGTTTGGAGAATAAACTTAAAATTGAAATTCATTGGTATTTGGGGCTGATTTTCAGTGAAGGAATGTCTAGAGTTTCAGAATTTGGAAGTATTTTGTAAGATAGTAGTAGTAGTAGTATTTAGGCGAGATACCGACTGATGAGGTCATATGCGCCATAGGGGATGGACAGGAAAGGATGAAGGTTGGAGAGAAACCCGGCGTCGGCATTAGCCTACTCTTTACGAAAGGCGCCAAGGGCTCCGCAGCTTAACGTCCCATCCGACGGACGGCGTACTCACTGCCCTTCACAAAGCACCTCAAGTAGGGATTGAGATACCACTGAAAAATAATCAACACCGCCGGGATTTGAACCCAGGTCCTCTGGTTGGGAAGCCAGTACGATAGCCACCGCACCAATCTCGATCCACATTTGAAAGATATATATATCATATATCACCTACTTTGTATTTTTCGGCGATCTTTAAACATCTCCATTGGAATGGATCCCTCGGAGGCCAGAAGTTCATAAATTCATTCTTAAAAAGGACTCTTTGCTTGGTATATGTACATATTATAATGTAGCGATTTATCTTTCCCTTTAAGTAACTTATTTTTTAATACTTGTCAAACTAATGTTCAAAAGAGTTTCATTTAATGTTCTATTTTTAACCTTAGCATTACAACTTTACAGAGCATGTTTGTCACTATTTCCCAGTGTTTTGTAAATATTTATTTTTTTCACAATCACTAGTACAATCCATTTACTTTAAAAAAATTAAATTATTCTAACTAAAAAGGAAATTTAGGATAATTTCCTCACTTAATTCAAAATTTATTAGATAATGTCTCAGACGTCACTTCGTGGCAGTCTTTTATACTAGGGGTAAATTAAGGAAGAATTTGGCAGATTCTACTATAATTTATATATAGAGCAAGTGGTTAAGAGAATCTGCCCGGCAATTCGAAGATACGTGGTTTGAGTCCCGGTCAGGTAAACTTCTTGCTCTTCTCATTAGCTTGATTCCACCTTCCCTACCATTCCTGTTCGTATTTTTGATGTGTTCATATCTCTTTTCCTCGTATCTATTTCGTTGTGAATGAATATACGTGTGTGTGTGTATATATATATTTTTTTTTTAAAGTAATCTACCGGTTAAGGTAGGTTTTTGGACTGACACAACTACCAAACAAATATTTTATTACTCCTAACAAAACACAAAATCAATCATCCTACTCTATATCAGGTCCCTCTTCATCTCTGAGTACTTCCTTCCTCCCTTCATCCCGTCCAACAACCCTATCCTGTTCCTTCCCTTTCCTCTTTTGCCCAACATTCTACCCTCTATCACAGTCTTCAACATCCCACTGCCGGTCAACACCCCCTTCATCCACTTTTCCTGCCTCCATAGGATTGCTCCCAACAAACCCCTCTCTTCGCCCACCATACCAAGTACTTCCTCATTTGTTTTCTTCTCTGTCCATTTCACCTTCTCCATTCTTCTCCACACCCACATTTCAAAAGCCTCCAATCTACGTCTATCCTCCTGCTTCAATGACCACGTTTCCGCTCCGTACATAGCTACGCTCCATATCAAAGTTTTTACGAGTCTTTTCTTAACATCCTTACTCAAAGTCCCTGTCATCAACTCCCTCCTCCTTGTGAAAGCCTCTTTGCCTAGCGCAATTCTTCTCCTTACGTCCCTACTACTTTGACCGTGTTGGTCCAAAACACTACCGAGATACGTAAACTGTTCTACCTGCTCTAGCTTTTGCCCTCCTATTTTAATGTTAAGCTTGGCCTTTTTCTTTCTAGAAAATCGCATAACCTTTGTTTTATTAATATTGATTCTCATCCCATACCTGTCGCACTGAATTTCCAATTCACTAAGCAATGCTTGCAGCCCCTTGGCTGACTGACAAACTAAAGCTTGGTCATCAGCAAACCTAACTGATTTTACGAATTCCCCGCCCACTTTCATTCCTACCTCGAGTTCTTCCCATGCCTCTTTGATCATTTCTTCTGCGTACAGGTTGAACAGCAACGGTGATAATGGGCAACCCTGCCTTACACCCCTTCCTAACACTGCCCATCCTGACTCCCCGTTTCCCACCCTCACCTGAGCAGTCTGAGACATGTACAGGTTGCGGATTAGCCTCCTTTTTCTCCAATCTATCCCTATTTTCTTCAGTATACTCATTAGTTTTTCCCAATTCACTCTATCAAACGCTTTTTCGAAATCTACGAAACAGGCAAATACCTCCTGGTTGTGTTCTATATTCCTCTCGATTAATAATCTCATTACTGTAATGGCATCACGCGTACCTCTCCCCTTCCTAAACCCAAACTAATCATCCCCTAAGTAATCATTTGCCCTACTCTCTATCCTTCTGTTTATGATCCTGAGAACAACCTTAGCTGCGTGGGATATCAAACTAATTGTCCTATAGTCCTCACATGACGTGGCCTTTACCTTTTTCGGAATAGGAACTAAAACTGATCTCACAAAGTCTTCCGGCCAGATTCCCTCCTCATAAATACTACGGATCAGCCCATATAGCCTCTTCCTCCCACATTTTCCCAAGCATTTCAAAAGTTCCACGGGAATGTTATCTACCCCCACGGCCTTATTTAGTTTCATCTCCCTTAATGCCCTTTCTATCTCATTGTCTAGTATGCCTGGACCTAAGCTATCTTCCTCTACGTCATGTTCCTTTTCAATGTCTAACTTTGTTGGTCTAAGCTCTTTACTATACAGGTCTTCTACATATTCCTTCCATCTCTCTTGGATCTTTCCTGCGTCAACTATTACCTTACCGGCCTTATCTCTAACTGCTATCGTTGATCTCCCTTTCTTACTTCCCGATAAAGATTTAACTATGCTGTAAAGCGCACCAATTTCCCCCTTCCTCTGCAGACTTTCCATATTCTCGCACTGCGTCTTCCACCATGCTTCCTTTGCTTTATTTGTTGCCCGCCTCAATTTATTGTTCAATTCTTTGTACTTCATTTTGCCTAATTCTGTATTTATATTCTTCCATTTTCGCCGCTCATCCATTTTTGTAATCATCTCATCCGTGATCCATGGTTTACGAGTCCTTTTAGCGTTAACGGTTCCAATAGTGTCTTTTGCCGCTTTAGACAACCCTTTTTTGATACATTCCCATTTTTCTTCAATAGTACTTAGCTCTTTACCGTCCTCCATGATTTTCTCTACCGCCTGTTTGTATTCCTTTCTTTTCAACCCATTTAATGCTTCTACATTCCATTTTCTAACTCGCCGCCCCTGCCTTATCTTTTTAAAACGTACGCTACATTTCATAACAACTAAATTGTGGTCTGAGTCCGCATCCGCTCCCGGGAAGCTGTTGGAATTTATCACACTGTTCCTAAACCTGTGTCTAACCAGGATATAATCTAGCTGATATCTTCCCGAGTCACCTGGCATTTTCCATGTATACCTGCGTCTTTTGTGGTGTCTGAACCAAGTGTTGGTGATAACTAACCCCTGTCTCCTGCAGAACTCAACTGCTTTCTCCCCGCGGTCATTCCTCGTGCCTAAACCGTAGTCCCCCACCTCATCACCATCTCTTTCTTCGCCTACTGTCGCATTCCAATCCCCCATCACTATCAAATGTTTCCCTGCAGGAACACATGCAATCATGTCCTCTAACTGATCGTATATCCTATCGACCTCTTCTTCCTTATGGTTGCTCGGTGGCATGTATACCTGGATAATAACTAAGTTCGTCGGTTCTGCTTTTATCTCCACTAGTAGTATTCTATCCGTTACCTGCTCTATGTTGACTACGCTTCTTCCTACCTCTTCATTTAGTACTATGGCGACCCCTCGTTGGCTCTCGTCCCCACCGCTGTATATTATTCTATACTTATCACTCCAGTAATCCCCGCTATCTTTCCATCTCACCTCGCATAGACCTAAAATATCTATATTTCCCCTTTCCATCTCTCGCTTAACATTCTCCAATTTCCCCGTCCTCATCATTGTCCTAACATTCCACGTTCCTATTCTAACTAATTTGGTCTTCTTCTCCTGCGTCTTCTGTCCTGCTGCTGCTGGTTTTCCCTTGCAAGGGTTTCGTGGGATGACGACCGCGGAAGCCTTGCCTCCCCCGCTGCCGGGCACGACACACGGCCGATTGGGCCGAGCCCCGTGGTTGCCAGGACTCAAAATATCTCTATTGTCCATCACATTGTTCTTGGGAATGATAATTGAGGTGGTTTCCCGTTGCCTTCCTCAATAGTGTTTTTAACGTGACACCATCACTTACTGGCCGCCCCACTGGGGTCAGACGCCATTGCAGCCGCCTCACTGAGGAACAGACGCTGCGTGGACTACCTTTCGTCTGGCTCCTAACCTTCGACCTATCTGGCATGGGTGACCCTACCAGGAGCAATATATATATATATATATATATATATATATATATATATATATATATATATATATATATATATATATATATATATATATATATATATATATATATATATATATATATGTGTGTGTGTGTGTGTGTTTGTATATATGTATGTATATATATATATATATATATATATATATATATATATATATATATATATATATATATATATGTGTGTGTGTGTGTGTGTGTGTGTGTGTTAAGTGGAATATGGCCAATTATTCTACCTATATTTACGTATTTTCTAATTCATCATTCAGGACGTTTTGACTTGTAATTCAAGCATTTCATCGAAAAAAAAATGCAAGCTTCAATTATATTAAGAAATTTTATCACAATCTGAGATACATAATCTACTCATATTACTAAGATATTTCAAGAGATGAATTTTTAAAGTACTTGGGTATAAATCAATTGGATTGCAGTTGTTTAACTTATTTTCAGCTTTACCAACTAATTATTATCCAGTAGGCTGAGCGAGACATTTTTAAAGTTCCGTGTGATTATTCCAGAGCTATTTATAGTAATGCCTTTGAATTATGATGTTTTAACCAATGAAGCAATTTCTAACTCAATTCAAATTTTTTCGTAAGTGTAGGAAGTAGAATACGTATCCTGCATCTTCATGAATATATCTTCATCTGCTGAGGAAATCCGAATTTTTTTCCGTTTCGTTTCCGTATTCATTCAAATGGGACTAATGTACCTTACTCAGCACGATAGGGTGATGGAAAATAGTGAGTCCTTGTAGAAGTCAGTTGTCAATCTTTGAGAATATCTTATCTTGAGGAAGAAGGAGGGTTCGTTGAATTATTAATGTGCTTTGAAATTCTTTCCACACGGTCGTACACGGGAGTGGAGGGAGGGAAGACGTCCCTGCCGCAGGCGCTGTTTTCTCAGACACCGCATCGTGGACTTGTTCTCCTTATTCCCTCGACTGGAGGGACAAAGAAGTGCGAAGAGAGCACGCTCGCCCCGTAGGTCGTGGAGAAATGGTTGAAGTCGTAACCAAGGGGGATGAGAGAGTTTAGATCTTTCCACGGTGACTTTTTAAGCCCTTAAAATGCGTCGCGGCAATCCATGTTCTCTCTCTCGTGAGTTACGTCTGCCGCACGTGATCCTGAGGAGTGGGAGCTTAGATCAATGAATTATTTACACTGAGAAAGGTAGCATATAATGTATTCTTGTTTAAAGTACCTCTTTTTTACTACCAAGGCAACTCATTTTTGCATAGATGATCGTTTGTTAGTTACTGCTTTTATTCCCAGCGTTTATCTATTTGAAATTGTAAGATATGTCATTGGCATTTAGTATTTAATAGATGTTTATATTAATTTTTTTTATTTGAAAATTATTTTCTCTCATATTATTTTCAAAATTAGATGATAAAATATATTAATTAGAAGGTTAATAAATTTATAAAACGAAAAACGTTCACTCGTAGGTATATGTACTTCATATCTTGTCCATGCAATCGAGGAAGAAACACGTAAAACTTGGGTTACACGAATTTTTTTATCATTCGTAAATAGGGTGCCGCATGCGTAAAAAGTGACTTTTGCATGCAGTGCATATATTAAATCTAATAATAACACATTAATATCAGGAATGACAAAACACTGTCTGAATATTTATTCATTATGCATATTAGTAGTGACTGAGCCTGAGATATTTGAATAGGATTAGGAAATATAGTATGGTTCCATAGAAGTCACATTTTTATTTTTTCTTCATCTTTAATTCCATATTCCTTCATAGGTTCTTTTCAAGTATCGTTTTATGGATCTTATTTAATACTTTAAAATAAATATAATATTGCCGTATTTTCAGCTTGCCCTTAGGGTCACAGGATCACAATAACCTGCCCACCCAGGTAAGGTGGTACCCCAAAGAGATTTGCAAGGTGGGATTTGAGAGGTGGAACAAAGAGATTTGCCAGTTGGGAAATAACAATTTAATAGATGTGCCAAACCTATTTTTGGATCAATTACCGTGACAATGGAGATGACGCTAAAATTGAAAATAATTATATCAATGTATGGCTTATCCAATTATGACTAATGCAAAAGATTATTCAGGTTTTAGCGTACAATATTGATACATTCTTACAATTATTCTGCATAATACTGACACCATTTGCTTAACATAAAACCTTTTCCTTCAATTACAACTTAGAGCAAAGTGACCAGTAAAATCATATTTCTGGTTATACGATGTGACGAAAGAAATTTAATTGCATGAGTACTACATTTATGTTTAAATTGAATGATTTAGCCCACGTTATTTATCGGGGTAATTGAATTTGTTAATATCTATTACAAAAGCTGGTAGGAAATAAAGAAAAGAGTATATTAGTGTATATGAACAATTTGTACTTAAGTGTTTGTGAGAAAATAAAGTCTGTACTTATTGACACAGACATGTTAGTTATCCAAGTGTAGTGAACAAAACAAGCCCAACAATGAATTCACATTTTAGAAGGATACACAAATTTTTATTTATTTCCGTTTCTTTTGGTAAGAAATTTCAATTTTTTTTGCTGGAATCTGAAATGACTTTTTAAAGAACAATTTCTAATAGACGGGGCTATACCTAAGCAGAAAGGTAAAAAGGCCGTCATATATTGGTCACGTTTCGAATAAGGTTTGGTGAGTAGTTATTCACGACCTACGATGATTGATTAGAAAGAATATCTGGCAAAATTTCTGATGAATCAGACAAACTTTTGAATTTAGAGCGTCACTCTTTATGTTGAGATTGATTTCATTACAATTACAACATTAAAGCAACTATGTACGAAGTGAATTTGGTTTCAAAACTCTCATTTTGAGATTTTTTGGTATATGATATTGAAAGGAGGTAACTCTTTTTAATTTTAAGTCAGGAAAAGGGTTTTGTATCTCCTATTTATGGTACTTTTAACATACTTATTGTGAGTAATAAAATTTATGACTATTATCAATCGTGAATTAAGTTATTGACTTTAATTACAGAAGCTCTCAGTACGCTGTTGCGATTGTTCGAGTGTATGGCTAATGCATTTCAGTTATTAATAAAAATAATTGTTTAGGTGTTTAATCTAAGAAAGACATAGGCTAAGAAAGTAGTGGATCAAGAAAACCTCTATGGTGAACCAATTTTCAAATATTGGCAAAAATTATTTTACTTATGACCTATGACCTTCAAAGAAAGGTAAAAATCATATTGACTTTGTGATCACATTAATCCGGGAACTAAAATTTATTTTACAGTAGAAATGTTTATACTAGGCTCAAAAAATGTTTTGAATCAACGTCATATACATGAGTAGTATTCATTTCAAATTGTATGAGGTTCAAAACATTCCAAAACTTAATTACCCTCGTATTTATCCATTGGTTAATACTTAGCTAATTTTTTTGATCTTGGCGTAATTTCAGAGTTGCGCTAAAGCTCTGTCTAAGTATAGTCTTTAAACTTGTTATACAATGAGAAATATCGATAATTTATGTGATCATTTCGGGTTGATATGTTTAATACCTACATTGAAGGGCATATTTGCCATTGCTACTCATATTGATTTACACGAACGAAACTTTAAATGCCCATCGGCCTTTCCATGTGATTCCCTTGGACGTGAGTGCCTCCAAAGAAAAGCGCCGTGCCTCCAAATTGCGGCCTGGGAGATTCCCTGAAGATCCTCCTCACTTCGGACCTTCAAGTATCGATCTTGGTCCCTTCCGCTTGCAATTCTAACGGCCCAAGGGAAACCGCAAGGCCGTTGTTAATGCATATTGGATAATAATTCCTCCGGGAAGAGCCACCCAAATACGGAAACCCAAAACTCATCCCCCCACTCCCTATCTACCCAAGCATATCCCCTCGACACAAAACCTTCACCCGTCCCCACTTCCTTTGGCCCGCAACCTCACCACACAAATAAAGTTCACCCTGCTTTCCCTTTCCATTTCGCATCGCTTCTCATTTCACCCATTAGACCCGCCGGATAGCTAAAAACAGACAGCTGTATGGCTGCCGTGATGTATTATTCACACGCGCAACGCAGAAACCAACAAGGGGTAACATTTTTCTCTCCTTCATGGGTATGCAATGCTATATAATCAGACATTCCATTGAATACAAACAGGGTTGTGCAACTGAAGATTTTACTGTCAACGGCCTATGTTTATAAACTGAAAATACGATTACCATTCCTTTACCTCTGGAAGCAGTCTTTAGTAAGCCTAAAGGTGTTGAAAACATCTTACTTCGAGAAAGAAAAGGGATAAACCGAAAGGGCAGAGTAAGGTTATAATTGAATCTAACTCTTAGAAATAAATAATCTTTCCCTTAGACACACGTAATTATCGTATAAATACATTTGGCTGCACACAGTGTGTTGCTAATGGTCTAAATTAATTTATGTAACTCCTTTTTGTAAATTTGACATTGTTAAAATGGTACTGCTATTGGATTAAATATGACTAGACCTCGCATTTACAGAATTTAATTCATTATTCTGCATTTTTTCAGACTTATCTTAATACCTAACTCTTGCCACCGAACATTAACATTATTTAGATCGTCTGTAAGTATTTCTATGCCCGTAAAAATAGTACGACTCGAGTAATAGTCTGTTTTAAGAAAATAAATATAAAAATCTTAATTAGGCATAGGAAATCGCATCACACTTCCTTGGAATATATTGGAATCGGAACCAGTTGTTTTCATTGCTGTGTTAAATTAGTTAGATATCATTCAGATAATCACCAAAACATACTTTTTATCTAGTGTTTTCTAGCAATAAGTTTATTTTAATGTTTTTTTATGTTCCACACTAGCATTTTTTCCTTTCATCTTTTTAAATGACGGCTCGGCATTTTTGATGAGATGATTGGATAAATAAACCAAATTTTTTTATTTGGTCTCTATGGAATGCAATTGTGGTAGTCTATAAACATTATTGGGCTATCCGTGAAGCAGAAAATTATACTCGTTTTCCCACTTAACCATTTGCTGTTGTTTTAATATTTATGGTATAAATCTAAAACGTCCAGTGGGAAGGTAATATCGGATTTCCGTCATTGAATTATTGAGATATATTTCCATTTTGTGAGTACTTAACTCTCTGAGAATCATTGGAATATGCTTCCTATGAAGAGTGAAACTATTGGGGTCACCCTTTTTAGTATTTCAGCTGGTGTTACTTGCTATCCAGAGTGCGAGTTAGATTTTACTCACTGTATGGTTAATTAAGTTTATGAGTAAAAATAGAGCAAATATTCATTCATTAGTTCGTTTGTGGTTGTCACAAATTTGAAATGGTTTTCTATCGTTGTTATATGAGTCAAAGTTCAAGCATAACTGTTTAATATATTAACCCGCCTTAATTGTTTTTAAATACTTCAACATCTTCATGGAATCCTTAATGAGAGCACGGTTAAATTTTTATCCAATAATTCCTGTTATAAAACCTATAAAATCTTATATAATTGAAGACTTCCATCAAAAATCTTGTGAATCTTCCATCGAAAAATAATGTTATCTTACCATTTAATGTATTAAATAGTCTAGTTTTGTTATTTTCTATCCGACGTAAGTTTTGGTTCCTGGATGATTAGAAAGAAAAACTAATGCATGCATTTCTCAGTATGGGAAGTCTATACACAATCCTTTGTAATCTTTTCATTTTGCGGATTCTAATGTCAATTATTTCTTCCAATGTTTATGAAATCTTCACCTGCAGAATTCGTTTCATTAAATTTCCTATTACGTGTTTTATAAGATTTTTAATTTGGCTCTAAGCTTTAAGGAAGAGACTCTGGGAGAGTAGGAAGTGATTGGAATTTTGCTCTCATTTAATTGCTTCCTTTCACTTTTACTTTCTCCTCGCTCCTGCGCTTGTACACACCCTTCACTCAAAACTCTTCCACCCCTTCTTTTCCACCTCCCTCTCCATTTCACCCTAACCGTGATCCTCCCTTCGTCCTCCAACTCTCCTCCCCCTCCACCATCCAATACCATTACGGCCGCCCACTCCTCAATCCCTCTAAATCACATCTATTCCCGCTGTTGTGGCGTCAAATCGTTCGACGGACCTCTTAGCCGAAGAATAATTCATCATAAACCCTCTGCCTTCACCCAAGTGCGGTGGCCTCTCACTGCCAGTCCGTTTGAAAGTGAATGAATTTCTCGTCTATGCGGCGATATTGTTCACGTGGCAGGAATCGTGCAAGCATTTGTTGCCACATCAACCACCGAGCTGTCGGTTCCCTGTCATTTATGCCTGGCCTCGGCTACGATTTAATGGCCTAGCAACACTACTCGCATTCACTGATTTCACAATGGGTAAGCATATTCTGTCGCTTGTAGTGCTAGTTTCACCAACAAAAACCAAGCGAGTGAATAGATACCACTTTACCTCTCAGGTTTGCCCGCTTCCTCCTCTCTCCCCCATGCTAGCCGTTAATTTGAGGTTTCATTGAATTTCAATTAAACAATCTCGGACTAATCGATATACAGACGCACCTCTTCAAATAGCCTTTCCACTCTCGTGGTCGAATTTCTCAGTAAATGTGCCTCATCTTTCGGCCCACGTCATATTGACCGTTTTTTGAAGAGATTCACTGATTTTAGCAACCTATGCCTACGGATTATTAAACCGTACTATTAAACTGGATATTGTTCAACAAACATACCCGTGTAAAATTGCGAAGAAGGCAAATATTGCCATTTTCGGCGAACTATTTCCCTCCAATGAATAAACAAAATGCCAGGGAAATAACTAACAGATAAAAAATGCACCAATGAAACATAGAGGATGGATATTAGGTATGACGGGCCTTAATTACTGTCGGGAAGATAGAGAGATGCGATTAGTTGAAAGGAAGATGTGAAGCATTGTTCAACAGAAAGAGTCGCATATAAATAAATGATTGAATTCCATTATCAGTTGAGAACAATGGCTTTTGTCTTCATCTCCCTTAGATTCCTCCAACCTTAACACTCAGAAGAAATTCACCCATGTATGTCATCCATGCTGCGTGGCATCTTCTAAGGGCGTGGTTATCTTCGATTGGTTTCCCTCCCTCTGATGTAACTGTTTCTTCCAAAGGTTCATTCTCTCACCTTCATAATCTGGAAAAGTCTTCTTCCGCGTATTCGGTTCTATAACACGCTCATTAAATGAGAAACGCACTTTATTGGTCCACAGAAATTTATCACGGTCCTAATTAATGAAGGATTAATTCATCCACGTACATTATGTGGTAAGGCTGGCGTTTTTCCAAAGTCCAACAAAAAAATTTACTTTTAGCACTTTAGCAGTCAGTATGCATTCTAAAATATTTATACATGCACGTATTATAAATGAAATTTCACATCTCAATGCTGTTTCCAAACGCTTCTGGAAGTATTCAGATAAAACTGAAATTAATGTCGAAGGAAAGGGACGGAAACAGTAAGGATTATTTTGATCTCTTTCAATAGCTTACAATACAGGGTGAGTGTATCTTCATGTGAGTTCATGAATGGGCTCAGAATGAAGATCAAATCCCTTTGATGTGCTACGGATGACGGGAGGGATAATTGGAATGGAGAATAATACAGAGAAGAAAGGGAGATGTATAAAAGTAAAGGGTGACAAAAGGAGAAAGGCATATTAAAAAGAGAAATAAATTTTCTTACAAGTCTGGAGATAATTGCGTTCTAAGTAGAGAAGTTCCAAAGATCGTACTGGGAATTAAATATTAACATTAAACATACTTTTGACGTAATATTGGATATTTTCAATTTGTTCCTCTCTTCTCTCTTAGAGAGGCACACAAAAAATCAAGTTAATATAATATGACCCGCTAAATACCCCTTAGGATCAGTCGTATCGCTGATAGAGGATGAGAAACTTCCTTATCTGTTATGAATCAGATTTTTAATAAGTTTCTCAAGAGTTTGATCTCTTTAACTATTGATATAGAAGAAACTCTTTGCTTTCAATGGACATATATCCTGCTGGAGTACATCATAAAATTTAATTAATTTAAAAAATGAGGAAATTCTCTAATTCCGGTACAAGAACATGAAAAAAAAATCACAGCATTACTAGTAATATCAAATTATCCATGATATTGATTAATTTTTGTTTCTTTCCACCCTTTCCTTCACTAAAACAAATATTGTAGTCTTGAAAATCATTCTCAAAATAGTTAATGCACTCTTATTTCTCGTAATGACATAAACGTGAAAGCGAATACTTACCATCAATACTTAGTTCTGAAACTTTATACATTCTGAGAAGAGTACTTTAATAATTTATGTGCCTAATAAAAGGAAATTATTCTAAATGGTGAATGAATACTAACGGTTAGAATGCGAGCTACGAAAACTGATTGGCTGACATATTTCGCGAGAGTGTCTTCAAAATTCAATAAATGTATTTATAAAATTTTGGGAATTGATTTTACTGTTGTAAATGTAATAAAACTCATTTATTTGTTATTTATAAGTATCGATGATATAAAATTCAGTTTATTTTCTCACGATAAAATGCATACAAATCTGCCACAAATTGTGGACGGTTAACATTTTTTTAATTCCTAATTTTACACAAGAAAAAAATAAAGTCATACTTTCCATCATTTGCAGTTAATTCTGTTATAAATATTTGTTAAGCAAGATAAATACGAATGGAAGTTTAACGTTATAATATTTCACCTCTGGGGCCTAACAATTTTTAGGGTAATATATTCTATAAAATCAATGGCAACCATTTCATTATACAAGAAGATCTTGCTTCGATTTATTAAAAATACCCTCTGGCTAAATTATTCATTCACGGGAGCTGAGCTGGTATTTCTTAGGTATGTTCGGAAGTTGAATGAATAAATTATAATTAAATCAAATGGATTCAATTCACGTCTAATTAGATTGAAAAATACTTATATATTGATCCAAAAGAACGGAATGCTAAAGAGCATAAATGAATTAATTGGCGAGTCTATAATGTAATGCAATAGACTCGCGTACCGTCACAAGCCTAATTGAAATGGGGAGCGTTCCGAAAATAATGACTATATATACTCATTAAAAACCAATCTACCTTAAAATAAATTATTAAGCCTTGCTGTTTTCCAATGTACTCGTACTTTAATTCTAATATTCTATCCATTTTCATGTTAGGAAGCTATCTTCAGATTCTTGCGATGCACTTGAAGATGTTAGACTAACTTCGAAATGCATTATGCAATGAAATAGGAGTATATTTGGTTTAAAATCAATTTTTCCGCAAATTATGGTACGCTATACTACCTCATTAATTTAAAATATAACGATTAAACGTTCATTTTGAGTAGATTAAAGAGCGAAAAAATGCAAACCTGACATTTTCAAATAACTTAATTAAAGGGGAAAAAAAGGATTTTCGGATGTTTAAAGGTTATTTCATTGGGGTAGTTTTAAAATGATAACGTATGAAAGGAAACGGTACATTTCTCTATTCCGTGCATGAAGGGGGAGCAGGAAATATTCTCGATTTCATTTCCCTCGATCACGTCCGCTTCTCTATTTCTTTGCTCACTTTCCCTTCCATGTCAATTAATTCTGTTCCGCCTCGGAGTCCACCACCCCCCTTGGCTCCAGTGGTTCCCTTATCTGTCCTCAGAATTCTGCGTGAAGTCCTCATCTCTCCCCTGCTCCAATGTACGTCGCCATCTGATATTAATTCGCGGAACAGATTGTTGTCCCCAGGAAGTGATCTCAAATCCCTTAAGCGCGTGTTTTTTTTAATCCGATTAGATTCTCAAGACTAGCATTGCCAAGCTGCACAGAATGAGAATATTCAGTTATAATGGGGGCCATTCCTTCAACGTTGGGAAATGAGCTTTCTTTTCCACAGAGGCAAATATAAATTCTCATCTACGCTTTAACCGGAAATTCTCCTCGAAGGCGTGTGGCAGGGGACGTTATTCCACCGACCGTAGGCATGATTGGTGATTATAATTTTTGTCACCGCATATTTTGAATTTTCATACATGATTCTTCCTTCCTTTCTGGTCACAAATTATTTGAGGGAAATATTATTGCTTCTATCAAATTATTTGGCAGTCATATTCCGTTTACGTCCTCAGGTGCTTCATCTTTTATTCATTTTCAATATCATATCCTCTGTTATTAGACCAAAGTTAGCACAAACTTCTACAGATAAAATCTGCAAGGATTACTTTCTATGGTTTCATTGATGTCGTCAACTGCATAATATAGTACGGCATAATTTAAATATTCGCAAAGATAACACTCAATAATTCATGTAACTACTCACTGTTGTTTGCATACGAGGTCTAATTAAACAACATTTATTTATTTCTTTTCACAAAATTCAATTTTCATGAATGCGAGAATCGCAAAATGTACTTCAATGACAATGGAGAAATAAAATTAACAGTTTATTAGAGTTATGTGAATAAGTATGTGGTCCATAATTAGCCTTAATCAAGTTTCCTATTGGTTTAGGATATATATATATATATATATATATATATATATATATATATATATATATATATATATATATATGTATATATATATATATATATATATATATATATATATATATATATATATATGTATATGTATATATATATATATATATATATATATATATATATATATATATATATATGTATATGTATATATATATATACCAACAGCATATTGTGTATATATATATATATATATATATTTATATTTATATATATATATATATATATATTTATATATATATATATATATATATATATTTATATATATATATATATACCCACAGCATATTGTGTAGAGGATGAGTGGTATTTGAGATAGTAAAAGGACCTTGAAAATCACTGTTTCGTATTATTACCAAACTTTAATATTCTCATGTTCGAAATATTTCCCTAGATACTAAAATTTGTATTTTAGTATATATTTTACAATAAAATGTTAATATGCTAGCACGAATGATATGTTGTATGAACATCTAGACTCACTTGAAATAATACCAACTACTCCAATGAACATAAAAATGCTTCTTGTGATAGCAAAATGGCCAAACTGCTTTTAAACTATTTGTCATAATGTAGATTGGCCAATACAGCCCTGTTTGTATTACAAATTATGTAATTTACCTAGTACCAAATGCAATTTAACTTATTCCAGCCATGTTTTTTTCAATTACCTGTAAAAAAATTAAAGAAAGAAAATATCATTTTTGGTGTGTCAAGTTTTTGTCTTTTTATGTTCTTATCATTTGAACGATATTTTCACGTAAATATTAATATTCACAAATACTTACAGTAAATACCGTGAAGAAAACCGATAAAAACCGGATTTATTGTTTAATGATAATTGTTTTTCGAGGAAAATATGTAGAGACTTGTAACTCACTTTAGGTATTGATACAACATAACAGAAACGCAAATAACTTGCTTGTTGACAGACAAACAAAAAGTCCTTTAAAACTACAAAATATAGATTCAGATGACACACATGTATGAAATGAAAAACATGTTAACTTCCTGAAAACGTATTTTCTTATTTCTGTTAAAGAAAGATAGCCTTTTAAAATTGTTTCGCCATATGCGGGTTTGTACAGTTTGGGTTTGCACGGCTAGCAATGAGCTACCGCAAAAAGACTTCCCTTTCAATAAATCCTTAATTTCTTGTCCCACCTCTGAATTATATTATTTATGGACAACTGGTCAAGCAATTCTCTATAAATATTATTAAAATATTGTTCCCTCATGGATGCTAAAGCACATAGATACTAACACAGTCGTCGAGCAGGGGTTTCTGAATGTGAAGAGGTTCGAAATTCAAAGCAGGAAAAAATACGATGATTTCAACGCCGACTTTGCAGTATGGTGATATCCGTTTTGAGGATGGCACTACGGGAAGTACCTGCGCCATAGTAGCACGCATGGCCGGAAATCCGCGAGGAATTGTACCTCATATATTACCGACTCCCGCGATAAAAAAATTCCGCTCGCCCGCTATTTTGCCAAAATCCAGGAATTTTCCGGATTCTATGTTGCAGTAGGGGAGCATTGCAGATAACAGTCCCATGTGATTCTGTGACAAAGACGAGTGGTAGGACCGTCACCAGACTTAAAAATGAGGTTTTTTTTCTGGGAAACATTCGTCGTGATCTCAAATACAAAATTCAAACTTAAATTGATAAATTTTTAATCAATCTTCCGTTTTTATCAGTGAAGAACCTTACTCTAGACGCTTTTCAAAATGAAGGTGTATATTATTTCTAATGTCCTTCCTCGAAATTTTAACTTTAACAATTAGAAACGTCAAATGCTCCGATATCTAAAAAAATATAACATGAATATGACATGACAGGCAGCATAATTTCAAAATCTAGTTCCGTTCAAAATTCCACTTGTCGCTAGGGTATTTGTCTCTACATTAATTAAACTAATGAGTTATTCCTTTATTTATGGTAAATAAAAATGAAGGATTTATAGAATGCTGAAATAGGGTCAGGTTTCGTTGGTTCACGTGGCATCTTTTTTCTCACCTATGCAGCCGTTTACATGTATATTTTATATTATTTTGGAGGTGATATAACCCGTAAAACTGTCGAGTTTCGGAGCCTTAGCTACAACTCTCTTCCTGATACGGCTTCAAACTCCACTTCCTTGCCTAACTTAAGTTCGAATGGCACTATTATCAGACGGATTGATTAATCGAACTACGAAAAAAATAGAGTGACTCTACTGTAATCTTCAGAAATGCTTAAGTCTTAGCCATTACTTGGTGGATTTCCTTCATGATGAAGGTAGGAGAAAAAACTTTGCTATTCCCAATAAAATATGTAATTCACAATACCGTGTTCCCAAAGCTGTGATGCTGTCACCTGATGATGATGCACATCGTCGAAACTATGGTAATTTGTTGTAAATATTTTGTGTAACGACAAAGTGTTTTCTCTCTACCCTCATCATAATCTTCACGGTAAGGATAATGGCAGAGGCAACTTTTGAAACAGTGGTCGACTTATCATCTCAGCGGGAGACCCGAGAACCACTTACCCAAATAATACTTCGTACGATCCCGTAAGAGAAGATTTCATGTTTCACTTTGGACGGAATCGATCAAATTTTATCAAGGCTATCCAAAATTTTAATATTGGAGCATTTACCAGATGAACTAAGTTGAAACAATAACGTGTGCCGTATGGTTAGAACTCCTTACACGAAACGATTACCTATGTTCCAAATGACTACCAGTTAAAATGGAATAGACATGTGATAAAAAACTCGCAAAATGCCTCTTCGTATCCGCTCAACCGCTTATTGTCAAATTTCATTAAATTCCTAAAGTGTAATGTGTAGACTACACTTATCATATCGGACCTTACATGATTATTTGGACTTATTTTTCGCAAGATATTTTGCATCGGTAATTACGGAAAATTAACATGGAATTATACCATCTAAAAAGACTGAAACATTTTGTTCGTTTTTACTGCATTTTATCATTCCTCTTAAATTATTGCATTATATTTAGTAGAATAGATACCATTGATACCAAATATTTGCCTGAAAAATATGGATTTTGAATTTAGCATGTACTGCGTTAAACGAAAAGAGGGATATCAGTAGCTGAAACAGTTAAGTATCCCTTTGCTAAAACACGAATGAATAAAATCTGTATAAAAAAATAATTGCTGCATGACGTAGATAAATGATTACTTCGGCATACTATAGTATTCACATTTAGTAAAAATTTGAAATTATGTAAGATTTGCTTTTAATTTGGTAGCTTGATATTTCTAGGAAAAAAAACGTTTAAAAATAGGCTTACTGGGTGAAACTCTCTCCATCAAAATGTAGGTAATGAGTAAAGGAGAGAAATACGAAGTAGTGAGTATAACAATTTTCTTCGCATTGAATATCTCCAATTGAACGTTTTTCTGGCCTTGAGGTAATGAAATTAAAGTTTTTGTTACTGTATTGAGGGAATCAGTAAATTTCCGCTTTTTATGCATTAAAATGACAAGGAAAATAAATGCGAGTTATAAAATTATAATAAGGAATTGAGGTTCACTGCCAGAGCTGAAATACTTCTTTGAGTATCTATCGTACTGTTAAACACCGTTTAGAGTACTTAGATACGGACAGTTATTTGATTTTCTGGAAAATTGCGAGTTCAAGCTTCCGTTTATTCCATTTTATGTATCATTTTGTATTGACTTGTGATTTCTTATTATGATCATAAAAACGATTTCATAGTGGCAAGAAAGATACACAGAGCATGAATATTTTAGGAAAAGCACAAGGTCCGGGCTTGATTTCGAGATACTATGTAATACACCTCTCAGCTTCATCCATAGTCTGTGATTTTTCGATTAAAAGGCATTCTTGGGAAGGCGTACGCCCCCCTGCGCTGATGTGAGAATGTCACAGGCCATTGAGCTTATTGCAGGTTGATCTCTGTCATACTTATCAAACCAATTTTCGTGTTAATTACTGAGGTTTTTAATTTCACTCTTTTAATATAACTATTAAGTACTTGAGTGTTGCCTCGCCCTTTTGACTGGAGTAGCATAAGTTTGGATATCCCAAAACCTACGAAGAAAGATTCACAAAAAACCTATGAAAGACATTTTGTAACTTCGATGGTAATGGTTTGAACCTATGCAGCAATAGTTTTCTGTTAGTACAATTTCACTAAAAAGGGAAATTTTTTAATTCAAGCAATGAGTAGAAAATTTCTGAGGAGATAATGTTCTGTTTCTTTATTCATTGTACGCTTCTTAAAATGCAAGTTGGGTTAATGGTACGGCGGAACGGTCCCCTAAGGTCCTTTCTTTCCTCCAATTGCCCTCCTCCTTTGCCCTCACATCCCCAGAACTTGCAAGCTCTTCAGGGAGGCACTAAAAGTTTTCTCGTTTGCTATAAATCATTTTCTGCCTCCTTTGGGTCTAGACTGCTTTCAGCCGACGAACGAGGGGAAACAATTCATGCACTCGAATGAGGCGGCGATTGCTGCCATGGGCTGACTCTCCTCTTTTCTTTCATTCGTTGCTCGTGAGCCGACGCAGAAAAATTTTATTTGACAGCCTCCGTCTTTCCGTTGGAAGGAGCGGTAAAAAATACAAATTATATCCCTTATAATTTAACGAGCGATTACAGTCACGTGCGCTTGAGGTTTCTCGGTCAAACTCTTGAGGTTTGTGTAATCTTCCAGGATTTAAGGTAGAAAACTCTTCCAATTATTTCCCTTGTCGTTCATGAGATGAAATTTGAAATATTAAATTTATCATTAGGTTGAAATTATAAAATGCCACTTATGCATAGACTTTAGTTAGCCCATAATACTTTTCAGTTTAAAAAAATTTAGTCATCTAAGAGGCTTTCGTAATCTGTCCCCTAAGGCATTATATATATATATATATATATATATATATATATATATATATATATATATATATATATATATATACATATAGTACATATATATACATATATATGTATATATATATATATACATACATATATACATGCATGCATACACACACAAATATATTCTTAATTATAAGGCAATACTAATTGGGTCATTTATAGAAAATGACTGGGGAAAGACAGAAAACTACTGTTGGATTAAAACATGATAAGCTCAACAATTCTAAATAAATTCTTCTTATGTATTCACAGAATTTGGTTTCTCACTTCCGATGACCGAACAAATTATGTATTGATCATTATAAACGACCCTGAATCTTAAAAACAACTATGCTTTGAAAATAATTGTAGATAAAATGCGTATTTGTACGCATTCGTGTTCATCTTTGCATTTCAATCATGCGAAGAAAAGTATTTAATTGCAAATTCTGTGGCTTCATGGTAAACAGTATTCAGTTTCGTGAAAGTACGATAATTAAAAATAACGCTGGTGAAATGACTGGCAATTCCGGGCTCGACTCCGGTTGACGGTTGTAGGTACCCTTAGTGTTACCTAACTTTTGCGATGCATCAGGATCCGCAGTAGGAACAAGGAGAGATATTGTTCTCTACCCTCATAGGTGAAATACATTAAACGTAGATAGAACGGAGTTAAAATCATGTGGCAGGGAGGTTCACGTCACTAACAATCACCTTAACTGGAAGTTAACCTCTTATACTGCAAAAGAAATTGATATCATAACTACCAACTATTTTAGGAGTGCATTGAGAAATACTGGAAAATAAAATTAAGTACGGATCATGGTGAAAATCTAAAACATGATCGCAATATGAAAAATGTGGGGTAAATAAATAAAAAACCGATTATGAGGTCACTTGTATATGGAAAATATGCCTTGAGAGAATTGCCATCTATTTTGTAACATTTTTTTCGCATTAGCGTTTCCAAATGAGTTTTTTGTCTTTGACCGATTAAATTGATTTATTATACGGTGAAAACTCAATTCTTACATTAGAAAAGGAAAATAATATCGTTTATCAATACATTAAATAACTGCAGTAAAATTCTTGATATAATATATTTAAGTATAAATTGAAAATATTGGCGAAGGTTAATGCATTATTTTTGGTTACTATCTAATATTGACTGATTGCTATGACGAGAAATATTTACGGTATGTGTTCAGTGATCTTGCTGGTGTCACAATACAAAGCAGTGTTATAACCACAATTGTTGCAATATCGGTCAAGAAGGTAGTTAATATTTATTACATCTTCTATGCTAAATTTATGACGGCGTCGAAATGTAAACAAAATAATGGCTCGAATTGTACTTCGAATTACCGACCCAACAATGATACGTAGTAATAGCATCGGAAGATAACTTAGGCAGTTAGGGGATAAGTTTGTCTGTTGGTAACTACGACATGGCCTTGCGTACATTGATAATAGCAATGAGCAATGAATTAGTCCTGGCGCCGTAACTAAGGGCAATTTCTGCTTACCATACGTGTGACATAATGGCCTTACTGAATTTGGAGCTGAAGTTAACTGTTCATTTAAGATAGCTATTTTCCAGTGTTTTACTTAGTACGAGAATAAAGTCTCACTGCAGTTATTTGTTTTAAAATTGTGCCAAAGATAATATCGTACTAAAATATAAGGGGAGAAGATAAAATGTACATATCCTATTCACCTACACACAAATCTTGATTTGAAACTTGAACCTTAAATAAAAGCTATAATCATGTACCTTATAAGGATAAAGTGAATTTTATTAAACAATTAAAAATAAATTCTTTCTGTAAACATTTTTTCTGCTCTTTTTTCTGCCTTCCTTTATGATTTGTTCTAACCGTGGAATAGAGGCCAAATAATCCTGCTCATCATATTTATTTAGTACGCATCAAATCTAATATGAGATGGCTGCCCACACTTTCAAAATATTCCGTTCATATCAACACCGTTAATATACGAGGGTCATCCGGAAAGTAGTACCCGTTCGTGAAATAAAGACACAAAAGTAAATATTAACAAACATAAAAAATTTTATTTGAAAGAGGATACTTTAAACTACTTCTCAACATAATCTCCAAGCAAATTAAGGCATTTGTCATAACGTGTGACAAGTTTCTGTATTCCTGCTGCATAGTCCTTCGCCGCCAGCTCATTGAGATACGCGAGGGACCCATCTTGCACAAATTTTTGCATAATGCAGATGGTGTTTAACAATTTCATGAACAATTGTTCGAGAAACATTGGGAAAATGCTCACAGATGTCATCAATTGTGACGCGCCGATCGTTCCTCACGAATTCGTCAACTGAGCTCACCAGTTGGTCTGTAATGACAGACGGTCTCCCCGAACGCTCATCGTCGTGTGTGTTCCCCCTCCCCATGTTGAAGTTGCGACACCACCGCCGAACAGACGACTCGTCCATTACATTGTCTCCATACACCTCCTTTAATTGGCGATGAATATCACATGGGCGAACGTTTCTTGCATTGAGGAATTTAATCACTGCCCTCACTTCACAACTGGCGGCGTTCTCAATTTTTTTAAACATTGTAAACAATCACAGAAACAACACAGGCAATGCTAGCGTCACGCAACTTGGCTCAGAGAAGGCAGACAAGCCACTGAAGCTATCTGACCTCGTCCAGCGGCTACTCGCGTCGTCAGCACTTCATGCGGCACGAACGGGTACTACTTTCCGGATGACCCTCGTAGCTCTCTTCGACTTTTGCCTTCCAGCTTTCGTGCAGAAGGTTTATTATAAGCATCAATATTATTATGAGTTCCTGATCGTTTTAAAATTTTTAAGTGTAAATGAGTGCCAAGAACAACAGAAACTTACTTCAAAAACTTCCTAAAGAGAACAAAAGTGCTCAAGGAATAATCTCTGACGGCAGGCGTGGCGGTAGCCGGGTGGATAAGAGTGTTCGGCCAGTGACAAGGAAACGGTTATAACTCTGGTTGATGCCAGTGACCCCCGGGAAAACTAAAACTTAGTGGTTTTGTGAGTGTACATATGTATTTTCTGAGATATTGTACGCAGAATGGGACGGAGCCAACTGAAAGCGAATACATTTTCTAAAAATTATTGCTTCGGGCTCGACAAAGTGAGCTCTGCTATCATCTAACTAGTCAACATTCTGGGGTTTTGCTTTGGTTCATAGAAGTATATTATTATGAAGGAAGTGGAGAGGTGTCACATGGTTAAAAAAAAAGAAGCACGTCCCACTGCCAAAGAGCAAGCATATCGGTAATTAAGTTTGCGATTGGGGACCATGAAGTGGAGAAGTTTTGTTACTTGGGAAGCAGAATCAACACTAAATAATTTATGGAATAGCTTTGCAAAGGGAGTAGCTCTGTCAGAAAAAATTGAATAACAGTTGGAAACAAAACCCTAGATGTTAGGTATCTATTTATCCAAACGTGTATCGCTTCTATCGTATTGAGGCAGAGGAAAAGAGAAAATTTTTAAATTGGATGCTACAGTAGAATGATGAATATTAAATGACGCTCTGAATGATTAATGCTCGGGTTCCTTGAAAAGTAGGAGAAGATACAGTATAAACTACCCGGACGAATTCTGATAAATTCTCGCTCGTTCAAACTACTGCTAAAGGAAAATTTAACGGGAAAAATTATAGGAGAGACTCCAGATGAGATACTTAAAAACCATCAGAGAAGCCGAAGAAACGAACTATACGAAACGAAATATACAGGCACGAAGATGTAAGTAAATAGAATAGTTAAGTTGAAACTGCGTGAAAACTATCTTCGTATTGAATACAAGCAATGATGATAGTTGTGAAAATGAAACTCGCAAATGTGGTGGCATGTTCGTAAGGGTTTTGAGGTCGAGGTCTCCAGGGCATTCCTGATTATTGATGTTTAATACATCCGACCAAATATGAATAAATCTGGTGTCTAATGCTTTTCACCTATCGTTAACACGTAAGTAATTGATGTCTTCTCTTTAATCATACGTACGCTTATCTAATGGGTTTATGAGAGTTTACTATTACATTTATTGCAGATTTGGTAATTGGTTAATCAATTTAGGCATTCAATAATGAGTATCAATTCAATAAGTCATTTTTTTCTTGCCCATGGGTTACGGTTGATTAAAGATATCGATTGGAAATCGTGATACGTATTGTTCAGTTCTGCAGGTAATATATTTTTTTAATTTTGATTGTTTCTCGGATTCTCACCACGTTTGTTTGCTTGGACTAACGACACTTTCCCCAGCATTCCAGTGGGCGTCCTCAGGTCGAAGGTAAATTGCTGCAATTTTTTCCCCTTTTATATAGGCCGTCCCGTATTATTGCTGCCCTGATCTATATATAAAAGTGGCGGAAACTGCGGCAATCATCCTTCGACCTAAGGACGCCAACTGGAAAGCCGGCAAAACTGTTTTCAGTCCAAGTCAACAAATGCGTTGAATTGAGTTCATGTAATTTACACGGTGGAACCCTCCGAAAGAGCATTTATTTTTTCCATATAAAGCAATGGTATCATATTTTTCCGTATCCAAATTTCAGGTTTTGGTTTTCACCAAAATTGATATCATGGTGATTCCATCAGAACAATTTTAATGCGAATGGTCAAGTATTATATGGATTTCGGCTCAAACATGACACGGATTAAAAGCTATTAATAATAACTTTCTAAGTTTTTATTTACTATGCAAATGGTCAAATTCGGCTCGAAAGTCAGGTGGCGCTAATTTTATGCAGATTAATAGAGGCAGGAGTATCACTATCGAGAGGTGTGATGATTTTTACTGGAGATCTCCAAGTTGCATCCGCTGTCACTCGTCAGGTTTGGAGACAGCGGGGGACAGCCCAAGGGAGGGTACGCGCATCGCCTTCTTCCGAATTGACATTTTCATTTCCGCCGTGGCAGTGACGCGACACCCGTCTCCTGACGCGCCAGCCGTCGTATGCTCATTTTCGGAATTGCAAAAAAGTTTTTGAGGCCTGATGTATAAAAAACCCCAGTAGATAAAATAATTTCCCACGACGTTTGGTTTTTAAAACGAATTTAATTTCATCATAAAGTACACTGATAAAGTTTTGAAGGCTAAGAATTTTACGGGTTAAACAGACATTTCTGTCGTACGGTAGGCGAGTTATTGGCCCCGTTTGTCGTCATATTAGCGATTTTATTTCGATTTAAGGCTGGATTAAAACATGTAATTTACTTGAATGGACGAATGTGAGTCCATTTTATATATCTTTTTTAATTTAAATTTTAGATCAACATGATACCATCAAAAAAATACAATGACAAAATTTAACCCGGAAGTTGGCTAGATTTGGGAAAAATATTTGATTTCAGTTTCTACGAATATCAAATGCATTTTAATGTACCCAAAAGATATTTGGGTAAAATGGCCAAGAAGCAGAAATATGGTTCATAATGACCTTACACTAGGTGTATCTGTTAATATATTTGCGTATGCATTTCACATTTTCTTCCCAATCTCTCACATTTTCTTTCACATTTTCTTCCCAATCAACTCTTGGTTAATAGAAGTTAGTCACTAGTATCATTAAAAAATTACTGCCCTATTTCACGTCATCTATTTCTTCAGAAATGTTATCATGCGATCATTGTGAATACTTATTTGAATTTGAATAATAAGGTCGCATTGAAACAACTACCAAGATTTTAATATTTTTGAAACATTAAAAAAAATAAATATTGCGGAAATCACTATTTCATTATTTATTAAAATGTCTTTAATAAAAGTGCTGAATTTTCTTAATCAATGCCTTTCTCTGATGTTTTGGTCTTACAGTATAATAAATAAGTAATTCATTCACATTAAAGTCAGTTACTCATTTTGATTTATATATACTTCCAAGACGAAACTTTTGTTTTGCGACGGTCATTTACCTCTAATGTTACTTTGTGTGAGGGGCCAATGAGAAGACGAGTTACCCAGCAATCCAAGGCATATCCTGAGAACCTAAGCTATGCATCAAAGAGTGGAATGTCTTCAAAGGGAGTGTAATGGAAACAAAAATTCCTTGATTCCGTTTACAAACACTACGAACACACTTAAAAATATCATTTTGTTTCAAACTCGTCCCGTCTTAGTCGTTCGTTTTTGAGCGGTAAACTCTCACAACACAACATATGAATAAATTTTGTTTTTCCTTAGGTGTTTGGTCAAAAAGGACGAAATCGTTTTGGTTCTCAAGTTGATCTGGTGCTCTTTGACTCACACCTTATTTGTTTCGTCGTTTATACGGCATAGCATATGCAGCCTAATTAGGTACTTTCCTTTTTTAAATAAAAAAGTCTTTATTTTATTTGATACTTCAGGTTTTCTATTTTGTAAAATGTAACCTTGGTGAACACCCTCGGGAATTCATTGCATGCTTTCTTTTATGCGGCTTTCGGTTAAATTAAAATCGAGCAAATCTTCATTTGTCATTAGGCTATTCTAAATGATGGAAACTGTACATTTAATTAATAGCTGACCTTAATATTTTTACTTGTTGAAAGATTCAAATGCAATTGGTTTTATATCCATCCTATACACTTTTTTTATAAATTTTAACCTCCTTTAAAATCAATGGGAAAATCTCTTCCGATTACAGAAAATAAGACAAAATCATATAGATGAAACCGCAAGACATGGGAAGTTGGAAGGAAAACAGAGATAAAAAATATACGAGCAGGCTGAATCAAGTTTGAAGAGGGTAGAACTTTCAACCAAATGGTGAGAGAGATATAGGAGAACCATATCCTTGATCAATGGGAGAGTGTTAGGTAAGAGGGGAAGTGAATGGACGAAAATAGGCTTTTTGAATTGTATGAATGAAGGTAGAGCGCGTAAACTGGAGAAGATAACACAAAACAATCAAGAGTTAGTCCATACATTAAGTAATTCATAATCATTATTAAGAACTGGCCAAAACTTAAACTTTAACGTGTGGATTTTCTAGGATGATGCGAACTTAATGCCAGAGTAAACTATTAATTTTATATAGACAAATTTTCATCTAAGTTGAAGTCAAAATTTGTTATACACGTGATTTAAAAAGGGAAATGTAACCTTCCCTCTGAATTGATCAAGTGGCCTTCAGGGTTTCGGGTGTATTCTTAGATATTTCTTTTAGCCATTATTAAAAAATATCTTTTTTCAATCCGCGGCCCGAGTGGCGTTTTATATGTAGATGGATGCATAGGTGAATACTTTTGTACATAAGCTTTTTAATACCATTGTTAATGAGGTAGAAGTCCTTACATTACAATTTTTAATTGACGGGTTCTTAATACACTCATTCGTGTGCTATTATACTCTTCAACTTAAATATTAATATTCATAGTACTCGTGCAATAGTACGTGTATCTACCTTTCTTCACAAAAGCTTACGCCCTCATACTTACCTCTTTGTACTATTAATGTCCATTTATATATATATATATATATATATATATATATATATATATATATATATATATATATATATATTTATATATATATACTACCTTGATCAAAAATTTCCCGGAATTTATTCATAAAATTAAAAATACAAGTTTATTCATCTAAATCTATATTGTCCCCTTCAAAGTAATCCCCATCGACTGCAACACACTTATGCCAGCGCTTGATCCAATCCTCGAAACATTTTTTATATTCGGTTTTCGGTATGTCCATCAGTGCTTCCTGCGATTTTTCCATTACTTCCTCTCGGCTGCTAAAACGCGTTCCCCGTAATGGTTTTTTAACTCGATTGAACAGAAAGAAGCCACAGGGAGCCAAATCAGGTGAATTCGGTGGCTGTTGGATGGTATTTGTTGCATTTTTCGTCAAAAAATTACGAATAATGATAGCACTGTGCGACGGTGCGTTATCATGGTGCAAAATCCACGAGTTTTCTGCCCACATTTCTGGTCTCTTTCGGCGAATTGCTTCACGCAAACGTCTCATAACGCCCAAATAATACTCTTTGTTTACTGCCTGGCCTTCTGGCAAAAATTCATGATGCACTACACCGTTGTAATCCATGAAAACCGTCAGCATTGCCTTCTTTTTTGACTGAAAACGACGTGGTTTTTTTGGTCTCGGCTCATTTGGTGAACGCCATTCACTTGCCTGATGTCTGGATTGCGTGTCGTACTCATAAACCCACGTCTCGTCTCCAGTAATGATCCTTTTGATGAATGTGGGATCGGATTCAGCCTCGCAAATCATGTCTTTTGCGACGTCAACACGGTCTCTTTTTTGCATGAAATTGAGGTCTCTTGGCACCAACTTTGCTGCTACACGACGGAAACCCAAATCATTAACCACAATGTCTTGGGCGGATCCATAGGCAATGTTCAAGTCCTCCGCTATTTCTCTGATGGTTAATTTGCGGTTATTGACCAACATTTCTTTTACTTTATCAATTTTTTCACCGACTTTCGATGTCGATGGTCTGCCACTGCGTTCATCATCTTCGATTGACTCACGACCACTTCTGAACCGCTCGTGCCACTGGTAAACGACCGTTTTTTTTAGAGAATCGTTGCCGAAACACTTTTCCAACATTTCCAACGTCCGTAGTAGTAGTTTTTTAAGGGGAGGCGACCGACAGCTAAGGTCATTTGCGCCATAGGGGATGGACAGGAAAGGATGAAGGGTGGAGAGAAACCCGGCGTCGGCATTAGCCTGCTCTTTACGAAAGGCGCCAAGGGGTCCGCAGTTTAACGTCCCATCCGACGGACGGCGTACTCACTCAAAGTGCCCTCCACAAAGCACCTCAAGTAGGGATCGAGATACCTCTGAAAAATATTCAACACCGCCGGGATTTGAACCCGCGCCCTCAGGGTGGGAAGCCAACCAACGTCCGTGCGCCAGCGCCACTAAATCCGTTTTTTACGCAAAATTTAATACAAGTTCGTTGTTGCAAATTTAAATCCATTTCTGCAATTGTAAAAAATCGCCAACACACACAGAGATAGATGTACTCTTGGCTACGTAACTTTTGCAAATGTCAAGTTATGACACTAAGATTTAAAGGGAATATCAACAACAGATGTACCAATTTAACAAAAAAAACAGAACTCAAATCGGAACTATGGGAGCGCCACACGGTGGTTATTCCGGGAACCTTTTGATCAAGGTAGTATATATATATATATATATATATATATATATATATATATATATATATATATATATATATATATATATATTGCGCTACAAAACTGTACATACTTACACATATATCGAAACAAATAAAAATATTGTTATTTATTTCGTCATGGAAATGTGATCTGGATATCTGGATATATTATGATTCGGTGGAGGCTCTGAAAGGAAAATTTATCCCGCTTGTGAGCGAGGCGGGGGCATGGTTTGTGTGTATACGGAAAGGGGAACAGCTAAATTTGGAGGCAAATCCATGAAAATTGGATGAGCAGGGTTTCTATTATGGGGTTTTGCTCGAGAGAAACTGCAGGTCTTAGAAACGTGAGTGGGAGAGAAATAGCCGTTACCTTTAATTTCTTCGTAAGAGGTATCCCCAATTGTTCTAGAATATCTATCCGAGGTCCTTCATCTCCAGTGTACCCTGACGTTGGATGGCAAAGGGGTGACCTTCATCTGACAGGTAAACAGGGAAGTTGGAAATGGCAATCTTATTGGTGAGCTCTCCTAGTGGCTCACATACCAGGTACGAAGGCTTCTCATTATCTGTCCTCCGTATCTGACTCCACATTCCGCTCGGTGGAAAAATTCCCCTTGACGGAACGCATATTGTAAGAGCCAAATCCTTTTTTTATAGTATGCGTTGATTATTATTCAATCGATGATAACCACTAGGCTCTAAGTGAATGATTTGCCAAATAGTATATATTGACGCATGCTGAAAAATACCGGTTTCTCCATGGTATCTTATATGGTATCGAATAATGTAAATGAGTAGTGAAATGTGGGTTTCTGATATTAGGAAATGATTTGCCCGTCCACAGAAAAAAATATTCAATTCAATGCAATATCATCTTTTATTGCCCAGAATTTCTACCTTGAAATACCGTTAACATAGTTTTTGACCATTTGAAAGAGTTTTAATTGCTTTTTGTTTCACCGTATCAATAATGGTGTCCACTCAACGTCTTAGAAATATGAACACACATAATGAAAAACAGGATCGTAGCACTTTTCCACTTGATATTTTTTTTAATTTTACGCCTGGGTTTCGATGTATTACATCATCATCAGGTAAGGTCAGTGCTACCATCAGTAGTTATTCATTATGTTCGACTTCCACCACATCACGCCTGTAGCTAATTAATTTGTTATTAACACACTTCTTTTACCAAGGCGTATTTGCAATTGAATTATCCAAATGGTAATATGCTAATTTACATGCAATGTAGTTAATCAAGATGTTGGAGAGAACTGCGTGTGTGATGATGCCTTGGTTAATTCCTCTGAATTCATATGGAAGGAACTGTGGAACTTCATTTAACTGAAAAGTTGGAGAAGACTAGTGCTTTATGAGATTTTTTATTGGAGCAATAAGTCTGAAAAGGTGTGATGAACTGGTACTCCATAATATACTCGTACCCTCTGCGTAACTTAATTGCACAAGGAAGCATGAATAAGAGACACTGGGTATTTATGGATATCAGCATAGATTTCTTGGCTTTTCTGCTTCAAAATCGGTCTCAAATATTGAATACTTTATAATTCTGCCACAAACTCCTCTATGATATGAGACGCCATGTTAGAACCTTGGAGTCGAGGTATACATCGCTTAATCCCAAAGTTTCCACGGACGTGAGAACGGCTTTATATTGGATAATGGTCTTTCGGGTACAAAATAATAATACTCTTCACAATGGATCTTCAAATATAGGCTTCCTCCCCTATTTCTTTCTGAAATTCATGAACATTATGAATGTAGTTGGTTCAATAATGGGTTGCCTTATGTCAACATATGTAGAATGAAAGATAGCTAATTACTGGGAAAATTTGAAGCATCCTTAGAGGGATGATTTTATTGAACATTTTGCTAAAGTCAATGTCATTGTAAACCTCAGTAAATTGGAATTTTTCAGAGAAAATATGCAAAATAGAAGATATAGAAGCAATCTGACATGAAAATACGCAGCGAAAAAGAAGTGAACATCAGAATGCTCATGATGGCAAGTAATGTGTATTGTTAAATATATTCAACAGGATAAAAAGCCAGAATTACCATCACAGTCACCAAACCATCCTGTAATGAAGTTCTTGAATAGAATGTTCTTCTCGTATTTATTTAGGAAATGCACAAAATTTAAGCAGTAGGCAGTTCCAAGAAAGTGTGTGCCGTAAATTTCTTAAAAATTCAATAAGAATGTAATGCCAATTTTGAAATAAAAAAATGCAGGAAACAATACAGCAGAATTCTTAGACATCGACCAGCTCGTCTTTAGGAGAAGCGTCTAAAAAGAAAAGATTTTTTTGTCAAATAACCTCGAATATGAGGAACCAACCCCAATTGCCATCAATTTCGAGGAATAATTTCTCAATATGTTTATGCTGGAAAACCAAATGTTGAATCAAGTACTTAAAGGAATAAGGAAGAACACTGAAGATCTTATCTTATAGATATGTGCTCAGGACGTTGATGCTGAGTAATTGAGGGGTTACGCAGATTAAATAGACGCGTCGATTTACTGATGCAGTAATTCGATGATAATGGCTGGAAAAATTTAGGATGGATGAACTTATTGGTAAAACTCTTAGAAAAATCATCTCCTGAAAATAATTGAAAAATGAAGGAATGGAAAGTAATAAAATATAAAGGGTGTAGTAAAGGAATATCACAATAAGATGGTCATACTAGTAGTTGGGAAAATTTGAGCGGATGGAGAGGAGAGATGTGTAAAAAAATATTATTCTGAATGATAACTTTTGATCATGATTGATTTTAAAGGAAAAAGTATTTTAATAACAAAAATTACCGTTCTAGTAATGTTTTATCCACCAATAGATTTTTCATTTTAGTGTCTTAGAAAATAAACAATAACAGAATTTGCTAACGTGCGTGAATTTATTTCTGTATCCCAAGAAAAGAAATCCGCTTTAACAAGAAATTGGTTTCATACCCTAAGGTTCAAAACTATTTTTTATAATGCATTATGTATTTTATGAAACATTATTATTTTAACAGAAAGCAATACATTTAATATCTCAAAGTCCTTGAAATTTAGGCGAATGATTGGGCGAGGCCTTTCTATCGTACTCGCACGAGAGCACACGTCCATCCTGGGCCCATCAATCAATCCTGCGCTGTGGATTTTCGGGCACTTACATTTTCAGGATCTCCTCGGATACACATTGCAAATGTCTCAGGGCAGGGGAGAGCAAATTCTTCATCTAGTCTTCTTTCTCTCCCTCTAATAACATATTTATATACATTTTTTACTTTCAGATTGCTTTAGCCTTTACGAATATATACGAAACGGCACTACTTCCAACTTGTTGGTTGCATTTGGTGAATGGGAAAAGCTTTGGAATGTATGACAATTGTGCTCGGTAATTTCAATAACCCATTTCACAGCTGATATTAAGTTTCATTACCTAAGAATATCTTTATTGTGAGTGGATAGTGAATGTTTAGAGTCCTCAAAAAATTGTATTAACACCGACAAAGCGGAATTAGATGACCTCTATTGAGGATCATATTGATTACGTTAAATCGTCACCTCGTGACACCAACTCTGAAATGATTACTTGAAAATACTGACTGATGTACTTGAAAATAATATATATATGATTGAAGGGAGAGCGCTTGGTGTAATTACTTTGTCAAAATACTGCATACACAGTATTTTAATTTAAATTTTTGTTTAGAATTCATTTATTTAAAGAATGGTAGTCTTTGTAGATTTTCTACACATATTAGGCTATTATATATTACATATATGATAAATGAATTTCATGTTTTGGTGTTATTATAATTAAATGTGAAAAGTAGTTACCTACTGATTCCAGTTTATATGACGAGATAACAATTTAGATATTTTCTATCAGTAATCTAACACCTCAATTAGCTTTTAAAGGTGCTCATGAATTCTATCACAGTTGGCGAGATATCATTACGATGAAATTGGTAAATATTCTTCCACTTAATAACTCAGCGTCGAATTTTAGCGAACATTTTAATGAAGTAAAACATTCCTTGAAATTTGAGTATGAAAATGTTTTTAATTCATTCAATGAATGCTGTGCCAGCATTAGTATTGTATAAGTTTAAAATTGAAATCAACATATTAAATATAAGGGACATTTGAAAAGATTAAACATTGAAAATTTTAACAGTATTTAGTTCTAATTTTTTGTCAGAGAGGAATGCGGCAGTTTGTGGTGTGTAAAACTCTAATGAAAGTTTTGAGAGTGGTTTTTTATGGCTAATTTTCCAGTTAATGGGCTTGATAAAACAGGTTAGATAAATAGTCCAGTTGGGTCGTGGTAGTCCAGGGGGTGGAGCGTTGGACTGCTAACCGGAGGGGTTAGGCTCTCTGGGCACCTGCAGCTCCACCCAAGCTATGTGATATTTTGGGTACCACATCTTCCTGGGAAACCATAACGGGCACAGGAAAAGGAACTACCCCCCTTACCCTGATGTATGAATTTCACACGCCATCGGGCATAGTACTGGGTGAACTCTACCATCACCTACCAAACCGACCTTCGGGTTGATTACTGTGTTTATGTTTTTTTTTCAAATACTCAGGCCGTATATAAATAACAATGATCAAATGCCCTCAAACCATTCATTTTATAAATGGCACATTCGCTCAATCATTTCGATCAAATTTGATGCGTATTATGATTTTAGAATGGGAAATTCACCAATATTTTCTTAGTTTTAGTTATTTGAAGATATTTATTGCATTTATGCTGGAGAAATAATGTTTTCCCTAATTAAATCCCCTACATTTTTTACGATTAAGAAAAACTCTAAAATTCATGTAAACATTTGGTTCCGTCTTTCTCATCAGCTTGAAGGTAAATATTTTAAAGCAGTATATTTAAAAATAAAACTGTACGATAAAATATAGAAAAATAAAATAATCTTGACTTATTTTGAGCGTATGTTGCTGAGACACAGATATGTTTTTTAAAGGGCACGATGAACAAATGGAAGCAATTTTACCATATAAATGTAAATAACGTGAATCAGACTCAAGTGACTAAGTACATATTTAGTTCGCTCAATGATATAAACGATGCACTGAATATACATGAAACTCAAAGGTCATCATTATAGCTATCCTCATGCTCATTTAACTACTCCTAATATTTACAGGCCTTACCTGCTCTAACGATTGAAAAATAAAAAGTAAAATTAATTGATTCGGAAGAAAAAATTTGGCTACCTCTTAGCCTTCTGTCCCTATGTTCGCTCTTGAATTCATAGAAGGCACTTTGTATCAAGAGAGAGTGATTCTAAATTACTATATTTCGATGTTTTTAGCAGGTATAGAAAAAAATCCTAGCTTTTCTGTTATATTAGATCGTAAGAAATGTAAATGAGAAATGTTATGAGCATCTCATTGTGCCCAGTTGTAAATCGAGTCCACGATCATAGGTCAACGGACGAAGAAAATCACTGCACATTTCATATTTACTTCTTATGTGGTTTAAAAATACTGTTTATGCAACTTCAATAATCTTCTTGTAATTAATAAAGGGATATTTGATGGTGTGCGACTGCTTTCAAGAAGTCTACTTCTTGACAGGCCTGAGACTTGGCGGGCTCTTGTTCCTTGAGAGTAAAATTAGGGAAATATATTATTATTCGAAACATTAATAACAAGGAATTGTATATTTTTATATAGTCTCTATGGAGATATTAAAGAGTCGTAAATTTAGAAAAATAATATATTCGTTTTCTGTAACCATCCATCAAATGACAGCGTTGGAGAGCATCAAAACCAAACCTTAGCTTCTGATAACAATAATGGTGAGTTAATTACGGGTAATTACTCGTACTTAATGAAATAAAGGAAAATTTGATATTGTTAGTACCCAGTACATGATAACAAAAAACCTGTTTTTTGATCAAAATCAAATTAACAATAATTTATTCATAATTGCGTATTTATTTACTGTTATCAACTGTTAAGGTTTCGGTTTCTAAATTTCAGTAAGGAAATCTCACCCCTCATATTACTCTCATTCTATCGTTCTATTTTTTCGATTTGTGATTTAACTCCTGAAGTTTTAATATTTTTCCCAGCTGAATTAAAAGATTTTCCTTAAGAAATAAGCAAGGCTTTGAATTTTGCACTTTGACGATTTCCGTGCCTTATTATTTTTGCTTTGGAGTTTTCACTCTAATCCAACCAAAAAACGGCGTTATTGTGCAGATCACGTAACTAAGTATTAATTATCCGCAAGACGATTTGGTCTGATTAATTATAAAAATGCCTAAGCAAAATGGACGCCCACTCAGTCATAATGTTGATCCTTATTTTCCCTGTACCAATTCTACTGAACTATTTGAATTATGTAATGGATAGAAGCAAGACGGCCTTTATCATATCTCATATATATCTATATTTTAAGTTAAGAGCTAAACCACTCTATTCTAACAAGTCTATTTTTATTGTCATAACTCCAATCGAATTGTGATGCTACCTTTTTATTCGTCAACTTCTCAGTTAGTAATAAAGTGAAAACATTGTCCAAGTAATTGTCAAATAATAATCTTCATCGCAATGCTACTGTTAATCCTAAATTATATATTGTAAAAATGGCAGCTCATCGTAAAACTTACTATTTCATCATGATGCTTAATTAAATTTTATGATGATCAGTTTACGCATTTATATATTGAGGTAAAACGTGACAGTTTCCTTTTATTCTTAAAAATATGTCCATTTTCATTATACATATTGCTTAATACTTAGGTAGTTAGAGATTTTATGTCGGAGTAAATCTTCGGAATACCCAGGGAGTAATTTTCCTAATGTAAATATGATGTTATGTTCTTTTGAAAATTCTATGATAGGAGTCCTATTTTATTCCCAAATATAATTACTAGTGTTGCGAGTGGAAACACCTATTTCTGTTTTTTTTAGGAAACTACACCCTTACGTTAAAAGAATAAAATACAAGTACACCGTAAATTGATTTCATAGGTGAACTAACATTAGTGTGCATCTGTAACTATTTTTTTTCTAACAGAAAAAAGTTTAAATAATATAATAAACTACATCCAATTTTTAAAAATTTTTTAATACTTTATTGAAATTTGATAGGCAAATATAAATCCAAATTTTTCCTGCAAAAAATAATTTATTTGAATTAAAGAACAAATATTTCGACTATAAACTCAATCTCTTTTCTTAATCATCCAATTATTAGCTCAGGACTGTGAGATCAAATGATATGCAAACATAAGAAGAGGGAGGGAATAGACGCTTCAAATATACCTTCAGATATATTTTTGGATTTGGCCGGAATATAGGCTGTCTGAGGAAAGGAGTGGTAGTCTTTCTTTCAAATTTCCTTTCCTCTAAAGATTCTTAAGGTTTTTTTGAACCTTACCCCAGCTAAAAAAACGAAAAAAATTCTTTTTATGCAGTGACTATTGTTATGTGTGATATTGTCGAGTGCAGTATAGTAGAAGAGTTCTTAAATAAAATGTTACAGCACCAAAACTGAAAGAAATGCTGAAGTCATATATTCAAGATATGAGTTCAAACTTACCTACAATTGCCACATACCCTGATACAGTGCGGATGCTTCGACTAAACATTATTTAAAACAGACCTATAAGCATTCCATATTTAACTCGTTCAATACACAACGTTATCAATCATATTTTTGCTTCAACGTCCGAGGCCGCTGTAAGAAAACCTGATGAAGGACAAGAGTGAAACGGATGGCGAAAACCAGGACCCATACATACTGAGGAGCCAATTCGAGAGAACAGTAAAAGATCTTAAGAAAAACAAAGCTCCTTGAGAAGACAAAATCGACGGAGGCATCATCAAGGCACTCGGAAACAAAGCCAAGGATAATCTGTAGGACATAATCAAAAATAGCTACCACGACGGAAGACTTCCTGAAGACTTTCAAAGGAATGTTATGATCGCGAGGACAAAAAAGACGAGGACAGAGAAATGTGAGGAGCACTGAACCTTGAGCCTTGAGTCACAAACATCAAAAATTCTTACACGAATAATAAGTCGAAGGATGGAAAGGCACATTAAATATAACCTATCAAAAACCCAATTTAGCTTTAGGAAGAACAGAGGTAACAAGGAAGCCATACTCTATCTAAGAATCATGATAGAGAAAACAATACATGTGAACAAGCAACTGTGTGTGGTATTCGTTGACTTGGAGAAAGCCTTTGACAATGTGGAATGGAACTAGATGTTTGGACCGCTGGAAAATCTCGGAATAGATTACAACAGCAGAAGAATAATCTATCAGCCATAAAAGAAGCAAGTAGCCACAATCCGAATGAGAGATGGAAGCCATACAGAGGCAAAAATTAAAGAATTCCTTAGACAAGGGTGCATCCTGGCACCTGCATTGTTCAACAAGAACCCGACAGTAAGTGAAGCACGAGGTATCGGATTAAAAAGAATTAGGATCAATGGAGAAGAGATAAACATGCTTCGCTTCGCCGACAGCATGGCAATGATAGCAGAAAACCAGGAGGATCTTCAAAGAACACTAAAAGCTTTGGATCAAGTCCTACAAAGATACAACATGAACATAAACAAGACCAAGACTAAAATCCTAGTATGTGGAAGAGAGAAGTGATTACAGTAGCCACACTGAAAGTACAAGAATTAGAGCAAGTAGATTCCTTCGCCTATCTCGGAAGTACCACCACATGGGACGGAAGAAATACTACGGACATCAAGCAAGTAAAGGGTAACTCAGGCTATGAGAGTATTGACAGTGAAAAGACAACTTCTGTGCTCATAGAAGATAGAACTACAGACGAGGAAAGAATTCGTGAAAACATTCGTGTTGAGCGTGGAAATCTATGGATCAGAAGCATGGATCATCGGAAAATTAGACCAGAAAAGACTAGAAACCTTCTAAACTTGGTGCATAAGAAGAATAATTAAGATAAAACGGGCGGATAAAATATGAAATGAAGAAGTATACAAAAGAATGAACGAAGAGCGGCCCTTAAGAAAAGAAGAACCAGATCTATTGCCCACACCCTGAGGCACATTGAACTCGTGAAGATTATAATAGAAGGAAAAATAAAGGAAATGTCCCAAGAGGAAGGCCAAGGGATAAATACATGGGACAAATAAAGAAGAAAGTACGTTGCAAAAAATACAAAGAAGTGTACCAATTAGCATCAGATAGAGTGGGATTGAGAGCTGCGGTCAACCAATCTAAGGATTTGATTGATCAATGATGATGAAAAAGATATTAATATTCTTGATTCTTTCAAACTTTAGTATTTCGTAAATATCAACAAGTAAACTAAGTAGTCATGTAACTCAGTCATCACACGCAATAAAAACATAAGTTGCTTTTATTTTCAGACAGCAGGTATCTATGAGAATGATGTCCGACTAGTCTTTGATCAATTTTGAAGTGATTCTATTGAGTACAGACAATTTGTGAATGTATGTTTCCTTTGAGTCATACTTGCTCTGGTAGTTTAAACCATTTTTATCTCGCTTTCGCCTTCATTAGAAAAATATTATTTATTACGTATTTAAAAGTATTTTAGTATTGAAAAAATCACCCCTTTAGTATTTATTTCTCGTGCGTCATTCATACGCGCACAGTCTTCGGATATTCCTTCGTGGCATCCTGGAGCCAACAGTTGGATGAAAATTAGATTACTCTGATGAACTCGGTATACGCGCATCGCTAAATGGATCAGCACATTCTCAATCCTTCCTACAAGGGGTCAGCACGAAGTTCAAATATTTTCCGTCTGTCCTCCCTCGCGCTCTTCTCCCACGAGACCTAGGGGTTGATGGGGTGCAAGATCTCCTTCGTCCACTTGGTTTCTCACCCAACAATCGCTCTTCTCTCCTGCACGGTTCCCTGCTACACCCCGACTCCCGGGATATCTTCTCCTTCTTTTTTCCATCGGCCCTTCGATCTTGTACGAAATACCTCATCGCAAAATTTCATCATTCTTGGAGCCCGCTTTCCTCCACTCTTCTCAGCAACAAACACTCCCGCCCTGCATTGCACCAACCACAAAAACAATTTTGTTTCGTGAGTGAAATAGAATGCAACCTATTAGAGTTGATTAAAAAGAGAATCAATCATATCTAACAATCAACTTACGGTTTCCACTAGTTGCTAATAGGTTAAATCTACATGTATCTAAGGACACTTCTAAAGTTACTTAATGCCTCGTAGACCGCCGTAAGGGCGTGGCGGGAGTGTTAGGGCACCAATCATACATGCAGAAATATTAGTTTATACTTTCATATGAGTAGTAGAGTAAAGTAGAATATTCATAAATATACATGCATTCCGATAAACATCATGCAATCATTGCTGTGTTTGGTTATTATTGATTAATATTTGGTATTAAGGTTAATTTTTAATAATTACGAACTGCCATTTCTGAAAACCAGAGGGTAGAGGCCAATTTTCATGATGCATTTTACTTTCCTCAAGCAGGTGGGATACAAGAATTTTGTACTTCAATGATATCGATAATGGAGTATTTAAATAAAGTACAGCCAATACAAGAAAGAGGAAAGGTGAAATGTTCTCATTGTATGGTGTATGAGCAGTTAGATAGGACTACTGGAAATTAGAAGGAAAGTAATGAATGTTTGGACTGAAAAAAATGATAAAGAGGTCAATCCAACCCGTTAGAAGTGATATTTTATAACTTTGCCAATTTTTGGTGGTCATCAAAATAAATAAATGACCAGCAATTTTAAAGAAACACTACAGATTAAGCATCATCTTCCTCTTAAAAATTGAACGCAGCGAGTTTTCGTCATCTGTGGTAAGGTTGTGCTGGCATTATGGGCACCATTTTATATATAATTCTCGATATGGGACATAATTTTACAGAATTTATTTTAGAATTTATTAGTTAAAAAATATAAAGTTAAATTTCTAACGCGTGTATTCCTTCACTTTCGAGGCAAGACATTGACTCCGGGTAAGGCTAGGTGCGCTATAGCACGGTTAATACTTTTCTCGTAATTAATGTGGCCATTCAGATTTGCGTGAGCTTCCGCTTTCCCTTGGCGAGGATAAACCTTGTAGTGGCACACCACACATTAAGGGTTGACTTCCTCTGAGACCCGCATCCCAAATTGTAGCTCCAAAAGTTGTTACGAGGTGAAAGTGACTCTGACAGATACCATTGGTAAAACTAGGATGTGGAAGCGCTTTCAGTCGTTGGTAAGAGAGGCCAGATCAAGTCATTTCCAGGGGCGCAGAGCACTTGAGTTTAGCTTCTGACACCTAAGGAATAACTAAAGATATGATACCCGAATAAAATATATTTGTATACTTTGGTTGTAAAATATTTCATTTGCTTTTTCTTGCATTATAAAGTCGTTTCTTTTGGCCAAGGTAATATAAATAAAAAAACTGCCAAGTATTTCTGAAATGTATAGGAAGAGATTTTTTGCAGTGGTTTATTGTACTTGTATTAATAGAAATCTAGTATCACTACTGTAATCCAAATCCATCAAATTTGACGCAAGTTTAATTACAAATGGCTTTGTGCAGTACGTAAAAAAATGGTGCCTCAAAACCACCAGAAACTTCCATGTTACGGTCCTTAACACAAGATGGCTTACAATTGAATTTTTTCTTATCATCGATGTAGTAGGACCTTACGTAGTCCTCAAAATTGAAGTACCTAGTGATGGCATGCATGTGCTAAATTTTAATTATTATATTTTCGGTAAATACAGCTTGCTGAGAAATTTTTCGAGCCGATATTTTTTTTATGATTTTCGAATTTTTCGAAAAATGTCTGTGCCGGAATACTTCATTAAAGCCGCCATCTAAATCTCCGGGGATTCTTGGCCTTGCCAATTTAATTAATTATCCTCCGTTACACTCCAAAGTCGATTGTTAGAAAACTTTAGGATTCGAGGCTCCGATGTCTGTTTTTTATATCAATATTTTACCCTATTTTGCGAATTTTGAGGGACGGTTGGCAGCTCCGGTCCCCAGGCAATAGCCACCCCTGCTCCCTCCCCGTCATCTCATCCAGCTCCCAAACTCGACGTTCTCCCTTTCTCCAAACCACCCGTCACTCCGCTCCCGCCCACCCCATTCGCCCCTTGCCCATGTTGTTCCCAGCACGACCCGATCATAAACAAGAGTACCGCACGTTGTCATCTGGGAGAGCGAAACTTTCCCTCGCCCTCCCCCACTTCAACCCTCTCTCCTGCGACTCCAGGAGAACAAACCCCTACCTTCCCCCATTCTCTCAAATCTGCCACCCGTTTTCGCTCACGTCCAGACCCCTTCTACCCTCTTCCTCTTCCCCCGTCCACACGGGAGGGTTTTCCAGCACTCTCGAGCCCACCTTTTGTTTCCCGGAGCGAGCGTCTGTGTGATGTGAGCCATCGTCTTTGCGGAGGTTCGCGCCGGACGGATCGCCGTTACGTGTGCGGGGGTGAGCGGCGTTCCGCTCGCGAGGGTGGTGCGTGAGGGCAGCGTGTGGTACGAAAAGGGAGGTCCACCAAGTTCCCCGTTGCAAGGAAGGGGATCTCGGAAATCGAAAATAAATCGCTACCCGGTGCAAAGGTATTGATGCGTTGTATCGTAAGTGGACGAGATATCGCAGTTTCTCCGCGACGCCGAGCGTAGAACTTACATAAAGCACGCTGAGGGTACGTGCGATTCTAAGTTCCGGAGTTTATCCTTTCCGCGACTTCATGTAAATGATAACCTACCAGGTGAATAAGGATGCCATCCATATTTATCTATATACGGACCTCATTTGTTGATCCTCATTCCATCGAACTTTTCACCGAAGGTTTTTAGATTTACGTGACCCTGGGTTTTATAAACATAACTCAATATGCTTGATATTTTGATGATCAGATCTTTCTTAGAAACCACTGACAGCGGAAGGAAAATAATTGGCCAACTTTACCAGATTGTGCGAATTTCACTTCCTCTAGGTTGTAGTTATGATTGAACTATACCTTATCCCATCAACTCAATATTCGGTATAGTACACTATGGCTTTTTTTCAAGTTCTTAGATTTTATGACATTGATGGCACTTTAAAGATTTCATGTCCATCGAGTCCACGACGACATTCATTGCCCATGGTATTAGTACTTTATTCATGTAATACCACGATTAAATTAGCAATACCGTTGTGCATTACTAATTTACGAGTACTTTATCCATGCCCCATTACGATTACATTTACGTTTTATTATATTTGTTTTGGTAGTGTAATATTATTGATTGTTCTACGTTAATATGCATTAGTGTTAATTAGAAATATGTTATGCTGCTGACATATTATTAATTATCGACCAAATTTATTCCATTGTGGATTAGATAAATACACCGTGAACTCTTCGTATTGTTCAATGTAAGGATCATATGCTCATCCCTTTAAAAATGTGAAGAAGTTACATTTCTGTCGTGTTTCATTGCGGCAGATAATTTTTTCTCCATGGAGCGGGAACCGTTCCGGATGGGTTAGGAGGGGTGTGGGCGCGCGAGAGATGCTCGCGGCGACTCCGGCGTGTCCGGGGAGGTAGACTGTCGAGTCTTCGGGCACGAGGGGGGCGACGTATTCTCGGGCCACGCGGCCGGGGGAAAGGAAAACTTTCGGGGTGAATTTCGGGGGTTGATGAGGAAACTTTTCCTCTGAAAGTTTTTCTTGCGCCGAAGGAAAAATTAGTAGATGCCTTATTTGACTCTTCCTTCGGGAACGAGATTGGCTGCATCGACGAAATTTCGAGTTGTTTTTTCCCCCATGTTTGCTTTAGGTTGTGCCACTTCTGTTTGGCCTTAAAATTAAAAAAAATTAGTTTGGGTATCTCATAATGGGAAACCTGAGGAGATGTAACGAGAACCCGTACGAATCTTGTTAAAAAATCCGAGTCTCAGAAATATTTTATTCCGAAAAATGACATTTATAAAGAAAATTATTTTTATCTATATTTTAACACTTTTAGCAATTCATTTCTTCCAATTTTTTTCAATCCTGGAAAAGTCGGTGTTAACGTCTATTGATGAATATGTTTTTCAAAATCTTGTAGTTTAACGTTACATGAATATTGGTTATTAAATATATATATATATATATATGTTAATTTATATGATTTCAATGGAGATACATGGAGCATATGATGTCTAGTTTCAGTTCTTTGGTATTGATTTTTATACCTTGGCATTAGAGATCTAAAATGTATTAGAAAAATGAATTATATGTATGCGCAATTTTAATACAGTACAGTGCATTGAACGTGATAGATACATAAATAAATATAAATATTAATAGATGACGGTCGAATAAATGGTGAAGCATGAAATATATAACGCTAATCATACCTCTGGAATTTATAATTAGGCTTGCGGAGAGCTAACTTGTTTTGTTTTGCACGTTAAAACCTAGATTGCCAATTTATTAAAATTGATTTTAAAATATTCCTAACAAATAAACCTTTTTGAAAACAAGGTAATTCTCAATGATATATGTGAGCATTAACAAAAATTTAGAATAAGCGGCGACTTTTTAAGTTATGAAACCATAGCTATATATTTTATGTATATATATATATATATATATATATATATATATATATATATATATATATATATATATATATATATACACACACATATATATAACTGGTTGTTTATGGATTTGAAATAGGCCATAAACAAAACCCAGCGGCTTTGGTAAAATGTTTGGAAATGGAAGCGGATGTTGGCAATTTGCCATATGTCATCCAAAACCACAAATGTGTTGATATTTTACTGTAATAACAACAAAAAAATGAATTTGGTTGCGTATCTGCACACGATCAATATGTTTAACGAGAGCAGTCAATTTAAATGGGTTTCACTATCAAGGGTGAGGGTGTATATAATTTTTCCTAATTAAAAGTAAATTTGTTGAGACGGCCTCAGTGTATCCCAACAAAATTCAAATATTTGACAAGCCAGTGGGTGACGTTTTCATTCCAAAGGCATAATAACGAAGTCTCCATAAAAGTTGAGAAAAGAAGATAATCCCCCAAGGATAGAGAATACTTAGACGGAAATGCGGAAATAGTTATACGGAGGTAAAAGAAAACAAGTAGTTAGATAAATAGAGGAAAACGTTAGTACCCTTATCATAAACGGTATTTAAACCAATGATCCAGGAAGAAGTAGGACCAAAAACTTCAAGAATTTCCAAAGTCAATACCCATAAAAATTAGCTTATGTCAATCTAACGTGTATTGGTGATAACGGATTCACATTTACTTAAATGCTTTATCATGCCGAATTTACGTCATTTATCGTTAAAACTGAGCTGCGAAAGTCAGGATCAAGGAATATTTTATGAATTAAAACAAAAATAATTGCATACAATTAAATTCAACGTACGAAATAAATGAAGTGGTTTAGCGGGAAACCTACCTCTTTAAATAGAACTTACATTCTGGTAATTAATATTATTGGTATTATACCGGTTAAGGTAAGTTGTGGGTTCCTTCGGCATAATGATGCTATTACATGCCTCTCCTAGTAAACCCCTATTAAATTCTGCGTATTTCCTACCTTCTTTAATTCCATCAAACAGGCCTATCATATTCCTACAACTCCCTCGTGTACCTAAAAACCTTTCCTCTGTCACAGTCTTTAGCATCCCATTACCAAACAGAATGCTCTACATTCATCTATCCTGCCCCCTTTTGATTTCACCCAAAAATCCTCTTTCTCTCCCTTCATACCTATATTTTCCTCGTATTTTTTTCTTTCTGTACACTTCACCTTTTTCGCCCTCATACTCACCCATTTTTTAAAAGCCACCAAACCACGCCTATCATCTTACTTCAATGACCATGATTCCGCAACTTCAAAATCATGCTCTATATCAAAATTTCACATCATGACTCCATATCATACTCTAGTAATGCAACACAAAATATCAATACGGAAGTAGGCCCACATGAACCTGGTTATACAGGTAAGATAATCAATTAGCACAGGATTGGCACAGTGATACTATGAATCCTTTAAGCGGCGGAAATTAAACCATCAAGTCGTAAAAGGTTGAACTTTGCTCAAGAAGAATGGTACGGAGAATGTGATTCTCCAAGCATCAGTAATTGAACGTTGGTTACGCATATTTAAGTGAATGTAATTAGCTACGAGAATATGGCGTAGTTGAGTGGCTCAAGTCTCTTTTAACGGTTTTTGTATTGCTGCGTAGTTGAGTTCTCGCGTTGGCTCATATACGACAGGCATGGAAATACCTCTGTGATTGAATATTCTTTTGTTTGGAGTTTCAGATGATTAGTCATCTGACTTTAATTTGGATCATGTTTCTTTTACGACAAATCATTTGGGTGTTGTGATTCCCGATCCCAATAATGGTTGGCTTGATGTATCTGCGTCGCTATTAAACCGTGAGTTACACTAGTCTATCAATTTGGCAACTTGCGAGTTCATTTGCTCCATGAACATAAGGAAAGCAATTTGATTAATTTTATTCTTCTTTCAGACATATTTTGAACTAAAATATTTCATATTTTAGCCACATGCATAAATGTTTATCATCAAATTCCCTGAAACGAAGGAAACAAACATTATAAATAGCTTAATGAAGCGCGAAAAAAATTCAAAGACCAAGTCATAAAAGTTATAAGAGAATATACTTGCCTCTGAAAAATTTTGGTCATTCAAAAAATTTTGATTCTCCATTTTTCTCTTTGGAAAATTTTAAGTATTTTCGACCAATTAAGTGTACAGGGTTCGTCCGGAAAATAAGTGTACTGACTCCTGGGCTGGGCGCGCCACTCCAGGCGCGCCCAGCACCGCTCTGACGGGCTGCGATTGGAGGGGGGTATGTTGGCAAGCGACGCTGAAAAAGGCAGTCGGCTCTGAGCTGTGGTGTAGTGAGGAGCTCTGTTAACGCGAACCTCCACGCTCGACCCACGTCACGGAACGCGATGCCGAAGTTTTTGGAGCAGCAATATTCCATCAAATTTGCGGTAAAGCTTGGGAAATCGTCTACCGAAACTGTCGGTATGATTAACCAGGCTTACGGGGAGTCAGCCATGTCCAGAAACATGATCTTTCGGTGGCACAAGATGTTCGTGGAGGGCAGAGAAGAGGTCGACGACGAGTCTTCGAGAGGCTCCCGATGATGCCTTCGCGGGAGCGTTCCAGGAATGGGAACGCCGCTGGAACAAGTGTATCGACTCACAAGGGTCCTATGTTGAGGAATATTAGCTTAAGATATGTAAAAGTGTAATAATTTTTTTTCCTGAGCTCAGTACACTTATTTTCCGGACGAACCCTGTACATCATTTTTGATATTTCCCAATCTAAAATATGTCGCCTCGTTTTAAAAGCCTGCTTGACTCCTTATGATTCCCTGTCTCGAGAATTTTTACATAGTCACAGTCGCATATGATCTCGACGGTATACCACTGAGACTTTGGCGATTCAGCAGCCAGTTGGCTTGACTTATCACGGACAGCAAAGTTCTTTCCTATTTTTACATGAAAAGCGCATCCAATAAATTCTCTCGGAACACATTGGTTACTCCATGCGTCTCTCCTATTTCCTCAATAATCACCTCTCAAGTTTACTCTATTTATTTCAAATGATACATTTATTCTGGTATGTCTTTATAATCTTTCGAACAATATTGTGATTTCTATGCATTGCTAATATTGCTGCCCTAGAAAACCTTTATTATGCTCCAAGTGCTACTAGCGGCACAGCAATGCATGCTAAAATATTGCCATACTGACTGCAGGATTTCGTTCATACCAGATCCAATCACATGCATTAATTCTTATGATTAAATAATAAAGATACTATAGCTCATTCCAATTATGTTACAAATTTGATAGAAAGGACTCCTTCGTGTGAGCAGCGATGAATATTTATTTCACGTTTTTCTAGTACTTTTATCTATATTTATTTTTGAATAATCCCATTGATAACGGATATTGATAAATTAAATATTTTGGAAGGCTTGGTTTTAATATCCCTTATGGGGAAGATTGATCCATAGAAATTTTAATTTTAGACGAAAGATCTGATTCCGGATTCGACTCCATTATATACTTTGAAAACTATTGAGCAACATATTAGCTAGCATCCGTTTTATTATATACTAAATTTATTTGAAAAATATGTGGTACATTGTACAGAAAAGGATGCTAACAAAAATTAATCAACAAAATTAAAATGTTATGTAACAATAAATAGTTAAATGTTCAGTTAGTAAATGGGTGAATATAAAAATGAAGTCCTAGGTGGGCTTTATCAAAAAATTAATCATTTCTCATGTTTTTGAAATATTTATTAAATTTTATTCTATACTTAATTTTTATGATTTTCGAGTCACTGTGAGATAGCAAATTATTTCATTCAAATGTTTATTTGCACTCGAACAACCCACGGATAGCTACCATTAGAATATCAGAATAATGGCAAAAACGTGTTTTAGAAGCCTTAGTGCGTAACATCGATGAATACTGAAGCTATTCACGAGTGAAATACTTCCCTCTATGCCTTCTCTACAGGAGGCTGTATATATTTTCAAGTAATGGAAATGTAAAGCTACAGAAGAATATTGAATACCAAATGAGTTCAGAGAGAGAGAGAGTGAATATTGACATTTTTTACTCCTTGTTTTGTTCATGAAATAAATATCGGCTTTGGTATTTTTTCAATCCAAGCACACGTTTTGTGGTCTCGTGAAAACACGTTTTGACCATTTCCCGATGGGGACGATCCGTGACACACACTAACACCATGTGTGTGGTTACATAAGTGCTCGACCGCGTATGTGATTTGGGTTTTGTGGATAAATTAATAAAAAAAAGTTTTATGAACAGCAAGAAATTTGATACTCTGAATTTTAAAAAGATGGAACGTGCCGCCATTCGGTTTTCAATATGATAGTTTGATTACTAAGCTAAGTGAAACCATGTTTCTGAATTTCCAATGCATATTCAATCATTTGGTGCTTTATGGCTGTAAGATCCGAAACTGATACTCAGAATTTAAAAAAGTGGAACGTACCGCCATTCTTTTATCAATATAATCATTAAATTACCAGGTTAAGTAACACTATATTTGTTAATTTCCGATAAATTTGCCGTTATATGTCTGTAAGCTCCGAAATTCACCACCAGTTTGCCTAATTTATCCGGATTTCAATATGTGATGATGTATGGGAACGTAATTTATGCAACACATTCTCCATAGCGTCGTCAACATTTAATGCATTGTAACTTCATTTTGTTCTGAACTGAAGAATTTAGGGTTTTCCTGCGCTGTTAAATGAATCCTCTAGGGTGCTCTCTATTGTGTACCCGGATTTACGGTTCACTTTTTTCTTTTCCAGCTGTATTCCATTTTCTACTTGAATGACAGAGTAATTTATTCTCATCAAAAGTTTGAAGAAAATTACGTGGTCATTGTATATATGTATGCAAGGTTTCTCCGGCGATTACTGATACGCCTTGAGTCGATTAACGTCTGAAGCGAAAGATATGACCAGATGGAGAATATAAGAAAACTTCACTTACGTATGGTGTGAAATTAAGTTTAACTCAATTACTTAATGGCTTACTACTCAATGCTCAGAGATTACGCCAGAATGACTTAAAAGGAGTTTGAAACAAAGTCATATTTAGCTTCATTCTTATGAGTTGTCAGTCGTTCGCTGCCATCAATATTGGTTAAGCAGTACAAATATATGCTTCTGTCACTCACTATTTACGGGGTAAGATTGAAGTTAATCAATGAATTATGCATGTTTATATTAATTTTAAATATTATACAGCGGTGGGCTGAGGTTTCGTATTTCGTATTCGGGATGGGGATTCACTTGTTTTGTTAAAGAGATTTGTGTTTTGAAGTCTAGTTTTATGTATTATCTTTTGCAATTATTTGGGACTTGTGTGCCACCTGACAATGTCTGTCAGCACATGTGTATTTTTAATAATAATAATAATAATAATTCCAACCAAAGCTACATACGGATAATTAGAAGTGTTATATCATCGAAGTTTTTTCCTTTAATCAGCTTCTGATTGAATGAGATCGATTCTCTAATGTTTCAATCGTGGAAGAAGACGGACGAATGCTTCTTCGTAGAGCCTGGAACGACCGCCATCTGAGCCCATTTTATAACAGTCAAATGTTAAAAGAGAAGCGAAGAAATTACTGTTAAAAAATATTAGGCAAAAAAATAACTTGAGGGCTGTGAATCATTTTTCAAAAGGGATAATCTACGATGTCAACTAAATTGAAGAAGGCATATAAAAGTTTTGAATAATGAAAACTAAAGCTGTCTAAAGCATATCACAAGAAAATTGCGAGCTTCCATGTAGTTATGTAAAGCTTACCTGGAATTCAGGCTACTCAAGAATGCACTGTCTTGTCTTATGTTAGAACGAAAGCTTATTAGCCTACTCGTGCGATCGATAAGTCGCTTCTTAGAAATAATCAAATGTAAATATGTGTTACGGGTCAAATGTATCTTTTTGACTTTGAAGAAGAGACTTCGCAGTGTGGCGACATATATACGAAATTAATCTTGCTTGTTCTAATATCTGGAATCATTACCACTAATGTTTGAAAGTAATGATGACACAAAACAAAAGCTTTGACTAATTAAATTAGTGTTGAATTAAATAAGTTTGAGATAGGTTTGACGCATGAATATTAAAATTAGATGAAATATACATGTAATGAATATAATGGGATCATACTAACTGAGCTACTTTTTATTTTACAGAGAAACTAAGATATTAAACCAATATCAAATGGTCCATACGTTATCCAGACGTCATGTATCAAATTTAGTATTCAGTTTTTACGCTATCCCTACAGGGAATCTTAAGAAGGAAATAAGCATAATTAAACTAATAGTCATACAAAATTGTTGCTATTAGAGATTAATAAAAATCCTGTGCAAAATAACCTTTGCTAATCAGGAAAATATAATAAATGTGTGTAAGGAAATGATGCAAGAAAGATCCATAGTAGGTATCGTGATTAGGTTCTGTGTTCCCATTTGACTAATATTAGCATTTCTCTAATTATAACTGTCCTCCAAAATCTTCGTTTACCAAAAATTTGCTGGTTTTGCTCTTACATAATCTTCTAATAATGTACCTAGGTGCTAAATTTGCAGCATATTGTGACTGGACTGTTGCTCTTTAGTCCTCGGATTACTCTTTTTCGACGCCAGGGAAAAAATTAACTAATTAACATTTTCTAAATAAGTTTCTGTCGCTTAAATTCTACAAATAATCACGAAAAATCTCTCCTCGTTTTTCCCTAACCGTTTAGAGATTTTTCCGCCATCCAGACTTCTTCATCATTTTCCTTCATTTCTCTTTACGATTTCTTTTATTCAGCAATCTGGTGTTTCGAGACCCAAACTTTCCTTATCCACCTTGGATCGCCCATCTATTTATTAGCTGGCTTAATCTTTCCTCCATTTAGTTCTACGTATCCCATTCACCTTCCTTGAATCTCTTTCAGTACCGTTGATAAGCTTTCTCCCTTATCTCGTTTTTTATTAGTCCAACATGATGGCTCCGTGCACTTCTTATAGAGCATATTCAGTTTTCATCATCTCTTAAATATCTCCTTATCCTCGCACTGCTTTCTACACGTTTTCTTAGCTTGAAATGAAGTTTGTCTTTAAATTCCTGTAAATTCTGCTTCCAAACCTCCCGACTTAATGTTCTTCTATTTCCTTTTCTCTCGTGTTTATTAATATTTGTGGCTATATTGTTATTCCACCTTTACTATTTCTACAGTTTTCTCGGCGGAGCTTAGTGTCATGTTTCTAAGAATTACTCACTTCTATACGAAATTTCCATCCTATTATTCTCACTTTGTCGTTCATTAAAAGGATATTGGCCTTCCTTCCTTTTTGTTCACGTGAAAGCTTCTATATTTCAGTCTCTATCTAACGGTATGGCATTTATATTCTATGCAGTTTTTTTTTCTTTCGCTGTAATTGTAATTAGAATTCATTGGGACTTCATTGTTGTACGAGTATGGATCAACCAGAAGTTTCTACGAATTGATGTTGCTTTGATTATCTTAGTGGTAAATTCCTGTAAAAAAGGTTTTTTCATGTTAATTAACACCTGTACTTATATTTTAACTTGAAGCTAGTTACTTTCCTGCAGAATTCGACTTCATTTTCTCCTACAGGGATTCGCATTAGATTTTCACCATATTTCAAGAATTTGTAGATTCTTGCCAGTGCACGCTGAGGCTAATATTAACCTTAATACACATATTTTATTTTTATTTCAAGTTTCATTACGACAAAAAGTCCTCAGAAACTTATTTATCCATAAATATGTATCGGTCACTTTCTTTCTGCAGAGAAAATAATTAATCTCTGTCTACAAAATTCCTCCTCTGATTCAAAAGTCCCAAAATAAGCCTTTTCTTGCAGAGGATGGAACTGGAGAAAAATACGTTAAGCCATTCGAGCGATTTTTAAGTCGTCAAGCATAATTCATTGGCCAAAAACTGTGACACATAGTCCATTGCTGTATTAAATGTATATGACCAATAAAATTTTATACCGGGTGAACAACAAGTAAATACGTCCATAAAAATATAGAATTATTGCCTCTACTATTATCACATTAAAAATAATATTCCCAGAATAGTTCTGACTCTCTCTCTCTCCTCGTTCTTGCTTTGCACAATGTTATCATGAGGTTCTTTATCTTCGTATCTGTTGCTGTATGGCAGATGAAAAAATATTGTACTAATTTTCTATCCTGCCTGATAAAAGATTTACCTCAAGTGCAATATTGACCATTAATGGTGAAAATAAATATTTTAAAATCAATTCGAAATAATGGGTTTGATATTTCAAAATTTGATGCGAGAATTAAATTAATACCTATTAGGACTCTCAGGGTTCATTTTCTTTTGAATCCCCTCGTCATTTCGAAAATTTTCCCTGAATAGATCCCTCCGACTCTAACTACGAAAGATTTACAAGCTTAATGGCATTGCTTTGCGCAAGGTAAGTGAACAACAATAAGTGCTACGGATAAAAGTGGATGATGAAGTGTTCGTCGTCGGTAACAAATTATAAGACGAGCGTCGCGATGGGGTAAAATTTTCCCACCCGAAAGCTTCATCGCTGGAGAGAGTGGTTAGAAGGTGGCAGGTGGACGCAGAGTGAACGATAAAATAGCCGATTAAGCAGTCGGTCGAACGTGCGAGGATCTGGTAAGCCGTAAGAAAGCGAATTCCCGGTGGAATTGGTTATGGTGTAGCAAATCAAATTAAAAGACCTCCACTGTTTAATCATCAGCATCGATATATATGAGCATATAATTTATATACACATATATATAAATATACATAATGGGCTGACACAATATAACACAAATAGAAAAGAATAGCAACACTTACAAGAACACTCACACGGTAAATTGTTCGAGCTTTCGGCCCTCTCAGAGGCCTTCTTCAAGTGAGACTCGAAGAATGAATATATATATATATATATATATATATATATATATATATATATATATATATGCATAATGGAGTGAATAAATCTAATTAGTGAGTCACCTCTGATACAGGGTTCGTCCGGAAAATAAGTGTACTGAGCTCAGGAAAAAAAATGTATTACACTTTTACATATCTTAAGCTAATATTCCTCAACATAGGACCCTTGTGAGTCGATACACTTGTTCCAGCGGCGTTCCCATTCCTGGAACGCTCCCGCGAAGGCATCATTGGGAACCTCTCGAAGATTCGTCGTCGACCTCTTCTCTGCCCTCCACGAACATCTTGTGCCACCGAAAGATCATGTTTCTGGACATGGCTGACTCCCCGTAAGCCTGGTTAATCATACCGACAGTTTCGGTAGACGATTTCCCAAGCTTTTCCGCAAATTTGATGGAATAACGCTGCTCCAAAAACTTCGGCATCGCGTTCCGTGATGTGGGTCGAGCGTGGAGGTTCGCGTTAACAGAGCTCCTCACTACACCACAGCTCAGAGCCGACTGCCTTTTTCAGCGTCGCTTGCCAACATACCCCCCTCCAAACGCAGCCCGTCAGAGCGGTGCTGGGCGCGGCTGGATCGGCGGGAAAAAATCAGTACACTTATTTTCCGGACGATCCCTGTATATATATGATCGATGAAAATAACTTAATAAACACGAGACGTCTTTTAAAGAATAAAAAAAATTAATACGAAAGGAACCTAAATTTTAATTAATGAACTAATTTTCACGGGAACATTGAAACTCTTCAGTTTAGAAATTCATGTTTGTCTGCTAATTTTAGCGTACGCAGTTGACCCCGCCGAATGGGTGCATTGGAGCGGTGGGTGTTTGTTACCGTCGAATGACTATACGCCATTCTTGTTATTTTTACTGGATTAAATAATGCTACTCTTCTTATAATCTAACTCTTAGTATCCTTACCTTTATCTCCTCCGGAGGGATAGGTGGAAATATATGCATATAGGTATAAAAATGCCATATGCATCATTAAAATACTCGTCATACTTAGCCCTGTAAGGCGTGTGATATTTAAAAATGTTGGAAGAAGGGGCCAATTTCTTCCGTTGTGCCGCTTTTAGCTTCTTAGTTATAGCTGGCACCCGAAAAATCAACCATCTGAGTTGAAACTAAGGTTTTAAATTCTCAATTTCCTGGAAATCTCCAGTTCACGGATAACTTCAGATTAGTTTTAGCTGGGTATAAGCGCTTTCATTGAAACTGAGAACCTGTGGTCACCAGCCAAACATTCTAGCGATTTACCGTCTTTTGTGACGCATTGTAGCCATATTATTTCTAAAAGACGTGTTAAATTTCCCTTACTGTATTATTAAATCGAAAATAATCATTTTTCTCCATAAAGTTGCCCAGAATCTCATTCGATATGCAATGAAGCATAATAATTCATGAATGTGTACGTATCACCAGTAGTATTGTGAAAATACATACTGAATGAATAATGTCCATATGGTTGGTTGATGAGACCACATTTTTTCCACTAAAAAACTTGACTCCGGCATCAAAACTCAAATTTAGTATTTTGACCAAGCGCTATAAAATGAATCACCTCTCGCTAAAAACCAGAGATCATTTTGACCTACAATGCCAAAAATTAAAATGTTCATAAATGGAAATACAGTGTAAACTTATTTTTGGTATAAGCTTTGATAATTTTTGCAATGTTATCACAACAAAAGGACTCCGATACACTCCGTTAAACTGTGACTGTTCGTAACAAGTATAAATTTGTATAAATTGTAATGCGTTGATTCCGGAAGGCATATAAATTGATTCTGAGTCAGTAATTGTATTCAAACGCAATTAGCGCGGAAAATTAATGCCTCCCGATTTTTGTTGCTGTAAAATGTTTGCATTATTTTGAAAAAATATAATTATCACATGACAAAAAATGTTACTCTGCTCTCGTATTTTATCAATAATTGCGTGCTATGTGATTTCCATCGCATGTACATCTTTCATAAACAGAGAAAATTTTACCGTTGAGCATAAACAATATTCGCACTGGCGTAAATTATTACTTGTGATTCATCTGGCGTAGATTAAGGGTTTTCAAAGCATTTAACACAGCGCCTCTAAAAGTGGCAAGGTGTTTGTGTATATTTATGCATAACTATGGGTGTTTTGGGTGCACGATAGTGTATGGAAGTAAAATGTTCAAGGGATAACATCTTAGGCAGAGAAATCGTGAAAATCGTGGTATGCTAGGAAACTCATCTAATCATAATCACCCTATTACTCAGATTTTGTCTTTTGCCTAGATATATATAAATGCACGTATATGAAGGAATTGGCATATCGTCTGATAATTTTCGGGGCAATTAATTCTCTTTTTATCAAATCTCGTCAATTGGAAGACGTTTTCTAACAGAATGAAATTCCGTTGCTGATCATAATTTACCTTTCAACCTTTTACCATAAGAGTTGCTACAAAGTTCATTTCACTGTAGCTTCTTCACAGAGTTGATTCAAATGAGTGAAATATAGAGTTCCCAAAGATCATATTCTTTATCGTCCGATACAAAAAAAATTAAATTCTTTATTGCGTTTCTTTAATGCCATATTTAATTAATGAGATCGCTGTACTTAGACCATAGAATAATTGAACCAATTTATACTTTACCAAAACCTAATATTATTCATACCAGGTATATTTTTAAAAGTCGGATGTTAAAACATCGCCAGTAGATTTCATCCATAAGTTTGGTTTCATCCTATAGTGATTTTGATATTTACGAACTTTTTCCACCGCGGAGTATATACCTGTACACAATTCTTCTTTGAGACGAAGTAGTTTTGATGGATTGTAAGATATCACTCTCAGCTATGGAATATTTCCTCTGGGAAGGAAAGAAAAATAAGTTGTAGGCACGGTAAAAAAAAGTAGAAAGAATTGTTGGGAGAAATCCAAAGTCAGAGCGTTTTGATTGGCCATGACCTCTTGAAGATTGTGATAGATTGGTGAGCGTTAGGCAAGCAAAGTCCGAGGAGGAAAAGGATAGGCACATTGGACGGAATATAGGGAGGTAGAATGTATGTGGCATTGGATGCTTTTTTCTGTAATGGGCTGTCACTTTGTGACTTGTTAGGCGAGGATAAGAAATATAATGGTTTTTAGCCTGCGTCTAACCCAAACCTACCTTAAACGGTAAAAAAACATATACTACTATACTACCCTAGGTAATCTTTTTCTATACTTTTGAGGAAACGGGGTCAACCAGCAATGTCATCCAACACCCCTTTTATAAGTTACAGACGTGTTAATATTGACCCTGTTATCGGCATCACTCGATCAATTCGAAAAGTGAAATTTCCCAAAATGAGACGCACGAATGCGGTGAATCGGCAGCGGAAATTTAAGCGTTACTCAGGCGTAAGTAAAACTTTTAACCATCTATCATTTTCAATAACTACATAATCACTTAAACTTACTATCTGTCATATGCTTGTAGGCACGCGCGCTATCTATATTTTCAATTGAACCGAGTGACCACGGGACGAAACGCGGGAACGTCTACCATTTTCTTCGTTTCGTGAGGTAAAAGAATAATGTCCCTCGCCGTAAACTATATTCCCTACGAAACAATGGCTGAGTCCCGATATCAATAAAGATAATTGAGCAATTTGAAAAAGGTGCTTTTCTGAGCGAGGAAGCCGGCAAGAAATCGAGACGTGGACGGGTGTTGCCGAAGGGGAGGTTCGAGATGCCTGCAGTGGAAGGAGAGAGGTGAGGGAAATGCTGGGTAAGAGGAATTTGGCGCAGGAATCGGTAGGTAGGAGAGGAAGGGTGGGGTTTGGGAGGGAGGGATACAGGGGAGCTGGGAAGAGCCAGAGGGTGAAGGGTGTAGCGAGGGAGTGTGGCAAGAGGAATCTCGGTAATAGCCGGTCCTCCGTCGGAAATAGTTTCCTCCAAGGTAGAAAATTCCCGCGGAGAATTGGGGTTAAAAGAAAAAGCGAAGGAGAAGAAACGGTGAGGAGTGTGTGTAAGACTAGAAGGAAACGAAGGAAGGGAACGTTTGTTTCTTCTCACTCATAAAGCGAACTGAAAGGCTTTGCGACCTATTTCCCCTCCAACCCCCCGCCCTCCCTCATTCTCTCCGGCTAACCAATTCTTACGAGTACCTTCCTCCAGTGCCTTTTTCCTTGACCGCTCTGCTTACTCAAATTTTCCAGGGACCAAGCAAATGAATCATTGTTCAGGGGAAATTTTGGTGATGGTTTTCCATTCGTATGGTACAAATGATACATGTAATTTCTGGAGGATATTTAACGAAGAATAATACCGTGTTCTCAGGAAAGTTTGATATCAAAATAATCAAATTTAAAATTGAAACATAAGGATATACCATCGCCATATACAAATATAAGTGTGTATTAGTGTCATTATTAGATAGTTCTTCATTTCAACATTTTCAGTAAAAGTTGGAAGATATTATGAAGGTCTCATATGCTTATAACAGATATATTTTGCTATAATATTCACGGTGAACTATATGCTGATGTTAAGAGTAGCCGACTCAGTCAATATGTTGCCGTTAGTACTGGAATTATTTGCATGCATATCTTAATAACGTATGTTCTCATTAATTTGGATTATTTTTCTCTGAATGAGAGTATGAGTTAGGGCCAAGGAATGATGGTGGGAAAAGCATTAAAGATGACTATCCTTTAAAAATTTTGCTTGTTAAAGGCTTTGGCAAAAGTTTGGTAAAGTGTAAGGTTTTGGTAAAAGTATAGTAATTAGTCCTTTAGAATTTTCAGGGCAATGATGAATGAGAGTGAGTTATATTTTATTTATATATTATAAGGAAAGGTACATAGAAGAATATCGTATGGATTACCATTAGAAAATTAGAAAGCCATGGATGCCTGGAGGGCAAATAGAAATGTACGTAAGAGAAGAAAGTGGAAGAATAGAACAGTAAATAAGGGAAACGAAAGAGCAAAGATTCAAATAAAATTTGAGGTTATATTCTATAAAAGCAAAGTAAATGGTGAAGAAATCATTTTTTACTATCTATTGAGATATCGAAGCGGTAGGAGGAAAAGGTTTTTTCTAGGGAAAAGAAAAATAATTTTCATAAATGAGATAATAAAGTTGATTTCAACCTATTTTTAAAACTATTTCAATTATAATTATTAAAGAGAAAATAATATTATGTGAATATGGACGTCAAAAATGAAAGAACTAATGGTAGAGATTAGGACGACGGAAATTTTACCAGAAATGGAATAAAAAGTCGCCAAGCAGTCGACTTTCGTTCCAGAATGCTACATAGTGATATAAGAAAACACAGTAGGAAATTAAGATCAAGTATGTGAATAACATTCCTAAACTATTCCTCAAAAATATAGAAAACGTTGGAACCAATAATGTATAGTGTGCCTGTATACGAATTCATTCATAGTATTTACGAGTTATGAGTTTAACCGATCAAATCACCGCCTAGTAGAAGATTTACTTTGGTGTAGCTAGAATAGAGACACCCGTGATCCCATTCAGACTATGATGCCATCAGTGAAAAAGAATGCAGAAAAATATGTTTTCATATTTAAATTCTTGTTAAACTTTTGATTTATAAAATGCATTTGACAGAGTACCATGATCCAAGAAAATAAATGAATTAAAAAAAACTCGAGAAACAGCTTATTCGACTCATTGGTAAGCATATTTTACTCATTTTGAAATAAATGAATTTAAAAAAACTCGAGAAACATCTTATTCGACTCATTGGTAAGTATATTTTACTCATTTTGAAAAAGAAACAGGATGGAGTTTGAGGCTGAGCAGCGGCAGGCCGGAGAATACGTTATTTTTACTTTGGAACTCCTGTTTTTTGACACATAGTGCGGGTAAAAGGTGAGAGATGCATGGGCATGACTATTGGTAGGAATTTGATGAGTAGGGGAGTTGAATTCAGATAGATCAACGAAAGCGAATTTGGAAACGCTATGAATGGTACTGGCAGAGAGATGACTTCCGGGTGAAATTTTAAGGATGAAAGAAATAAAGATTAAATAAATATTACGTAAAAGATGGTTTATAAAGACTAATAGGAGGCATCCAGCACAGAAAAGATAGAGATAGGAAAAAAGGTACTTAAGGTGGCCCAACGAAGGTAGAATATGTGTAGATCTGATGAGTGAGTAATTATAATGTGACAAGTTATTATGTTAAAGAGTATTTTGAATGACTAGGTTTAAAACAATGTCTCGTAATTGTGTAATAGCATGCACTCCATCTGAAACCAAACCTTGATTTTCCGGCTTCTACTATAAATAATTTGTTGTTTCAATTACTTTCAGCTAACTGCATTGAAAAATCACTTTTCTTCATCATTTCCCAGCACAGTAAAAATTTTCAAAGTGGGTATTCTTCGGTCGATAAAGCTATAATTTTCGTCCAAATTTTTCGTTTTTTATAATTTAAAAACAGTTATGAATGACTCATTCGTGCGCTTTGAGACCTCATAATTCTAGTTTATCCGGACGTAGGCCACCAGTGTTCATAATTTCCTCCGAACGTTGAAGCCTTGCCATTTTCTCTTTTGAGGTTCATCCCATGACTCTTTACTACCTGACTTTTTCTCCCTAATCAACTTCCCCCTACCTACCCTTTCCCATTACCTTAGCTGCTTCTCACTGCCCCTTCCACAATCCATATCTTCCTTTTATTTATACCTTTTATATTTCTTGTTCTTGAGCATTCCGCCGCTCCTTGCCTTCGACTCTAGAACCTCTATGTCTTGTATTTTTATTTTATTTTATGCCCCTTGGTATCCTTGAGTGCATAGGTTTTCTCTTGTTCACGGATGCTTTTGCAATTTCCGCCCGTGGAAGTTTTCTCGGGCAAGCAAGGAAAATATTTGAAGAGATTTTTTTGACGTTAATTAAAAACGTGCGAGATAAAGCTAGCTAGAGTACCGAAGTGAGGTGTGGTGGGGGCTAAAATGAGTTTGAAGTGGGTGCTATGTTTTGAAGTAGGCTTTGTTTGTCCATTGATCATTTATTAGGCATAAATCAATTAGTGTGAACTTTAACAGTGTAATTTTTAATGTGTGTTCATATAAGTAAGCTTATTTTTAGATATTCATCATTTCCTATAGGAATAATCGACCTTGCGACTTTAAAGTATAAAATAATCTTGGTTGATGTAACATGATTTATTAGAGGGCATCATGTTGCGTTCCTATCTAGAAATGCGATTGACAAACCCTGGAGATCCGGGAAAGTAGAACCGCAAATATTCAGTGCAAAATCATATTTTAGGCGAATTTTTAAGATCATAAGACAGGCATTTTTGCAATTGTAACTCTATTATGATATATGCGGAAAAATGGTTATGAATTCTTTAATTAAGGGTTTTAATTTCATACAATACTGTTGATTTTCACATATTTTAAAATTTGTTTATGTTTAGTGTGTCAGCTAAGATAACATTTACTCAATATGAATGTTAAATTTATTTATTTATTACATGATGTGCTGCACGGAAATGAATTTAAAGTTGCCATACGTAATTCGATTTAGGCTATTTGATTCAGTTATATGTTTCTTTATACTGTCATTCCAGTCATTCAGCATGACCATTCCTTAATTTTGAGGGGATTGGGATTAGTTCGGTTGCTATCGTACTGGCTTCCCACCCAGAAGGCTCGGGTTCTAATCCCGGTGGTGTTGAATATTTTTCAGTGGTATCTCTATCCCTACTTGAGGTGCTTGGTGGAAGGCACTTTGAGTGAGTACGCCGTCCGTCGGATGGTAGGTTAACCTGCGGACCCCTTGGCGCCTTTCGTAAAGAGCAGGCTAACGCCGACGCCAGGTTTCTCTCCAACCTTCATCCTTACCTGTCCATCCCTAATGACGCAAATGACCTCAGCTGTCGGTCGTCTCCCCTGAATACTACTTCTGCTTAATTTTGACAATTCGATTATAATTATTTGTAAAAATTATTCCTAAGCTTTTTGTTTACCTCGCTCAGCTAGTATGTGATATATATATATATATATATATATATATATATATATATATATATATATATATTTATTTATTTATTTATTTATTTATTTATTTATATTAATATGTACATTCCTAAACAAATAAAACTGGCCACGGACTCAATGATTCTGTAAAATTAATGTACAAAATTTTCTTTTATATCCTGATTGTGTTTCTGAAATTCATAAATAATAGAGATACTTAAATGTAATAAAATGATATTTTGGATTTTTACGAGTCTACTAAATAACGTGGTGATTCATGTTTCTTAGCTGTCATATCCATCGTTGCTCATATTCACCCGTTATGCACATGAAGGAGTAATAAGTTAAGCTTACGACGATGTCAGCGATGACAAGAATACATCGAGGGCATATGGGGACAATCTAAGATCTTCGTAGTTTTTGCTAGTAAATAATTGATGTGGTAGGTGTAGTTGAGGAAGTAAAATATAATTTTAGCGTGGAAGGTCATTTGGATGAAGCTATAATCTTTTGCGAGCCCTGATATTTCAATGGAAAATTGCCATCTGGCGCACCAAATAACGCCAGGTGTGTCTGTCCGAAAATTCACCATAGCAGTTTGTACAAGTCTGACGAAATTTGATGATTATGGAAGTTTTCCGGGAAATGTGCTATAAAACTTTGATTAACAATCATTTTACTTGTAGTTCATGATGCACGCACTAGGAACGTAATGATAATGAGTACCCATTGAAAAGGGATACAAAGCGGTCTTTCAACATTTGAATATTTGACGACATTTCAAGGCTTGTTATTTTCTACCTCGAGTAAAAGCATAGCAATAAAATACTGGGATATTACGAAATATAGGATACTATATATCTCGTTAAATATTTGTCTCTATAGTTTATTGTTCGCATGAAGCAGTCGTGAACAACCCAGCAGTAATTTTTATGATGGTTTGTTAGCCGTGAGCGCTTTTTAGTTTTGAAAATATTTGAATATTTCACGGGAAAGTTTATCTTTTGCGTTTTTATTATAAAATACTCAATTTTATACAAACGTCGTTTGTAATGTTTATTATCTTTATACACCATCTAACTAATTATGAAATAAAACATTTAAAATGCGCGAATTACTATAATACTGTTGATTTGGCCTACAAGATCGGAAAATTTTTTCCAATCCATTGGAGGATTAGGATGTTGCATCAGTGATTTTGGTATTTGTTTTATTTTGTTTGTTTAGGTGGGTTATTCATCGGTGGTGAATGTTAATATAGAAATATGAATGTAGCACTTCATTTTCTTCCTGGGAGAAAAATATCGGATAATAATCACTTAATATAGTTAATAAAGGAAACTCAAACTGAGAGTCCTACGCTTTGGTTCCCGATTAGAATCAAGTGTACGAGTGGATATAAAAAGTGGTGATCGCGGTCTTGCTATCTTATAATTATGTTGCAATAGTCATTTTGTGCCCTCCTCTATGCTGCGATAGAGTTAATTTGGTGCAGTTGGGCCGGTCGGTTCACCGAGACAGATAAATTGACAGGTGAAAAATCTGAGAAGAGAGCACACGAGAGAAGCTGCATGGAACTCGCTGAGTGCGGACGAATGCAGCAGAGGAGGTAGCCTGGACAGAGATTAGGCGTCCACAATGCTTTCACCCCCCCGTCCCGAGTACGCAAGGATTTTCCATAAGAGGAGAGCCGTCCGGCGGTTTTGAGACGGATGAAAACGGAAGAGAGAGTGGGAATTTTGGGGATGCCGCGGGAGACGTAGGGGCTTTTGAGGAAGGAAGGTTTCCGGGAGGGTGAGGAGGGTTTTTCCGCGGGTCAAAGAAGGATCACCACGGAGGCATAGAGGGATGCGTGGGGGGAGTCGGCAGGGGGTGTCGTAAAAAGTCTCCCACGTCTCGGGGGGTCGGCGGTTGGAGAAGCTGGGCCGAATAGATCCGGTTTCGGTGAATGTGTCGAGGGAAGGAACGGAGCCGGAAGTGATGATGAGAAGGAAGAAGACGATTACCAAGGCGTCTTGTGCGAACTTGTCTGTGGGCGAACCGAGATTTTGAACTGACTGGACGACAATTTAAAAGCAGGGCCCTGGGAGGCATATAATGCCTCCTTTATTATGATTGTCTTTTACTATCCTCGAAAGTAATAAACTTTTTAAATTTCTCTAAATGAAAAAATCGTATTCTACCGCTTACAGAGATACCATATTAATAGAAAATTCTCATGCATTCTTTTACGTTTACTAAAAGATACACCATTAATGCAAATGTGGATGCTTGCATAAAGTCATTAAGCGAACACTCCTTTATCTGAGACCTGAGAATGAAATAAAATAGATGGCAAATAATTCTGCTTATAATTCATTCATATCCAATTAAATAAGGTCAGAACAATACAAATTGTTCCTTATTTAACAAAGGATGTATTTTGTCGTGTGGAAGGGTATACGTATAAGCTGATTACATGGGTCCAAGATCCCATTACGTATTTTCCATCGCATTTTTTTATAAAGACGCTAAGATAATGAGACTCTGCTCCCCTTTGATCGTTAACTCACGCATAGAAATTGTCCAGAGGCTTTGAATGGCTGGAAGTCATTTGCCGCATGGTTGCATGATATATATCACAGAATTTTTATCGGGGTCAAAAAGTTTTCGTGAAAAAACTGTCATTTCGGCTCTTCCCGCTGCCCTAACTAATTGGCTTCCATAAAACGAGTGTTAGAAAAAGTGGTACATTACGACCGAGAAAAAGTTTTCACTCGCACAGTGAATTAAATGGAAGAGCCGACTAAAAAGGTACTCTGATGAGAGGAGTATTGCAATGCGAAGAAATGGATGCTTAAGTAAGATTAAGAAACGTTGGGTCGAGACAAGGATAAATGGAGATGGAAGAAACGGGCAAGATCAAAAATGACCTAAGGAATGAGATGTAAAGGAAGGAGAATCGTGGAAGATTAAATAAAAAAAAGAAAAATAAACGAGAAATATCTGGGAACTATAAAGTATGAAGGGCATAAAAAACTTCCTCGTGAAAGAGTGTGTCCACGAAAACACAAAAATATCAGGCGTAAAGGGGAAGTCTGGTTCGGAAGAGGCTGTAAAAAGTTTCATCAAGGGGTGATGAGAGCTGGTGCCGGGGACGGCGCAATGATACGTATAAATGCCATTTTTCCAAGAATCAAGTGTGGGTCCTATATTAAAAGCAGGATTACTTATTTGCCATTTGTTCCATAACTTTGAATACTAAAAAAATGCCATAAACCTTGTTAGGAAAAGCTTAAATGTTGAAATACAACATGAATTACATTTAAAAGTAAATACTATATATTCATATTGCCATGCTGCAGAAATTTTTGCTTTTAAATTATGATCGAGAGAACCGTTAATATTTTTTATTTAGCTGTAAAACTAAAGATATAAAATTAAAATTTCAATTCAAATGTCAAAAATGTGATAGTATAAACCATGGAAATAATGTCAGTAAGTTGAATCAAAGTTTTTGGAGATGTTAGGAAATACTTGGAGGAGGTTCTTCAGTGAGTTTTGTTGAAGTTAATGAATACAGTTGTACTAGCTTTTTTTTATTCGTAAATCATTTATTACAAATTCGTAAATCGTATTAACGATAAAAATCTATCGTACAAATATCATTAATTCCACTTTAATCACTTTTGGCCATTCATTTCTCCACGTCAAATAAAGCGATGGCTTACTTAGCGCTTTTTTAAAATTTCAGTTCGTTTATCTTCATTCAGATTATTGGAAAAGACAATTCCGATTGTATTTTTAAGCATTAATTTCTTATTTTTATTGCAATGAAATATATGGGTATATCAAAACTTGAAGTCACTCCATTGACCAGAAATTGAGTATTACTGTTTTCGTATAAAATATATAAGGGGAAGTCAAAAATGCAAATAAAAGATGCAAATAAGATCATATTATACATAAAATTTGATCATATTATATAATTTAATTGTTTGAAAGAGAAAAAGGAGTTTTTTTAATTACGTTTCAATGCAACAAAATTTACCAGGAGGAATAATATAACAATATATTTCTTCAGTTAATTATCAAAGGTAATTATTTGAGTTAACAAACATATCCATCACCAATCTAATGGTTAGTTTTGACGGACGCCCTGCGCCCCCCTTATATTAGAGATGTAAGGGGGCGCAGGTCCTGTTTCTGGCGCTACCTATTGTTTCATAGGAAGACCTGGTGCCCAAATATATCACATGTTACCGGAGGCAACGACCAGAGTCAAACCCAGATCTGTGGTAAAAAGTGCTAACCGCTGCACTACCCCGCTCCTAATGATCACATGAAGTTTAAAGGAGAAGTATTTTGTTTAAAAACTTATTGTTTGAAATTTATTTTAATTGATTTAAATCTACACTAAATTATTGAGACTATAAGGAAAATATGGAATATATAAAAAATGTGAGAAGAAACTTCTTTTTCAGCATTAATCTGTAAGATACGAGTAACATCTATTAAGTATTGAAATAGATTTAATTTTTATAAAAAATATAAGAGATTTAAGGGTACAAAAATATGATATGAAACCAAACACAACAACTTAATGGTCATATTTCGCCCATTTTTAATTATAAGGAGTTTAAATGGTACATTTGCTTATGATTAAAATATTTTGACGCTATGTTATACATCCAGGCGCATTTGACTATTTTATGCGCAGAAATAAGCCTCAGGATAGATATGTGGGGATAGAAAAACTCTCGAGCACACACAATGTCCTCAAATATATACCGGTCCCTGTACCTTCCTCCTCGCTTTTCTTTCTCTAAAAGGTCTCCTCAGCCAATTCAAGCGTGGCCACATCTTCCTACTTACTCTGAATTTCCTCCCATTACGCCCAATCACATTACTCCTCCATCCACCTGGCCTCCCTGAGACATCAATCTTTTCTACTGGTAAGCATTGACATGCTACGCATGGTGCTTATCTAAAGGGAGAGAGTTCCCTGAATGTGAAAATTGCAAATAGCACGAAAAGGATTTATTGTCCATAGAAAAATTAAAACTTAAAGTGAATTTTTTTCGGAAAGTTAGCATATCGCTTACATCGCGGGATAAAAAATGTGAAGGATAAAGGTCGGCCGTTTTGGGCTTCCCAACTTTACGTTATCACACTAATTTATATTTCCTGTCCTTCAGGCGGCAACTTAGGAGCATCTACATTGAAAACTGACCGATCGATAGGCTATATGCCCTTTCGGATGGTATTGTGGGATAAAATGGTTGTGGTAGGGAGAAAACTTGCGATAGTGAAAGAAGTATTCAAGGAGAAGGAAACTGATGACAAGTACACTAAGTGAAGATGTTAAGAAAAACAATTAATAAAATCATTAATATGTGGTATTATCCTTAGAATTAGAATCCATGCCCTTGGGTTTGGGAGAAGAGGATGAGAGTTATCGGGAGTTTTTAATCTGAAGATGGGGATTTTAAAGATTGTAATAGAAGGATGAGTTCCATATGTCATTCTTCCTTTTACCTTTAACGTGATTTAATTCTCAATCACAGTTTAGTTTTGAGTGAAAGGAGAATTTCTAATACCTGTCAATAATTTTGCATGTTTTATGATAGAAGAAAAGTGATATATCAGTCGTGAACTTCAAATGGCATGAAAGTTTAGAGACGGTCGGGCATTTATTAATTTCAGTTGGGCGTAATGGTCACCACGTCCTGGTCGGGCCGGGTAGCGGTTCGTTTCCTTTGCCTGTAAATCAGTGGTTTAGAGGAAGTAACTCGTACCCCAACAATTAACCAGTATGGAGAATTTCGAGAACGTTGCTCTGATTTGAACCTTGACCCTTTTTGTCCAGGCTTGAAGGCTATCACGCAGAATTACAAAGTTAATTTTTACTATTAGTAGTAGTAGTCTACCGGTTTAGGAATACTTGCGATGAATTCAGGAATACATACTCCAGCATTTATAAGTCTTAACTAACGCAAAACTAAATATCCTCAAACTGCATGTTAAAATAGTTACTTTTTATGTTTTTCATTATCATGTTTTTTTAGCATCCCTTCATTCCATACCAAGTGCTTATTATTGTTCTCGGCTCATTGTATCCTTATTTACCCAGAATTATAGGTACCAAAAGTCTAAAAAATACCCCAATGAGAAGATGTCATTGCATTTAATATTATTCCTCATACCTTACTAGATTAATTCCTTCACAATTAGAAGATCGGTTACGAGCGGTTATGGTAACACCAGCATTGTACAATCAATATTCGACACTGCTGATTGCAAAATATTACTTTTAATTGATGTCAATTGACCATACTTCGTGCTAATCTTTACAATGTGTGCTACATGCATATTCCATGTTATGATGCTATGTCCAATTCCTGTTCTATGGAAGGTTGTCTATATTTTAGTGTCAGATAAACGCACTGCCTGAGATCAGCTCTTCGGGAACATGGTATCCTTATGACTTTTGCTACCGATATTTGAATCCGAGACCCTACGTTCATTAGCCGGCTGGCCAAAAATAAAACTTTATTAGTTGTGAGGGTCTCTAGAATTTGCACCCAGATATACAACCGCGAACTCATAATGCGAGATTTCGGAGGCTTGGTGTCAAAAGAGGAAACGGTTTCCCGAAGTTATCGATTAAAAAAAACGCATTCTGTACGCCAGAGAACTTTGTAACTGAACTTGTTGCAATATAATCATTGAAGGGAAAAATAAATAGAAAATTAACTTAAGTTATGTGGATTTAATAGATTATTATTTCTATCCATTCAATAGTTAAGTGAATTTATGCTCGCCTTTTGCACGAATTACTTAAAATATAAGAACTAGAATCTCAAATAAATTAGTAACAATGATTCTTATACTCTATGCTGATTTTCACTTCAATGTATTACTCATTATTTACTTAGCAGGGATATCTTTGGCATTAGCAGTATCTCATCCCTATGTTAAATTTATAATTAGTGTCAATACAAACAATGTTAATTCTGTGTTTACTTAGGTTTAAAATTAATTGGGTCAAAATTTTATCAAAAAATCCTGGGGATATTATTTTTATCTACATTATAATTCAATCACGTTTTAAACATCAAAAAATACTATTAGTCAAAATTATAAACTATTTCTCCATGGAATTGGATTGTCGGTTTGACCTTATCTTTTTGACCTGAGGATTACGCATCTGTATCGGATAAAAGTAGGATTTGATAGCTTGACACCGATAATATTTAAATAATACTCATTAAGAAGCGAATTTTTCTGATAGGGAACACTATTTGATTTTGAAGAATATTCCTTTTAAAGTAATTAATGAAATCGTAAAGGTAATTTAATACAACTTTAAATTTTAAACGAAAATTACATCCAATTTTTCTACCTTACACTTGCCCAAATAAATAGCCGAATTTGGTTAAACGCTGTCGTAGGTATGTGCATATGCTTGCGTAAAACCCATAATTACAGGGCTACACTCCAAATGATACCATTGGGGTTAATGGAAAGTAGAGCAAATATATTTCCTTCAGAGGCCCTCTATTCTGACTTTGAAAATGACACACCCTAATTAGGTCAGATGGAACCCATATTTGGAGAATTGACATTATAAGGGATAATCCCTATGAACACCCTTCCATTAATAGGAGAAATGGTAACGACGTTGGTAGTAGTTAGATAATGCTATTTCCGGGGATATTGGTCAATAACGTAGATTAAAGTAACCCTGGCCTGCCATGCAAGCCATTAGCGTACGATGCACGGAATCGCTTATTCGTCTTAATTAAATTGATTACATTTTCAAAAGTCCATAACAGATGTAAAAAGTGTATTTTTATATAAATTTTTCAAAATACAGTATCATTAACTTTGTTATGTGATCATTTATTACAAAAAGCTTTCATTTGGCACAAACTACATTAAAATTTCACCCTCTAGTCTGATCTAATCTCACCATTTAAGAATCAATTAGGTCAAAATCAACGGAAGAAGTAATATGAAAATTGAATAAGCAATTGAAAGACAACTCAAATCTCTCTCTTAAGCTCCTTAATTTTGTTATAAATTGGTTTTTTTTTTTTGACCGATCGACGTGCGATATTTCGGCAGGAAATATCTTACGGGAAAATTTTGACATTGGAAATTAAAAGGTCCTACATTTTAAAGTAACTGGAGTGAATAAGGTGTTTGTTGAAATATTTTATTTAAATTCTATCAATTTTCGGATTGCAATCGGACTGGTTTTCCACCTGACGGACCCAGGTTGGAAAAATTGGCGGTTGCAGGAATTTTCATTCGCATCCCGATTCATATTTTGGGTGTTCCGCGGACAACTCTTAAAGAAAAGTACGCTTTTAGTCCTAAATCATCAGTTTAACTATAAATCCCTTGCTGCCTTTCGTCAAGAGTGTGCTAACTTCGGCGACGGATTTCTTTCCACGCTTCGTCTATTCTCTGAAAGTTCCACCTCGACCAAATAGCCCTTCTATCCATTGTCGTGCAAATGACCTCCAATGTCGGTTGTGTCTCTTAATAACAACTTCATCTGTCAATTTTATACCTTGAAAATGAAATAATTATTATAAATTATCCCTCTTACATTTTGGATTAACTAGCCATGACTAACTAAATAATAACATTAATATTTGAATAAATTTTTATTTGAATAAAGTTAGATAAAAGTTGGGTGAAAATTTTTCAAAATATCTCCAAAAGGTTTGTGAATAAAGTTTATCATTCATAATGAAAAATACTGAGATCAGCGTATATTTATAAATACTGCATATTTACTTCCATAACCCAAAATTCTAGCTTAATTTGCAAAATATGTCAGTTTTCTATTATATTTCTCAAAAGAGACGTTAAATGACTTTGATATGAGGTAGATGGTCGATGCGGTTATCATTTTATCCTAAAAATATGAGACACACACTAGGAAATGGGTGTTTTTGAGAGAAATCCTCTCGAGTTATTGAAAAACATTTCCTCATGTTGTTGGCCAGTCTGCGGATGAAGGGATGGACTAGGTATGTATTTGTATTGGTCTAACCTCTTATGCACTGTGGGATCTGAATAAAGTTTGGTCATAAGCGGGCGGAGAGGGCCGTTCGCATTTCATATGGTGATTCATTGATATAGATATTCGTTTCTGTAAATTTATTTGGTAGCCGAGTAGGGCAGCGTGGTAGTCCCGTGGGTGGATTGTTCGACGACTGACCGGAGCGTCCCTTATTGAAATTTGCATTACGCCTCTGCTCACCACCAACTGAACCCATGCCGCGTGATTCTCTGCCTGTAAGGACTTACCGAGAAACCACAGACCGTCTAGAGAAACGACCCCAAAACCTGAAATTGTTAAATCAACAAAAAATAGTTATGAATATGGGATCATCTTTACTTCCATCCATTAAATCAAATGTCTATATATCTTCTTATATCGGAATATTAAAAGCCGAGGTACTACTTGTTTTACGGAAGGAATTTTCGAGTGACTTTTATGCCATTAAAGTTTGAATGTTATGCACAGAACCTAAAGAGCTGGGAAACCGATCAAACCAGTTTCAGGAAAACTGTACAAGAATTTGCGTAGATCTAATAATATGTTACGTGGCTCAAATGAAGAGAAAATGATCACGTTTTAAAGAGTACGTGGAGATGTATTGTATTTGTCTCATACAAGTACATTCGAACTCGTATCACTTCCCGTGTCCTACATCACCATATAAATTCATTCTTTCCAGCCCAAGTAAACTTACATGCCTCTTATCTAGTAAATATTATATTAAGCATTTCATTGCTCCCATAAAATATAAAAATGTAAATAAGCATTATTCATTACAATATTTATTGTATGCCATTGTTTAAAATGCCATTGTTGAATTTCTTCAGTCAAATGGAAAGAGTTGACGGCATTTTATCAATAAACATATATCAAAGAGCGGATTTTTGCATCCTTTATACCACCAAAATTGGTAAAAAGTTGTTGTTTACACACACCGAGCTATTTTTTAGGCCTCAACCGACGATAACCTTTATTTCTCAGTTATTAGGAAAATAGAAAAGTTTATTGATAAAACACAAACCCGAAATTGTACAGCAGGACGGTCACGTATAATGAGCCAAAAATTCTAATGTTTCCCATATATTATAAAAAAATTCAAAGGTGTTTTTTTTTAATTCTTCTTTTGGTACGGTTTTTTAGCTTAGAGAAATGTTGATACTTGGCTTAAGAAAATTATATGAAAGTACTATTTGATTTATAAACTTGTCTAGTAAACATTCTTTTCATATACATCATCTTATGGACCACGTTTTTGTGAAATGATGACATTTTTCATTAAGAAATAACCGTAATGGCTACTTAAAATTTCTAAAACCAATTGGTAGGTTTAGGAAGAAAGAAAAACGTGCATTGAGTTTTTAAATATTACCTCCGTTTCATAAAAATAATCCACCATGGATGAATCTCTTTACATAAAGCAATAATAATTATTTTCTTTTTTCATGCGTTTTTAATGCTATTTACTTTTAAGCTAGGCCAATAATATTATGAAAGCACATGGTATTTGAAAACATATTCCGGTATCTAAACTGATATCACCATATGCCCATGGCGAACGCTAAAATTGTTATGGAGCGTTATCAATCCAGTGCTCGGTGAATACTGGTGAGTCGTTAATACGATAAACCGTTCATGAGATTAAACCAATATTCACTTTATGAGTACTTAGCAGCTCATACAGTCGTGGATGCCATCAAAATTGAGGAAAACCTTCTGTTAATTCAAATGGGGTTAAATTGATTTGGTGGCTACTGTAGACCCACTTTCAAATTCGTGTGTGGTAAATTTTTAAGAGGCCATTAACTCGTGCATCAGGCTAATAGCTCTGCTCCGTTCTTTGCATTGCACATTAAACACAGCCCTTCCCACTTTCATTGGGAGAAAGCTAATCACCACACCAGGTTTTCCTTCACCTTTTCTCCGGCAATTAAAAGTATAATCTTACCCCCAAGTTACCTCACTCTTTCCTATAGAGCTCATGGCTTAACCAGTTTATTAATTTCACCAATTTAAGTAATAATTAAGCCGCGTACTTGAGCACAATCACGCATATTTTACTATCATAGAATATTGTATTTACTCCTTGGTTGCCATTTGCGAGGTGCACAACAAAAAAATAAAGCATAGGTATGTAATGTTGGTATTCTAACGTAACCAACTCGCATCTCACTTAATATTCGTAAGATCTCCGCGTATCAAGGATCTATATGTGTATGTTTATTTATATGCACGCATAAATATAACCAAAAATTGTTTATTAAGGTGAATGTAAATGTGGAAATAGATGGAGCGGTGCAGAAAAACAGGGAAAAGGGACATGTGCTTAAATGCTTCGGTGGCAAAATCTTATTCGGCATTATGAATTATACTTTAAATGAAATACATAAAAATATTAACGCATGCATACGTTCTTATAAACATGGTAAGTATAAAAAGTATCGGGAAAAGTTTCGGCAAAATAGATTATTTCAGATTTTGCTGCAAGGCCTCAAATTTATTCAAAGTACACCGTCAACACTTTGCCGGCAGCTTTCACACGACTCGAAGGCCCCCTGGTAGGCGATTTTCGGAAGGTTCTTAAGGGAACGCGGGAAAGCTACTCTGACGGCACTTAGGGTTCTATGGTGGTGTTATTTGATGGTGAATTTAACTTTTGATAATAGAAAATAGTCTGCTGGTGATATTTCAGGACTTTGAAGAGTGTGGGATATCGTGTAGTGTTGCAGAAGGTCTTTGCAATCAGGCATTCACCTTTGCTCTTGGTCCTCCGTCAGGGCCTCCGAGATGAGTTTAGCGTAGAGCTTTCGCATTGCCAAATTTACTGTGACAATGATGTATATTGCCATCTTATCAATGCCACTACGATCTAAGATCATGCGCGCACCTGACCGTTTGAATTCAGCTCTTTACGCATATGTTATGTGTTTTCGTTGGTTCTTCACGTTGACTATCGTCAAGCGCGGGACTGGTCCTCAACATTCTCTCATCCATCTTTGAAGAATTTTTACCACTAAAAACTCTAAATTGTGACTGATTCTTTAACTCTTAGTAAATCATCACCAACGTCTGAGAACCCGATTTCCCAATTCTAACGCAAAATTTGATTGCGTATCGCTGTTCAGTTGTTCACTCGGTGCGCGATGCGTTTGCACCGATTCAATCGACAGCGGTCCACTAAAAACACGATCTAGCCTGAATGAACGCTCGCAGACGCTTGGCGCGTGTTTAGATAGGTGAAACCCCCAACCACCGGCCCTGCGCGGTGTAAGCGCGCTTGGACATGAATTCAAGTCAGGGAAAAAAATGTTGCTGATAATTTTAATCCTTATTATGTAAATTATAAACACCAAGATAAACCCATGCATCGTCTGGTACATATTTTTGAGGAAATGGAAAAATCACATATTGATTTTTTCTTTACTTGGAGAGACAAGAGATGAATTTAGAAGTACACGAATACACTTCCTCTAACTTCACTCTTTCGACGCCTCGATGCTGATGGATATTTCGCATTCAGATGAGAACAAATTGATAGTGATTTGGCGGTGGGTACTTGTGGGAGGTGGCGAGTGGTTGTTTTGGGAAGGGTGGAAATTTAGGGATGGAGTATTTAGCTCTGAAGGAAACAATAGGGGGATGAAGAGGGAAGAGACGGCATCAATGTGAAAATAGGGCGATATTGGATAATAGGAAGGCATTAAGCATTCATCTCTAAGCGGGATTCCGCAATCCTTATCCCAATAAAGTAAACTAAGCTCTCAAAATATCAAGAAAATGGAAAGATTGAAATTGAATGATAATAGTTACTGTAAGTTGTGCGGCATCCTCAGAAAACAGGACACCACCTCTAAATCTCACACCGATGAAGTAGTTCATTTCTAACTGCGCAATGTTTGATTTGACTTCACTAGCTGAAAATTTTACCGGTAAGCTATTTACTTAGTTTTATAAATGCTTACTCCTTAGTCTTTTATTTGAGCTTTCCCAGAACTGTCTCTAATTTTCAAATAATAATTACTCTTTTAAGTGTTCAAAATTACTTGTTAGTACGTAAGGTATATAACATTAAAAACATAACATTGTACGTAACATTTTTAGGGTAATAGAAGTATTTTACAAATTATTTCCGTCATGATCGAATTTCACCAACTAAAAATTGTAAGTTTTAGAATTAAGACTCTTTCTCTTTGGAAAATTAATAAAAGCTCATTATTCCGCAAAACTTGTACGAAAAGGTTGGAATTTCATATTTTTCATATTAAAATATCTATTAAATTAATATTTTAAAATGTATACAAATGGGTTCCATATAATTTATTTTTAATAATTTTAGATTTTGAATATGATGGAGAAGATTATATGAAACCAAAGAAGTGGGTCTAAAAGATGAACTGTAACCTCACTCTAACCCAAAGATCGGTTAGCGTGATCCCATCCCTAAGGAAATAAAATTTTCAAATCAGGGTAGAAAGAGTTTCTTTCCTTGTGCCACCTTCCCCCCCAAGTACCCAGGGAGATTTTATCGCCAGAAAACTACACGGCAAACCTCTCTTTCCTCTGGAATATTATGGCTTAGTTCATGTATCAGTTTGTAAAATGGTATTTGTCGTGTTTCGATTCCAAATCTGAAGCTTTCTCTAGCTTCCTGAAGCTATTCTTCAAGATCTCATTCAAGTTCTACCCGGTTGATTCCCTCACACCAAATGCATCCGCCTCTTGTTATACTGCCTTCTGGTTGCCTGTGTGGTACTTGAATATTTATATACTCGCTAAAGAGTCTTTCTTCTCTCATTCGCTGAGCATGGACATACCATTCATGTTTTTTCAGCTTCGGTTGTCGTTTTCTTTCGATTTCTCTTTCTTCGGTGAAAAACACAGCTAATCTGGAGGTTAGTTTGACCAAGGACTATGATTCCATGAAAATACGGTATCGGAATAAATATCCAACTTGTATGAGCATAGGCTGCTTCAGATTCGCCGCCCAGATTTTATTTACCAACGTCCTCTATTCAGCCGCATTCGAGTGATCTACCCGCTAGAGTAATGTGTGGATTCCATCTGTGGTATTAACCCGGGAAAAACATTTGATTCACAGGATATATTTTTTGCGTTGCGCGCGACGGACGGCCTATCGGATGACCTATGAGTCTTTGGAGCCTCGTTCTGTCACAAGGGAGTTACCGTAATCTAATATTCTTTGAGCATACAAATTATAGCATTGGAATTTATTCGGAAAAGTTTATCTGCTCTATTCGCTCTCAATAAAATTTTACATTGCATATGTTTTTGCAGTTGTTTAATAAAAATTGAAGAATTTTATACAATTCTATTTCAGAATTTTTTGTGGTCTATGGAAAATTATATCCCAGAGATTGAACGCGCTGCTGTAGTTGATTAATTAAATACATGGACATGTTTGTGTTCTGAGTATAATATTTACGCGTGGTTAATCGTTGTTGCATTAACTTCGGTATTAATAGTTTCCAAAAGTAGATTTTCATGAAATTTGAAGTAACAATTTCATTTAAGTAACAAATGAGTGCGTTAAGAATAATATATAAGGGTAACCTACGGAACTTTAATTATCCTCTCAGCAAAAAAAAAGAAATTACGTTGGCTAAAGTTCATATGGTGATTATTTAATTGCACACTTAATATGCGTTTCCATGGACTCTTCCGTTTCTTACTTGTTTGAGATCAGTTCAACAAATTACCGAGTCATTACTCTCCTAATGGAACGCAGATGAGGCTTGTAGAATTTTTAATGGGAAAAAGATGCGCATCTGTGAATAATATGCCTTTATCTTCGTTTACTCCAGATAAAAAATGGTACGCTTTTCTAGGACTCCGAGAAATAATCGAGCATTAAGACGGGCGAAGGAGGTCGATTCTTAACTCTCTGGAGGGAAATGGGTCATCCTCTGGGTGCTCCGCGTTACTCTCTCGCCTCTTCACTCTTCTTAACCGTCCGTATTATCCTTCTTCCCTTCTGCCATGTCCCTCTTGCTTTTATCTCCACCCCCTGCACCCCAGTCGACCCAAACCTTTTAATAGAGTTGGCTCAGGAATTGAGCCGGAAATGTGAAAGAAACCGTTCCCCGAATTTCTTTTCCGAGAGAAGATCATGTATCCGAAAAATTAAAGTTTGATCCCGGGTTTTCATTTTTCACATAAGAAAGTAAATAAGTTAGAAAACTCTGTGAGCTTTTAAACTACGCTATAAATATTAGTTCGAAAGGAAACAAGGTTATTTTATCCAAGTCTTTGCCTGATCAGTTCGTAGGCAAAAACTGCAATATTTATTTATTTTTATTTATTTAAGGATTTATCGTTGCAATTTGGCAATTGTCCTGGTGGCAACGGTCAAGTCTGATAAAATGATCACTCTTACAATGAACATACATTCATTATCATACTCTTTTTTATTAATGCCACAAAGATCTAATGTTTTTTGCTAATTGTGCGCTGGATTACATCATTGAGTATTTTATACAGTACAAGAATGTGTACAACTTTCGTCACCGTAGAAATTATTGTTTTCTAGCATGTACAACATCGTGAGGCAAGAGGTAAGACTTAGAATTCGATTAATTACTATTCATGATAAAGTTCTCAAATTTGAAATCCGTCGGAAGGGAATTCATGTCCAGAAAAAAGTGTGACTGATAAATTATTCACCTTCTTGATCTATTCTTGTCGCTAATTGCAGAATGGAACCTTTTCTCTCAACTACTAGTAACTCAATATTGAAAACTTAAAGCCAAATAACAAAATATCAGAATAAAACGACAATAAATCCAACATATAATTTAAGCGATATATTTTGTAAAAAAATAATAATAGCTCTTAGTGAATTTGTACTAAGGAAACCTTTGAGGGACAATCAACAAAGACTTGGTAGTAGAAGTTTGTAAAATTCCATCTTTATGCTGATATAAATTAAAAAACAACGAATGGTGTTATAGAAACTTCGAAACATGTTTTAGTCCACTGATAATTTTTTAAATTTTACTCGATATGTTTATTTCTGCTTAAGAATAAATTTAAATATTAAATGTTTATTATCGAAACACGGACCTAAAATAGTACTTCTCCTGAAGTAACACACGATTTCATTCAAACATGAAGGATTATATATGCATATTTCTGTTGAATCCCGTGAAAAATATCCTTTTCTTTACCAAATGTGGTCACAATTTATAGGAGTAGAGCCTTGGTGAAGCATCGTTACCAGTTAGGAATTTCCTATCGGGTGACCTCTTCATGTCTTCATATTTCGTATTCTGATCTGCTACGGTGGTGTGGCTCTGGTGTAGTCAAGGGGTTTCAAAACTTTTGGCAGTTTGAATACCCATCAGGGGATAAGGTAATACTAGTCTCGAGAATTTTACATGTGATAGGGTATACTTCAGTTACAAAGCGTTTATAACCTCTCGCTTGGAGCTTTTATATTTCAGCTCCACTTTAGGCGACACTGAGTTACTTGAGAAAATCAGGACTACAACGAAAGGATTTCCCTCAACGGTTTTGCCACGAAAGTGGTTTGTCTTCCGTTTCATGTGTCTTCTCATCTGGGTTCTTCTTCTATGTTTCTTCTCGTTCACTCTACCTGTTGCTGTGAAATTCATTGAGATATCATGTGGCAAAAGTTTTCCTTTTACTTCATATTTCATCCTTTTATTCCCAGAGGTTTTAAGTATTATTTTTCTGCTCCCATTCATAGTAGAAATGGAGTATAACATTCAGTCATTCGATTCCTTTATTTCCTCATCGGTGTTTTCCTAAAACTTCACCTTTTTGATATTTATAATTCTATGATATTCCTATCATCCGCCTTGCTTTTGATAGTTAGAATAATAAAATTTTTCTCTCTGGATATAAAGAAGAGTTTACGTGAGAATATTGTACCGAAACCCGAAAGTTTTCCTCCAGTTTAAAGCCTCCTTGATTTGCTCTCTCATGATATATGTGCATTTCCTCCATTATATAATCCTGCTTATCTAAAATAAAATTCTCACAAAGTTAAACTTTTCTCCTCCATTTATTTCTAAAAAGCTCCGGTTTTGATAATCGTGCACATTAATGTATTTTTCTAGCTAGCCCTTATCTTGTTCCGTTTTCACTTAATTCAGGCTATACGCTTTAATCACCTTTCCAGTTTTCACGCTCATGTTTTAATCACAAGTACCCTCTTCCTACTTCTCTCACTTTCACTTTCGTAAATTTAGCGCAAAATGCTTAAAGTTCTTTCTTTGATGAGAATTATAGTGGCTGATTCTTAATCTTCTTCATTCCTCATCTTGATGTGGACCAAGAAAGTCACGAGTGAAAGTGGAGAAATTACCTCCGCTTAATTTTTTCTCTTATCTGCTCACTTTAGATTTAAGGAGTAACCTGGTCTTCATACAAACTGTGACTCCCATTCCTGCAAGTTATGCAACGTTATTGTGGCATGGGACCATCTCATAATGAGATCAAACTGCGTTACCTACTCTCATTTATTGCTTGCAGGGAATTTTCCATTCGAGAGTACCCTCGCCAACTTATGCTACCTCTCAATACCTTGTTTTGTTCATGGTTGATCCCTGTGCGTTGACTGAAACTGACAATATTGAGGTGGCCACTTAAATTTCTAATAATGAAGTACAAAACATCACATATCTAGTACAAAAGGAATCATCCATCTACTGTTTGAAAATATAAATACTATTAAAGGAACATAAACATGGATGTGTAAAATATAATGGTCACACATTGAGGTTCATTTGTTTGTTTATGAATGTAAAAGGACATTGATCAAACGCGAATCTCAGGTTGAAAATTAATAAATGTGGATCAAAAATATTCCCTGAGTGAAGCTACTATAAAATATATGGCCACGCTTTTTAAATGGAGTAACTGACTTTTTTCTATAATTTTATTTATTTTTAGTGACCTGCTCTATTAGGACTCAGTAGGATACTGTTTTCAAGATTTTCTTGGTCTACGAAAATTTAAGTATGAATATTTGAAAAGCATTATTTAAAAATAGCAACACCTTATATTAGAAGCCAAAGCAAACATTATCACCAATAAATAGCCAAATTTATGATTGTACTTCACACTAATTTTAATTATTATAAATTTAAGATATCTTAACTACCTGTACGAGTATTTTGCGTGAAAATGACTGAGAATTGCCTTTAAAGTCAAGTTTCATCTCTTATAAGATGATTTATAATTGCAGAAAAGGAACCAGAGCGTTTGTTTAAGTTTTTATTATATGAATAAAAGCTAGTTTTTTAAGGATTTGGAAAAGTACCTGTTTAACAGTCAAGAGAATAGATATAACAACATATTAAGGAGGACAGGTTCATAAGCGTTATCTCACCAAAAGGCTGGCCATAGATTTGTACGCCAGTGAACCGTGAAGCAAATTTATCTTCGATCTGGAGTAGTCGGGAAATGTCCCTTTTCTATGGACGTCTTTTTTGCTTCATTGAGGACGCTCTTGCTCCGTTGTTTATGTAATTATCGTATCCCTGTACACGTGACTAGAAACGAGATATACCTAGGTGAACCAGTGCTTGAACGGAACGTTCCCAAGCGGCACGGTCTCAGCATAATTTAAACCGTCGGCATTCATGAGTGCTGCGGTTACCACTAGTTCTAATATGTCACTTTGTAATTCTAGTTTTTTACCGAGGCACATTTATTTTCAAGGACCTTTTTGAAACATTTTTAAACTAATGAAAAGAGAAAGATTTTTTTTGGTATTCTACCGTTTGAGTTAGTTTTTGGATGGACACAGACAGCAACTATAAATTTCCTTGGTTCACCTGACAAAAACATCCTTACATCCAACGGTATCATTCACTTCTCTTCAATTCCGTATACATTCTACCTCCCTTCATTTCATCATACATTCCTGTTCTTTTCCCATGCGTTCTTTGCTAAGCGAACAAAAGGCACTGTTGTTTCAAATTGAATTTTCTATGCTGACAATATCCATGAATTATTAAAAAATAATATAGGTTAAATTTGAAATAATTCAATCACATATTCGAAAAGTTACTATTAAACGGCACTTGTGAGCAATCAACACACTAAGGGCAAAGTTGAAAGATTTTATTCATCCATCTTCAAAACTTACTTGCTTCACTTGGAAACATTTACCTTAAAAAAATACTCTTAACCGACAGCCTGTTTTCGTTTAAAACTTTACTTAGTTACGGTATTACACATTTTTTAGATGCATTTTTATTAGTAGAGTAGAATTGTCATAGAGTCTACACTGGGGCTACTTCTTCGACCGCACAATTTTACATATTTTTTAAGGTATCACCACTGCAACGGACCAAAAAACGTGTAAATTTTCAGATTCATCTTTGAATGGTAAATTTTGAGTTAAACTGGTCCCCAAGGTAAGGGGAGAAGAGTGGTCGATAAAAAGCCACAGGACAGTACAATGGGAGGGGAGGGAGACCAAAAGCATTGTCCCAGAAAGCATCGCGCGATGGCAATAGACAAAACCTTACCTATCTTTGCCAAATGAGAGGTTATCTATCCTAGTCGCGTCTCGCTATGCGAACGTGGCTGGGATAATTGAGGGCACCGTACAAGATAGAAGCACACACGTGTCCATTTCCAAGGAGATTGCAACGGGCCGCCGCAAATACTGGTCACCTCACCGCTGTAGGATACCGGTTCTCAACGGCGTGTCCATCTGTGATGTTCAATGGAACCACGAGCCTCGACGCCCTCGCTTGAGCACGCGCCTTCATACCCTCAGTGTGGTAAAAATCCTATCAAGAAATACGTCCAAGTTTTAAAAAAAATAATAGTTGGGGTATTAATTAATTCACAAAATTAGTTTCCATAGTAATAATAAAAATTATCACTCTTATTTTCGTATTCTGACTTTTTTTATTCTTAAGTAAAATAAATTCAGTTACATACAAACCACGTAATTTGTGTTTAGAATGTATTGGCTTAAAATAACGTATTCACCAATACTTCTTTGCTTCCTATTGTTATGAATAGTGTATACCATCTTAGTAAAAAATTCCAACTTTTTAATGCATAAACTATAAAACATTCTTCCTAGGAAAATTTAATTTATTATTTGCTACATGTCCTTATTTAATTTTGCGAGTCATTCTACTGCTTTGAAAACTGTGATAAATATGACTTATTATTCGTCGCAAAAAATGCTAGAACCTTATAAATATATGTTATTCACCAGATTAAAGCTTTTTTGTAGTTTGTTAATAACTAATTACAGTGATATTCTTTTAATTAGAATTTAATTACTTTATTTTTCAAATTTCGATGCCTTATGGCGAAATTATTTTCGATAAATTACTAAGGATTCCTTTACTGAAAAGAAGATGTGTTAATAATGCGATTAATATTTAATAAAATAAGTAAGCATCATAGTGAGATATTGTTATCCATATAATTGGAAATTTTTGGATTTATAAACCGCTATTTTAGGGTATGATTTTACTCTACTTGCTGTATTTTAGCCCTAATATTTTGTTTTTACTGTAGCTAATTCAATATTTTTTTCTTTCTTTGACCGGTAAAGAGGCAAAATAATTTAAGATTTCTTGAAAGCTTATGCTTGGTTAAACCGACCACTGTCGGAACCACTTTTTCCTTTACCGCGGGTCTCATTGAACTCGCTTACTCCTTCGAGGTTATTAGATTTTAGTAATTGAAGAGGGTCCGTATTCAACCTTCATGTGTAACAACAACCAGGTTTACAGCTCAAACACAGGGAAGGGCTTACAAATATATGTTCTTCTTATGTATGACTATTAAGGTGGTTTTTATCAAATTGTAAATTAAAATCTCTTCTTGAATGGTCTGTATCTTTTACTTTTTCCTTGTAGTAAATAATTTTAGAGACGTATTTCTCTGTGTTGGAGGGTCTCATCTCATAATTGGGTATTCTAGTAAAAAAATTATCCTTGGTCACCGAGGAACTGTCTGAATCTTTATCCGCCGTTGTCCTCAGAAGCTCGGTCTGTGTATATAGTTCCAGGGTTGGTTGTACTCCGTATTCGTTTTATCTCGTGCATAGCTCCAAACAGTTAGAACTCAAAAGTTTTAATTTATTTCTGATAGCATTGAAAATGAATGAATATCCTGATATTTAATTGGATTTTTATATTTTAAAGTATTTTTTACGTGCATATTAAAATTTTCTACAGTTTCGGAAATTTCTTGGTTTAATGACTACATATAGAATTAATTATGTTTCGTTTTAAAAACAAATATTTTAACATAATTTTTTCCACCTCAAACATATGAATAAATTGAATGAAAACAGTAAGTCTTAATGAGTTTGATAACAATCTCAAATCCTTGACACCAGAAATCCAACACATACTATGCATACTGGGAAACGCACTATCGCATAGAAACAGTAAGTCTTAATGAGTTTGATAACAATCTCAAATCCTTGACACCAGAAATCCAACACATACTATGTATACTGGGAAACGCACTATCGCTTTGGTACTTTCCAAAGAAGGTAGCATTACTAAAATGTTTCATAGCCACTCTAGAATTAATTTAATTTCCTACGATACGCAAATATTTAACGCAGCGTCGGAATCGTCACGAGAGAGTATTTTCAGACAAGGTCCCGCACCACGATGTTCCGGCGAGTGCTCGTGGATATAATCCTACGGACAAACACGGTCGGGCGCGGGACGAACGCTCTGCACTCACATAAATAACCAGCGACCTCACCGCGGAGCAATTAAACTTTTCAGTGTTCCGAATTCCGAGGGGAGGATGAGGGCAGGAAAACCTTCAACAAGCGCCATTTTCCTTGCCCCCTCGCGATCCGTCCGGCGATGCCCCGCGGTGCTCGCCCGCAGCCGGCAGCCGCACTCATCATCCCATTTTCCCTCCGACGCACGAGTGCGCCATCCGGGCACTTGCTCCGTCGGCGAGGGCGAGGCCGTGCGGGAGGCGGGGATTGGCGGGGGGAGGAGGTGTGGGATAAGGTTCGTGTGTGTTTGTGCATGCGTGCAAAGGAACGGGAAGTGAGGAAGACCGAGTAGTCGGAAGGAGGACTCACCCGTCTTCTGAGTTGCAGAGCCCCGCCATACGACCATCCCCACGGTCATTCTCCACATCCGATCTCCCCCGCACTGCTTTAATTCCCACTCGGACGGCTTAAGGGAGGGAAAGTGTATGTTTGGAGGGCGGGTCGAATGGAACGGAGCGGAAGGGGGAGGGATGGAAAGCGAGCGGTTTACTGCAGGGATTACGAAAGGGAGGGAAAATAGTTTTTGAGGAGGTGATAAAATTCTGGAAGAGAACGGGAAGAGAAGGGGTCGTGCTTCTCGAATGCGGGGAGAGTGGTAAAAGAAGGTGGTAAAGTCGGTGAGAGGCAGTGGGGTGGAGAGAGGATGGAAAAAGAAGATAAGACAGATAAGGACGGCTGTGGTTTGAAGGGATGTGAGGAGATGGAGGGTTGGGAAGAGGGTAAAGGGAGGGAGAACAGTGGATTACTGACGAATGTGTGGGACGTGGTTTGAATGAGTGAAGGCGCGGGCGATGAAGGAGAACAGTGGCGGGAGAATTAGGTGAAGAGTGGGGCAAATGCTGGGTAGTGTGGAAAAGACCATGGGGAGGGGCAAAGGGAACAAGGGTAGTTCCGTTGAATGAAAGGATAAGAAAGGAAAGACAGATGTTAGATTCAGACTGGGCTTTTTCTTAGGGCATTTTTTTAAGCCTAGCGCGTATCTCTAGGTATCTGACAATAATGTTCGTTCGAGAGAATTGTGGTAAGGAGCTGGCTTGGGGTTGTTGGGGGGAGGCTTTGAAAATTCGTCGAAGGGAATAGAGGACGCTGATGACTTATTTTTTTAAAGATTGGCTTGACAAGACCCCCTCAAAGAACGTGACTGCGCCATCTCTAATTCCAGTTTCTTTCGTATCTGCTTGAGCTTTATTTTCAATAAGTTGAACGGACGACGGGGGTGGCGAAGAAAATGAATTGCTATAGGGTTCACAGATTTGCCTTCAGATGGTAATTTCTTTGTAAGTTCTGTTCTTCGTAGAATACGAGCCTCTCAAGTTATCTGAGCTTAATAAAGATATTTTTAAACTCTCTTCATTTTCGTTCTGTTAATCTAACGAGTACTAAGTCTATATCAAATTTTAAAACTTTCAATAATTTTACAGATAACAGTAATGAATACCTACCAATTGGATATTATTTGCGGCTCTTTTATCTGTGAAAACCTTTTGATAGACTTTTTGTCCCTAGTTCAGACAAATGTTGTCACCTTACCCATTCGTTTCGATTTCAAAACGAAGTTGAGAATGATACAACCCAAAACTGTTTGCTGGATGACGATCGCAAATAAACACTTACTAATTACTACATAAAATCGGTCACCATCGTACGATTCTGTCACACCGATCAATAGTCCATATTTAAGCAGTTGAAAGTCATCTGCGCTCTTGACTTCTTGTGACCGTGTAAAATCATCTTTAGACTGTGATTGCGAGTATTATAAAAGTACGTGCAATAGTCATATTTCGTTCATTTTGACAGATGTAACTACGCGGTGGGGTTCCTAAAAATGTAGATGCAAGTGATATGCATTCGTGAATTGTCTATCCTGAATGAGTAGAATACTATCTGGTAATAACTGGCTGAGTTGCATGTGAGCCTACACTTTTTAAAGGGTTTCTTTATTTGTTTTGTTATTAAAGTCATTAAAGTATTTGCCAATAGTATAATATCCGTAACGTTTATAACAGATGTCGCTTGGATAATGACGGGTCGCTCCCTTACCACGAGCCCTTTCGGTGGATCATGAGTTGTTATATCTAGGTGGAAGTATTGGAGTAGGCGTTGTGTGGCTGATGGCTTGACACCCCGGCCATACGTCCTTGCGACAAATGGAACCCCTCGAGAGTATAGATGTAGAGAACGTATGTAATTCTTTTAAAAGAATTTTTATTTGTTTTTTGGTGCCGCCAAAAATGAGGTTTTTTTAGGCGATTGGCTCCCCCTAAATATCAATCGTATACAGGTAATATTTACTTAACAGATTAGTCAGGTGATTAGTGTTATAATCTGCTAATCCAAAATTTTTTGCTTGAATCACTCATCAGAAGTGAGTAATATGACTGTACCGATTTTTTTCGGCCGCTCATTGCAAAAACAATGGAATGAGTATTTGCGGAGCCAAAAAAGCTCTGATGCGTTAAGTATTCTGATGCGTAAGCTCATCAAAATACCCTTCAATTCAGTCTTAAACACGAAAATTAAAGAGAACCGATTTTAGCCAAAGTCAGATCTCTCAATTAAATCTGTCTAGTTAGGTCTGTTTCGTCGACCCATCTCCGTGAATCGGATGCTAGAACTTTTCCCTGTGAAACGATAACAAATATTTACCGTTGTTGATGTTTGGTTCACTGGAGGGTGGTGATTTATGACTTCATTGTCCGTAGGAGTATTTGAACGATTCATCGCACTCTCGCTAAGATCAACGCGCCGAGGCAGTGAGATATTGCCGAGGCAACACGCCGTCCGAAGCCTTTATGTGTATAAGAGCGCGCAACGCTGGGACCTTTCGTTTCCTTTACCGGTGATTATCAGTATGCCGTTTGTCTCGTCAAAAGATTGCCTGTGCTGATTTAAGGGTTTCCGTTATTGGATTTCGGTTTATCTCTTAAGTATGTGCCTAAACCGTTGTACCATATTTTTTCTCCTAGAGGGAGAAACCAGATAGTTAGGACGCTAGAGTTAAATATTCTACATCTATAAGTATACGTACCCGGCAAGCCACCCACGGGACCAGTGGCATGGGGTTTTTAGGCCGGCGTTCACCGGCGTTCAGTAACTATGTAAATGTGAGTTCAAAGTAATTGGTTCACAACTGGATTCATTTGCCTTAAATTTTTGTTGTTAAACTTTGATTTTTTGTGACAGCAAAATATTTGCCACGTATTCCAGATGAGTTCTCACCAGACCATAGGAACAATTCATTTTTATATGTCTCACTTTATATTCCTAGAAATCGTCAAAAATGTCTAAGTTGCATCAGAGCGACTACAAAAATCTTTCTTATGTTCTCTGTCCATGAAGTTTTTGTGAAGGTGACGCAAAAATACTTTAACTGTCTCAATTTTTTTTATTTCGAACTCACATGCCATGTACATGGCGTTTGGTTTTCCATTTCTTTTCCCCCAAAATGTCATTACTTTACATTTTTAAAATGTTTAATCTTAAGCCTCATTAACCACATGAAATATTCCTTTCAGCATAATTGCATGGGTTTTTTAAGAGAATTGATCGTGTCGCACATCTGCCTTTGGATTTCAATAAATATTCTCATAATTATTCTAAGATATACGAAACTACTCCGTACTTCTGCCTTTTTCCTAAGTTCGGCTACTTATTTTTCGATTTCTCTCAATGTCATTCGCCCATAAGCGAAATTATTACCATTTTGTTATTTGTGTTCAGTTCTAATATTTCTGGAGATCTTTGACTTTGTCCTTCTGGCCATTCGGCTTGAGATTTTTGTTTGTGATTTAACCTTCCCTCCAAGTCAACTGAACTTGCTTTTCGACGACGCACTCCATCGGAAAATGGAGTCATTTCACTCGAGTGCGGAAACTTAAAACCGGAGTCGACAAATCCGGTGGAAGCATTGTTCCGACAACTGGGGTGGCGTGTCATGCCATCCTCAAGTTCCAGACCGTTTTCCGAGCAAAAAAAAAGTGGGACGTTAACCGGGGTCGAACATGTTTGCGTTTCGCAGCCGCGAGGGCCAAGGACACGGGGTGTGTGTACACGTGGAGTGGCAGAAGGGGCAATGCGGGGGTGGGGGGGGGAGAGCAGTCGAGAGAGATTAAGAGGAAGGAGGAGGGGAAAGGGATAGGGAGAGAGCTTTCTGAGTAGCGGGTGATGATGCCGCGATCCCCGGGACGAATGAATCATTGAAGTCGGGACCAAAGGTTGCCAGAGGACGGAGATCTTAATCCGCGAGAGTGACATAAAAGGCTCCGGAAACATAATGCTTTGATGAACCGATATGGGGTGTCCTCAACTTCCCCTGGTGTGGAGCGAGCGTCAACATTATCGCAGAGCCTCATCTGTTTTACGCGTCATCCAGTCCGTAGAGAATGGGGTCAAAAAGCACACTAATTCCCATTAGCGGCAGTATGCACACAAAGGGAATGTAAGTATTAGGTCGATAGTAGTGTAAGCCATCACAGTTGGCTAGGTCTGAAGGAGGAATCTTTGGATCCATTTGAATTCATTTATTAGCTATTTTAACTCACATTGCCCTATTACTCATTGTTGACAAACGATTCGACACAATTATGCGTAGTAACAAACAATCAATAACATTTAATTCAAGGGGATACTACTTGAAATATAGCTAGAAAAACTATTTTATCATTTTCTCATTTAAATCGAAAAAAAATTTTGACATATGGATTTTGTTAGGAATTTATTCAAACCAGTGCCATTGAAATATGGACGCCCAAATTTTAGTTAACATAAAAAATTTTGAAAACTTATCTCACTACATACGAATTACATATTCAATTAATCAGCTACTAAACTAAGAGCAAGATTATTCAAAAAAACATAAGGAAGTAGGATTACGAACTCGGTAGATAACTATTGGATTCGCTGTTATTTCAGATTCCTGAAATAAATAAGCTTTCCATTCTAAGGATGTAAATCCATAGGTCAAATAAAAGAAAACTTCAGCTTCATTCATTTCATTTAAATGCAGATATAAAACTTACAGATTGATAACTATAAGAAAACCCCGCGCAGCTTCATATGAAGAAGAAATTTAAAGGTCAGACCGATCAAGAATTAAAGTTTTGAACTTTTAAAGATCCTGCTCTATTTAGATTTCATCACGAAAAAGGACAGAATTTTAATTTGCTATACAAATTATTTTAAATTACTATCATTAATGAAAAAATTTATGCTCTCAAGTTTTCAGTTTGGTTGGCCACAAAACATTTTACTGAAAATGTACCTGATATTAGACCTTGGTATTAAAGATAAGAAATGGTTTAGAAAACAATTCATTTTAGTGGCAAAGATTCATATACCCGAGATAACGGAGGACGTAAATATTTTATTCATTAGGTTAAAATAACATAACATAATAGCATACATGTAAGAGGATCAAAGTCGCTGCTAAAATTATATGAATTTCCTGCAACAGATTTTTAATAACTTTAAAGAAAAATGATATTAAATGCCATGCGTTGATAAAAATTCCGCAAAGTTACTACCGAGTTCTCTTTAATAATGTTTCCAAGTGTGCGGATTATGTTTCCAGATTTATTAGATTCCATTTTACCAATAACAAATATTTTTTCACTTATCATCGACGATTTCATTATTTTTCCTACGCGAATTTGCCGCAAAGTAAAATGACTATCAAAATGTGATCATTTTTCTAATTCCGCCCATGAGTTTTATTCTTAGGCCGACTATCCAGTGTCAAATCCCCAAAAGCCACGACAAATATTAAATATTCCGTTATTAAAACTGATAAACACCAATTTATTTTTATTTATCAAAATATAAAACAAACTAGATATCAGCTTCAGGATTTATTATATTATTAGGTAATCTACCGGTTAAGGTAGGTTTTGGATGGACGTAATTACTAATTAAATAATTTGTGGCCCCTAACAAAACACAACATCCTACTCTACATCAGGTCCCTCTTCAGCTCTGAGTACTTTCTTCCTCCCTTCATCCCGTCCAACATCCCTATCCTGTTCCTTCCCTTTCCTCGTTTGCCTAACATTCTCCCCTCAATTACAGTCTTCAACATCCCGCTGCCGGTAAATAACCCCTTCAGCCACTTTTCCTGCCTCCATAGGATTGCTCCCAAAAAAACCCCTCTTTTCGCCAACCATACCAAGTACTTCCTCGTTTGTTTTCTTCTCTGTCCATTTCACGTTCTCCATTCTTCCCCACACCCACATTTCAAAAACCTCCAGTCTACGTTTATCCTGTATGTAGCCTTTACCTTTTTCGGAATAGGAACTAAAACTGATTTGAAAAAGTCTTCCGGCCAGATTCCTTCCTCATAAATACTACGGATCAGCCCATATAGCCTCTTACTCCCACATTTTCCGAAGCCTTTTAAAAGTTCCACGGGAATGTTATCCACCCCCACGGCCTTATTTAGTTTCGTCTCCCTTAATGCCCTTTCTATCTCATTGTCTAATATGCCTGGACCTAAGCTATCTTCCTCTATGTCATGTTCCTTTTCTATGTCTAACTTTGTGGGTCTAAGCTCTTTACTATACAGTTCTTCTATATATTCCTTCCATCTCTCTTGGATCTTCCCTGTGTCAACTATTACCTTACCCGCCTTATCTCTAACTGCTATCGTTGATCTCCCTTTCTTACTTCCCGATAAAGATTTAACTTTGCTGTACAGCGCACCGATTTCACCCTTCCTCTGCATACTTTCCATATCCTCACACTGCGTCTTCAAACATGCTTCTTTTGCTTTATTTGTTGCCCGCCTCAATTTATTGTTTAATTCTTTGTACTTCATTTTGCCTAATTCTGTATTTACATTCTTCAGCTTTAAAAGTCGTGATCCCCTGCCTTGCAGGGGATCACGACTTTTTGAGTTCGCTGATTAGGACCTTCCGCATATTCATCAAAAAATTAAATTTCATGTGTCAACACGCACTTTCTAAAAATAAGGAAAGAACACACGTACTCCTACCAGTGTCGAAAAGGCTTTTGACATGTAAGTGGATGCAAAAAATTATTGCATGCCCTTGCTAACCAGCCGATACCCTTTATCCCTGAGAACGCAGTGTATAGTAAGGAGGTAAAGCGGTAGTATTTGCTCTAGGTTTTACAAAATATTGAGCGAAGTATGCAGTTTTCATCTCTCCTGACCATCCTCTAATCCTTTCAGAACCCCAAGCCTTACCTTCTCTCCTTTCGCTTTGTTGTAAATGCAGATTCTTTTGAAAAGTAGACACATATGAGGTTCAATTTCCATAAAGAGAGATTAACGGAACTGTAATGCAAAAAATAGTATTCCATGAAAGGCAAGATTAAGGTGGTAAAATTAACGCCAACGATGCAATAGTTCAACATTATATTTCTCTTACCCTGGTATTGTGTTTTATTTTAGTAATATTAAAAAGTAAAATAAAATAATTTCTTATACGCTTCAGCTCTGGTTATCTGAACCAAGCCTTTAATTGCTTGGTGATCTATTCTTCTTCAACATTTGATTCTTACACCGTAAAACCTTTTGAAAAAAAATACGATTTCCAACGATTTTTATTTTATTTTTCAAACAAAGGTTTAACAGAATAAATAATCATTGCAAATTCTCAATTAATTTTCAGCGATTAATATAATTTTAAAACTGTAAGAGCGTTTATCGTAGTACTACAATGTCTCACCATTGATTCTTATGGTAAAACTAAAAAGAAGTTCTACCGGCAAATCCTATCATCAAACTCCAAAGATAACACGCCTCAAAAAATTACCAAATTGGCTACGTTGTCAATGGTCATTTTAGCTAATAGCATTGTCGCGCTTGAAACGGGGACACTGGGAATTGCGGAAGGTAGGGGGCAACAAAGCTGTAGAATGCAGTTTCTTCTCTAGAGGAGAGGATCAATCTTCGTAAAATCTCAGGACAGCTGACCGATGATAGTATATGTATCTATTGAGAAGATAAGGTCAGCTTCTTTAAGGATATAAATGCTATCACTACCCTATGTGATTGCTCTAGGATGATCGGTGTAGCTGGAGGCAAAGATGGAGTGGTGGGGCTTTTGCCTTGCCAAAGAGAGGGCTCAGGGTCCGAACTTGCGAAAACATTCATTAGAAAAATACAATGGCATTTCATGAGCTAGCTAGTGACTGAATTTTCTAATAGCATACACATTGCAGGAATACAACCAAACTGTTTTTCCCCTTTATTCATATCCTATTTTTCCTAATCATTTTGATAGCTTAATGCTACTCCTTTCCTTTTTTCCATCTTCCTTCAATTCATTTTTGAGAGAACATTTTTTCTTCCCATGCCTTATCAAGCCCACTTCTTCTGTCGGTTCATCTTTCTCTTCAAATCTTGTCTTAACATACATCCACGTCTTAAAATCACCAACTCCATGCTACTCGTTCTGGTTAGGCTCATATTATCTTGCTCTTTGCTCCAAAAGAACGTCATGAATAAAGTTTATTTGGCTGAAAAAGTCTCAGCTATCAGATCTCTCATTTATTTATGCGTTTGCTGATAACGAAAGTCGAGAGCATTCAACCTCCCTTCTTCCTTCTCTGATACCTAAGTTGTTCTTCGTATTTTCTAGATCAATGATCTATTTTAAAGTATTATTAATAATAATAATAATAATAATAATAATAATAATAATAATAATAATAATAATAATAATAATAATAATAATAATAATAATAATAATAATAATAATAATAATAATAATAATAATAATAATAATAATAATAATAATAATAATAATAATAATAATAATAATAATAATAATAATAATAATAATAATAATAATAATAATAATAATAATAATAATAATAATAATAATAATAATAATAATAATAATAATAATAATAATAATAATAATAATAATAATAATAATAATAATAATAATAATAATAATAATAATAATAATAATAATAATAATAATAATAATAATAATAATAATAATAATAATAATAATAATAATAATAATAATAATGATTTGCTGTGGAACTACCACATTAATTCTTAAATTTGCTCAGTTATTACTTGGGTAATTGACTACATAATGCTTGATCTAAACTAAATTAACTTTCATGCTCGATTAGATTAATTGGTTTAATGTAGAAAAATGACGATAGGGAATTAAAATGTATACCTAAATTAATCGATCAACATAATGATGTGTGAAATAAAGAATTTTAAATGTTGATAATCAACACGCAATAAAAACTCAGAAAAATCGGTCCTTTTCGCTCCACCATAAAAAGCATGTGAAAATTTACTGCCGACATCATACCAGCCGTTAACAATCTTAGGCTCAGTTTAAAATATAGTATGGGGCAGGATAACAGTACAAATTAAAGGCGATTGAATGTCTATACCGATTGCGATAAGTATTTTTCTTCACATTGCTGTATTTAACCACTTTCTTTCGTTTGATGGCTATCAATTGATTACCCCAATTTCACAATTCCTCTTCCACCTTACTTCGTGCAACCTTTCCAAAACCCCTCTCCCACACACCCTACAAATCCCTCCGCCAAACACTCCCCGGTCTCCATCCATCCATCCCCACATCAGTGGTCGGAAGGTCCCCCGGGCGATGCGTCTACTTCAGGCACCCGTCGTATCGCCCACTATCGGTTTCTTCTTCCCAGGCCTGTTTTTTTATGTTAATTTTGAAAGGGTTTTTTCTCTCTGCGCCTTCCTTAACTTTTCCCCGACTATTTCATCCCACCTTGTCAATCTTAATATTCTTCTGCAAAGTGTTTCGTCTTCTAAATGATATTTCGTATATAACTAGTAACGTCAGATTAACCTGAGGATGAGGATTCTCAATATATTCCTCATTCTATTTGTTTTCCTATTGTGCTTTATTTGAGTATTTTACCAATTTCATCCCATCACCTTTTACTTATCTAATATTGAAGATTATTATATTATTTAAATCATGAGCATCCTAATGAATATAATCCTCGCCTAAAATGCTACACACAATCATAGTAAAATTCCTCTCATGTTTGGGAATCCATCATATCTTTAGTTCTGAAAAGGCATTGTTAAATGAATTGAGGTATGCTGGAAGATTGGGTATGGGCGTTAAGCGTACAGCCAAATAAAATATGGCATAACTCTATGTAATGATTTGGTTAGTACATACAAAGATTGAAATAAACTATTTACGTTTCACTTATTAACCTGTGTATGACCCTTAGCTGGATAAAATAGAGGCACGATCCTTATCTTTTTGCATTTTATAAGGTAACTATATCTATAATTACAGATTTCTTGTTATTCATTGAATAGTTTTTTATCAGTGGAGCCGGAGATTTAGCAAATATTTTGTGTTGAAAACCGTTTGACAAGAGAAGTCAGTAAATTTGATGACCAAAACAGCATCCTAAATAAACTACTTGGAATTTGGCCGTCATGAAAGGGCAAGAAAGCACTTAGTGAATTCCATTATGAAATATTGGCATGGCTCTGGTTTCCAAAATGTGGGCCATCCCCCGTTGCCAAAGACTTATTGGTGCCAGAGTATACAAGGAACAGCACGGCTGATCCTAAGCAATGACGGCCTCCCAAGACGCTCCTTCTCACTTGGGCCTGCCACTCACGTTATCCAATGCGTACTCGGGATAATGGATGGCGAGATGAGCGGATGAAATATCCTTCCCTAACAATTCCCATATTAAATTGTTATCATTGAAATGACATTAATATTTTTTCTACAAAATGGAATTTTATTTGGCAGGAAAATATACCCTAAATAATGAATATTAAATTCACATACAATATTCTGAATTTTTTTACGTTATTCTGTAAAGATAGTGAAATAAAACAGATGGTAAATTTTTCCTTCGATCATTCTATTCCCCAAAACCATTCATTAATTTGCTAATTGATTTCTCATATTCTTATATACTATGTATAAATAGGAAAGATAAAAACTTGGGCAAAAAGGGAAAATATGTATGTATATACACCATCTATATATTCATGTATATGTGTATGTGTATATATATGTATATATATATATATATATATATATATATATATATATATATATATATATACACATATGATTGAATTGGTAATTTAGTATATTATCTATAGATACGGGATGAGAATCAAAATTAATAAAACAAAGGTTACGTATCTCGGAAGTATTATGGACTAACATGGTCAAAGTACTTGGGACGTAAGGAGAAGAATAGCGCTAGGCAAAGAGGCTTTCACAAGGAGGAGGGAGTTGATGACAGGGTCGTTGAGTAAGGATGTTAAGAAAAGACTCGTAAAAACTTTGATATGGAGCGTAGTTATATGCGGCGTGGAAACGTGGTCATTAGAGAGGTGGAGGATAGATTGGAGGCTTTTTAAATGTGGGTGTGGAGAAGAATAGAGAAGGTGAAATGGACCAAAAGGGAAAAAATGAGGAAGTACTAGGTATGGTGGGTGAAGAGAGGGATTTGTAGGGTGAAATCATAAGAAGCCAGCAAAAATGGATGAAGTGCGGGTCAGCAGTGGGATGTTAAAGACTGCAATAGAGGGGAGAAAGTTAGGCAAACGAGTAAAGGGAAGGAACAGTATAGGGATGTTCGAAGGGATGAAGGGAGGAAGGATATACACAGAAAACATAGGGGCTTGATCCAGAGTAGGTAGCTGGATTGTGTTTTATTATGGGTTAAGCACACGCACTCGGTAGGAAATTCTTAGATAAGTGAGGGTGAAGGAAAGCTGAGAAAGATGGAAAATTAAGTCATAAATCTACAGGTTATGCCTATTTTATATACAATGATGACCCGCAAGAGAGTTTCTATTGATTGAGGTTGATTGTTGGTGTATGTTAAAGTTTCCTAGAAGGGCGAGACCAAAGACAACGACGCTTCTCGATCAGCATTGTCATTGTCCGTGACTTTGTGAAAGCAAATTGTTTTGGGGACTGATACCTTTCGGTGCTACTATTCGTACTCTTTACTCTTTTATTATTTAGGCAAAATATGCGTCATATTTAAGAGGCTGTAGGGCTGCAGACCGGTAGGATAAGTTTTTTCACCAGGTGTCGACTCTGGACACCTTTTAGCTTCAGCTAGGCTGTGTGATTTTTCCGGTACCAAATTTTCCTTGGAACCCATAGGGGAAAAAGGGAAATGGGTTGTATCTCATATACTGATATCTGATTTTCAATCGCTATTGGGCTTAGATTTAGGTGACTTCTACTGTCACATATCAAATCAACTTTGGGATTATTTACTGAGATACTTAACCCACATCTGTCCTTATATGTAAGATTCTAATAAATACCGTGGTTTGACGCGGAAACTCAAGTATCCAATATACTATAGACTTAGTCACGCCTTTTGAATTAATTTTTGGAAACTGTAACTTGGTATTTTTGCTCTATTTTGTCCTTTATATTTTCTTCGTCGCATTTAATCCCTTCATTTCTTCATACAACAGTTTTAAAAGATTTTGGCACGTGGATTTTTTTTATATATTTTTAATTATCACAATCTCCGTTGAGGCAATAATTCTTTGTATTCAAATTTTGGCCAAACTTATGCAAAATAACGGCCCTCAACTTTCTTGTTACGCTTTTGTAGGATCATTATCATATGCATAACATCGGTCGAATGTGCCTGCTTATTTTAATTAATTATTTTCTTTTGAAAAGTCGAAATAAAATAATTCCAAGATACTTTTTAAGAGTTTCTCAACGCAGCACTCTTTGTTATTCTTTTATGAACTAATTATTTTAATTTTGTTAATATTATTTGTATCTGCATTATTTGCGCAATTCGAATAATATGAAAAGTATTTATGGAAATTCACCCTTTGCTGGCTTGATACTTTCCCTAAGTTATTTTTTAATATACAAGAATAACAGTCTTTCTGCTCAGCTGTAAACCTTACGAAGTTAATGTGCGTGATAGATGCTACTTCACCTCCCCTTTAAATTCTATCTATGAATTTAAAATATGACAAACTGGAGAACAATAGAATATGACATGCTCCAAGAGCTCTCTCTTTCTCCTGCACTCAGCTGCTGAACTTGAACTTCAGAGTGACAGTTGTTCAGTAGGTTTTAATGCAATTACTCCAAACCAAAAGACCATGGTAGACATATTCTCCTGGCATCTTCTCTCAACTTGTACTCAATTATTACCTGGAAAACAAGCAGACTAACTACCTATCCCTTGTATGTAGGTGGGTCATCAAGAGATGGAGAAAGGAGGGTGGGGATTTTGTGGGAAAGCATTTTCGTGGACATAAGCGATGAATTTTTGATTGGGTGTGGGTGTACTTCGAATGCTTCATGGAGGTCCAATATTAGTACTTCGCCTGCGATTCAGAAGATATCTTAGCTGTTTGACGAAAAATGTGTATTTTTCATCGTTTTACCACTCCCCATTCTCGCTTGCCCCTACGGCTAGATGGATTTCTTGGGGTTGACAATCGTCCCTCTCCGGTAAATTACCTTAAACTCGGATATTATCATCATTATTTTTACACGGGGCAATATCTATGGAGGGTCAGCCATAAGCAGTCCTTCTCTAGTTTGTGAAAACCGGTAGTGTGAGTGAGCACATAAGATGACACGCTGGCCATTTGGCAGACTATGTCGTGGGATGAATGCGGTACATGCATTGAGTATTGAAATACGAGGGTGGTCTGAAAAGTTTCCGACCTAACAAAGATATAAGTTAATTCACTGTGGTTATTAAAATATTGTTTCTATGTGATGTGGACGGTATTTCGTATGTGATGAGGAAGTTTGTTTGCATGTGATGTGGAAAGGCCATTTTATGTGAGAATATTTTGTCTCTTATCTTTTATAGTGCGTATATGTATTTAATTTTCGTTGTAAAAGTTATCTTTGATCAAACTTGAACGTTGGCACCAGGAAAATCACCTAATTGCAACGTAGTTCTAAAATAAATAAATAAATAAACGACATTTTTTCTGAAATTTTCTACGGTTGGAAACTTTTCAGACCACCCTCGTATTAACTATCTTTCTTGGCTTGATTTCAGGACTATTTTCTGAGCATTAATACTAACACTTAAAATGCGAATATATGCATCATGCTTTATTAAGAAATCCACGACGAAGTATGGCCTCAATTTACTTCTGTCGTTGAAATTAACTGATATTTTTAAATTTGGAAATATCTTTCTTATCAATATGCCGTCCTCTTAATGAAAATACTGTAATTCGTCGTGTCCAACCATAACCCTATCTTAACATAAAATATCGGTTACCCCGTGACACTATTTGTAGGATCGCTTACTTTGTTTTGGATGATATTATTGTTTAAAGTTGATATTTGATTCCTGCCCGGTCAGATTGTTTACAATGGAAAGTCAACCAGACAGGAAGCTGCCTAATGAATTATTAATGATACCCTGTATGAATGCTTAAAGACCACAGCTGACCTTATTATGCGTTACTTAATGAAAACATCTTCGTGGAGAGTATCAAGTCCAACCAACCTTTCATGGGACCCAAAAACTGAAAGAATACAAAGGCATATTTTTTAGAAGTCAACTCCATGTTGGAGCTGGACCTGTTTCGGACTTAAGTGCGAGGAATGTTTCACGACGAAAGAACAGAGAAATCACATTCACTATTTCTTTTAGCGTCATACTTCGATGGATTGAACGTAAGCATCAAGGACTAGCAAAGATGAGCGATTATTTTCCGTTGTTTGTGTTGCGTTGGGAGATTGGAGTTTTACTAATTCAAATCCATGGGAGGAAATGTAGTTTTCAGAGCAAGCTAGTTTCTAAAAACATTTTTTATAGAAGGTTTAAATGAAAGGGTTTGGAGAGAAAGTAGTTTGGGGTTCCCATCATAGATGAAGAAAACAAGCGAGTGGTCCGTATTGATAATACTCCTCTTCCAGATCAGGGATCCTTCGTAGACGTTTTTGCCCAAAGAGTGGATACAAATATATTACCTTTTAAAACAAAATAGTGGGAGCTAGTAAAAGAAAAACGGAAATAAAACCGTCTACACTCAGAGAGAGAGATGGGTGGTCTTTATCAAATGATACAAGTATTAGTTCTGTTAGGCTAAGTCATTCCCACGGCTAGCATCCCGCCCATCACTGGGGAAGGAAGAGACGGGTACAGGATTAGATCAATGGAAAATTAAGATATGACGAGGGATACAATCGCCTGTTGAAAGGAGAGCTAAAACAATAGAGTTCTTAACTTCCAACGAGAAGGATTTTCCTGTTCAATCATGAAGAGCTCTTTTCTCAGAGCATTTTTCTCATTCCTGTGAATTACGAAGTGTGACCAAAGTAGTGCGCGACGCCACTTTTGGCCTACTAACGCAATTCATTTATTAGTTCTTTAACTCACGTCATTCTAAAATCATTAACTATTGGATTACATGAATGTGGAGCAAACCATCTAATGGACAAGTACGATGAGTCTTAATATGCGAAGTGAAAAAATACCATATAGCCACTGAAAAAAATATCTCTACCAATCAGCCATCACCGAAAATGCACATTCGGAATTAATTGATTTCAAAGACATTATTGTTTGCGAGATGAAAGCAAAACTACTGTAAAATTTTCACGGAAAGTGGTGGAAATAGCCAAAAACATTCTGTCTGGAAAACTAGTCCTAGATCTCTTAACCTGTGAGAGAACACCCGCAAAGGACAATTGCAATGATCAGCCAACCAAATCACCCGGAGTCAACCAGTAGCCTCTATGTACATGTATCGGCTAAAGCGTCCAGGAAATCACTTCGACCTGAAGACGCTCAATGAGCGGAAGCAAAACTGTCGTCACCGAAAACAACGTGCTTGACGCCATGTATGAAAGAAGTATGAATCCAAGCCTACACGTCAACATTACCCCGACAAGTTATTTTCATTTCTTGGGATAATTTTGCCGCTTGTAAGGTGTGTAAAGAACACCAATTTAGCAATTATAATACGTATATCATTTAGGCTGTCTACACAATTTCGCGCAGTGGTAACAGCACTGTAATTTAGAGCTTTAATCTTCTTAAAAAAACATAAGAGATTTAATCTCCTTATGATCAGGGCGGCTGTGGAAAATAGCAAAAGAAAATATAGGAACGTATTCGGACGAAGGCATCTCAAACTTTACACTGCGTCGAAATATTTTACTTAGATAACTCCTCATAAATATACTGCTGGAATATGCAAAAATACCGCTAGATCATGCAAAATGCAGCAGCAGGACACTCCTTAGAAGCTTCTAGAACTGTCAAGGCCTGAGAATACCATAAAGGTTAAAGGCTTACAAGGCGGTACACGATACATCAGTACAATTATGACCCTGAAGAGATTATCAGGGCATGATAATGCAAGGGAAATTTCGTCAACTTCTTAGATAAAAGAGGTCCCAGTTCGGATAGATTTGATGGGGATTAAATGGAAATTAAATAAGGTCCTCATATTCGGCTGGCCCTCAGAGCATTGCACAGCTCAAATCAAACGGCGAGTGGTGAAACAAACTCTTTAACTCTGCAGTTTAAAATTGATTCTGCAATTGAAAACGTCAACTAAAGACAAGGAATGAAAAACTTACATATTGGCACACACGTGTATGCCTAACTTTTTTATACTGATTGCAATACATAACTGTAGAACTCCATGGAGGAACACATTTTCACTGTAAAATGTAACTGACTCCATTAAAATTTTGTCGTCGTGACTCGTGTTCAAAGGAAAATCTGCCCGTTACTTATATAGAAGTATTATCAAATGTATCACTCGAGCTGGGTGTTATGTATGACCTCCATCAAAACTAATAATTGTCGAATTCCTTCCAAAATTTTACTTCGATCCCCTTGTTTTCCCCTTTTTGGGTTTTCAGAAGAAGAGGGTGAGGAATGGGTGCTAAATAAAACACGAACGGAGCTCAGAGAAGAGCGAATCGTGTTTGTTGGGGAGTTGAGTTGAGCCCTCCCCTTCCCTTAAAGAATACCAACCCCATTTCATTTCCTTTGGCTTTTCTCAAGGGCTTTTCGGGCTGAGAGAGTCAACTTAAGATCTCTCTTTCTATCTATCCCCCTTTCTGTTCCCATCCCTCTCTGAAAACCTTATTCCTACTCAACTAGTCTCTCTCTCTCTCAGTTCTCAATGTGCAATTCCTTGCAATCAGTTGTGACAAGCTTGGCTCATGACCTCCTTGGTCACATATCACGCTCAGCCTTGCTGTAGACAAACCGATCTCTGCAGACAAGATTAGAATATAAGCATCCTCTTGAATCGTTGGGTATGTAGTGTGTCAACTAGCGTTGCTCCTGTAAAATATGTTGAAGAGATGAATGAGAACTTTCCATTAGTGCTTCCTCAGAATTAAAAAAATTGCAGGTAGAGTTAAAGGTTAATTTTTGTCCAATGATTGAATATGTAAATTCCATGTTATCCTTTTGAAACGAACATAATAACTCTGATGCAACAAGTCCACGCTCTATGCTCCGGAGTCTCAATCTGACATATTCTTCACATTTTAGTTGCATACGCTTACAAATTTTTAAAATTTCCTCTCTATCAGTATGAATAGGAATAAATTCATTTCCTTATGAATTATTTTTAAAAGAAAGAATTAAATAAAGTGATAAATCATTGTATATAATCTAAAAATTTAATTTTTTGCGTTTAAAATTTGCTGTATTTTAATTGTTTCTCCTCCAATCCTTATTGAAATTGATTGGTAGCTGTATTATTTAGTATATTCTGGGTTTTTATAACATAATTATTAGTGCGAAAAAAATTACCAATCCAGAAAAAACTCGTTGATCACGAGATTCATATTTGCTCCGGAGTCATCGTGAATTGCACCAACTTTCGGTTGATTCATGGGGAATGGCGTTCGTTGGTGGAGAATAGGAAAGAATTTAATAAATCTGCTCGTCTGATACTTACACTATATGTTCACGAATGTATATAATGATTGGGGTTGGGACACGATACTACCCGTTCATAGAAAGTATCGTAAACATGTCAGAAATGAGAATGAGAGGCATGTAGTGGAAGCCAAGTCATGTAAAAATGAATTCTATGGGAAAAAGCGGAAGGTCTCTCGCGTAGGAGGAAACACGGAAGCATGAAAACATTTGAAGGAATTGCTGATTCATTGCAAGCCGTGGCCAAGTGTATGGTTCCATTTCTTTTGTAACTGCGAAATATTTTTTTTAGATTCATTAAGGTGCTCTATAAAGTCTATATCTGTCATTTTACCAGCCCAAACCTGCAACGGTTTATGGGAACCTAGGTTGAGTTTATTCTTTTTTTAGCAGGGCATTGTTTTTTTCGCTGCTGTATTCAGGCGGAGCTCTGAATGATCTCCGCTCATGGAAACAGGCGACATTTCTACGCTACCTCCGGATGAAGAAAAAAAAAGGCATTTTGAATGCATGAAAATTAAATTTTTGTCTCTCTCTTTTGTGAAAACCGAGGTAACGAGTACCAGCCAATTATCTTAAAGTGTCAATCGCTTGCGTCAGGCGTATGGGAGTAATGCGACGACAACATAATTGTGCTCAAGAACGATTTCGTTTTCCTGAGCTAAACAGGTCCAACCTTCTATTTAATACCAACCGAATCGAATGAAATCATAATATGCACAAGAATCACCCTTGCATGTCTTGCGTAAGATGTTTTTTTATTAAATAATGCTTATCCAGATTACTCCGGGGCCTCTCAGAAATTGAAAAAAAGCATACTTATTTCAATTCCCGTGTGCGTACATATTTTAAAGCGTATGGATTCTTGACGACTCTTAGTGAACAAAGGCGCCACCATGCAGAACGGATGCACGGTAGTATATGATTCAAGATGATGTATAGTAAGCGGGCGCAACACTCGTTCCCGACGATGAGTAAGTGAGCCATAAACCCTGAGCAGAATAAGGTGTTTTTTAACGAACTGCGTTTCGGAGGGAAGGGTGGCGGAGGGGGGTCGGAGGAAGGGGTGGGAGAGGAGGAGGAGGATGGGATATCCCACGGTCAATTTTTCTCCTTCCCCCACCCCCATCCCCCATTCCCACCTCACTCTCTCTCCCAGAATCGCGAAATAATTCTCCTCCGCTCATTCCGTTCCCTAAACTCCTCCCTCATAAATATACGGCCAACGACGACGGCCACACGCACACGTCCACACGGCAGGCGGTGGGGTGGAGGAGTGGCAGGGAGGGTTATTATTTTGTGAGCGACGTCTTTAGCAGCGGGGACGCTTTCGTCCCCCGGACCCTCTCCTCTTTTTTTTCCTCTCTCTCTTTCTCTCTCTATCTCCCTCTCTCGCTCGTTTATTTATACTACCACTGTGGCGACACTTCCCCCGACACCACGAAGCTCAGCCTCCACCCCCACCTCCCACTTCCTACCTCCCTTTCCTCCTTTCTCTCTAAACCCCGTCGGAGAGATAGGAGCCGCCGCCACCCAACCCCCTTCTTTTCGTCTTCTTCCCGACCGACGGACGAACCGGAGAGAGCGGCGGAGGGACGAGAATGGAAGAGAAAGGTTGAGATGTCGCACGGGAGTGGAAAAAGAGAGTTTGAAAGGAAAAAATTCGTCATTTACTTAGTCCCCCTTTATTTTTCATTCCACTCTTCTCTCTCTCTCTCTCTCTAGCTTTTCTGTTTCCCTCTCCTCGCGCCAACCCACATTTTGCATTTCAATTCCTGATCCCGGAGCTCCCTCCGGTACCCTCCCTCCTCCTCCCGACTCACCCCTCACTTCTCCATCGCCCGCCCCAGCGGCGTCCGGGAGCACAACCGGGTTTTTTTTTATATCCCCTCACCGTTCTCCCCCAACTTTTTCCGCATCGTCCCCGCTTTTTCCACTAGCGTGTTCCCTACAACCCGCGAGACCGTCCCACCCTATATCTACCCCCCCCCCAGTCGCCTCCAACACGTCCAACGAGTCCAGGGCAGGGCAGTGCGGCGTTTGAATCTCGCGTCGGGATGTAAAAATTTGACTTCGCGGAATTGTTTTGGAGTATCGACGCTTCGCAGCGCAAGCGTTACACTTTCGCGCAGGGCCGACGTGGATGAGAAGGGGCTGGATATTATAGAAATGATGTCATAGAAACGGAGCGGAGTAAATCAACTGCATGAATTAATTCAAGTCGGTGTTGGTTAACAGGTCTAGGTCATCGTAACGATGTAGGAGATGGTGAACTTTTGACCCCTTGGAAAACCTGAGAGGAATTCATTGAGGAGATACGCCGGTAGAGCACACACATATGTACCGGATAGTAGTAAGACGTGCAAAAATAAGGGTTTTTTATGGTCAGAAAAGAGCGAGATGCCGTATATATTTGGAGAGGGCAGAAGAAATGTGGGTGTAGTCGGTAAGGGAAATCAAGAGCGAGCCCGATGTTGAGGCGTGTCACCGAAGATAGAGTAGTTAAGCACACATTTCCCCAACAGAACATTGCATTGTAAAATTTAAACAAGTAAGTACTGTCATTACATCGCAACAGGGCAATGTGAAGTGTTCACATGGCATAGAATCAAATCGAATGAGTCGTTATTTGAGGCTTTTGTCGTGTTCACACGCGTAAACACACATGTTCTCATGAAGGAGGACGTTAAAAGTCTTTAAATTATTTGCGAAATGTGATGCAGTTTGGTTACAGAGGGGACGATAATGAGCAATTTTGTTGCAATGAAAGAGTGTGAAAACTGCGATAGGCCGAAGAGGGTAATAGTGTCGGTTGTATGTTGTTTTCATCCGCAGCACACTAATTTGAAAGACCTTGATGGACGTCTAATAGCATTCAAGGATCATCCAAAATTTACATCTAGATTGAATACTCCCCTCGGTAGGAATTACTTGTGTATATGTCACATTAAACATTCACTACTTACTAAGGAGTTTCAAGATACTATTACTGATACATCTTCATTCACTTTCCCTTTTCTCTATGATAAGTTGACGTTGACGAAAACTCCCAACGTCCACGCCTCTTGCTTTCATCACTTTAATATGTTTTTGGCAGGGAGAACGCGATGCTAGAATTAGAAAGTGGCTTACTTCAAATTTGCATCGACATGCCGATGGTAATTTTGCGTAACGTGGTGACGCGAGTAGGAATTACTACACCCACGCATTCGATGCGGATTGCGACTTGCCAAACGGTAAAAGTGCAATATTGTGCACGTTCAAAGGCCAGAATCCCTGCTAGAGCGCTCATCCCTCTTCTTCATCCGTTATAACCATCACTCTTTTTTCTCCATCCTTCTTCATCCCTTCCCATGCCGTTCCGCGCGATAACTTCGTTTCCGAATCTACCTTTTCCCCACCTTCCTCTACTCATTCTTTTGCCTTCTCGTGTATATATATATTATACATATATATATTATATATATATATATATATATATATATATACATATATAAGTTTTTTGGTTCATTCCCTGGAGCCCAGGGAAGATAATGCATTCAGGCGGCTTCGCCACCGACGCCGCCGCCCGTCGACGCCTTCTCGGCTGCTCCCGCCCCACTGTCCGCGCGTCAAATGAAATGTCAGGAAACGCTCTAATATAAAAAAATAAATGGTAAAAAATGCATTTATTTCTGTTCTCTCTCTTGGTGTGAAAGGGACCGACTGTCGTCAAGTCGTCGAGCAATGAAATCGGGAGAATTTTTGCGTCGGTTCTTTTTATTTTTTTGAATGTCTCTCCTCCTCTCCCCATCCTACCCGCTTCAGTGAGTTACACGGCGTATTTAGTTTCTGCACTTGCTCACTGCCTTCATTTTCGGAATGAGTCAATAAAAGGAGACATTGCTCGCGGCGAGGCTTTCAAGTTTTGCCGAAGCGATTAGTAACCCGTCCTCACTTCTTTACGCCGTCATTCACCCCCGACGAGGAGTTGGCAGCTATTATGTGAGGGTTGGCTGTCCTCTTTTATGAAGTCCCGTTCTTTCTTTACGCATCACCGTGCAATCAGGGATAAGTAAAAACTTATGATAAAGAAGGAACGAGGAAAAATCTCGCACCAACGAATTCAGTCGCTAAATCTCACGAAATATGCATGCATACCTTTATAGATTTCACTTTCTCAAGGCCCGAATTGTGAAGTTCCAGATGTGACCCGGTGGAATTTTAACATATTAATGACCAAAAGTTGCAAATTTTTAATAAATGATAAATTTATTTGCGTTCATTTATATGCTCATCTTCGTGTGCAGCATATGTTCAAGAGTCGTCTTGCATACACACTTTCATCTAGAAGGGAAGAAGTAGGGGGAGAGGGGGAAGACTATTGGAAGGAGGGTGGGCAGAGGATTGAGAAACTGATGACTGGCGCCGCTGCATATAAGATCGTATTTGCGCCAGTTCTGCATATTAAGGGAAATGTAAAAAAAACGACCATCGCCGAAAATAAATTCGTATACTCGTAGAAAATTGCAACTATTACCTCATTAAAAGAAACTTATTGAAATCATCTCTTCGAAGCGTAACGTATTAAATGTACCAGAGCGTCTATCGATAGATCTCTTAGATGTGTACATCTGGGATGACCTTAATTGCATTTCCATCGTATTTGAAGCGTTAATATTAGTCTATCCAAGGACGTTCGGGTGAGATATTTTACAACAGAACGCCTGTTTGCTTGGATGCCTCTTAAGTGCTAGACTCCTGAAGCCACGCTTCAAAAACCATACATTTACATCGACTCAGCCTCACAATAAATGCAACGTTCCCATTGAAAATTGTACTAGGGATATTAGAAGAGATAGGAATGGAAACAAGGACAATAGAATTATTAGAGGAGTAACGGTAAATTGTGTTCATTCACCCTGAAAATTTCATTTATTTAGCATTGGAGACTTGAAGACTAAGCGGACAGGAATTCTAAAGAAAGAAATAAGAAAATGGAACAGTGAAATTAATTTTAGATGACAATTTAGATATATCAACGTTATTACAATCTGATACGCATGGTCTCGGTGAAAGTAATATTGCTGAAGTTTGTAAGGCAGGAAGTTTTTGAAGGTACTTATCCCCCCATCGTCATCCGTATCCTATTCGTTTGGATTCACACTATCAGAAATACAACTACATTAGCCAAGTAAAGGGAAACCTATCAGATTCATTGAATTCTGAAAAGCTACATTTGAACCTTTTTTACCGTCAAATATCTCCTCCTCGTACACATATTTCCTCGGTAATTAATCGCACGTTCCTAAAGCAAACGGTTTTTCATCATGATCCATTAAAACTTGTGACGTTGTGCTTGGCGCAGCGTCACTTGCCCAGTTCGAATACGCGCGCCCCTCTCGCGAGCCGTAGAACGGCGGGGCGCTAGTTGTGGGCGCCGACAATGTATGTAAGAAAAAAAGAAGAGCGGAGCGCGCCGCGCGCGGAGAGTGCCGGCCAACACGTGGGAAGCAGAGTTCGTTGTGAGATGTCCGAGAGAGAAGGTCGTGTGCTATCATCGTCGAGTCACCGACAGCCTGCGAACACCGGGGGTGCGCGTGCCAGCAACCGACCTCGCCGTGTGGGCCCCCCGCAGGCCCCGACCGGAACATCGGGACCCAGCAGTCGACAGCGAGGCGGCCATCTTCGGCTGCCGCCGAGCGGCCACCCAACATCGTGGCCCAACAGGCGTCGGCACCGCGCGTCATGTTTGCTTGGGAGCGCCCACACCTTTTCTTGTGATAATAAATAGTTCTTGTGAAGTTAACTCGTCGTAGTCCATTTTTATGCGCCTCCTAGCGTCTCTCGTGATTTCAGCTGAAGAGCCGCTGCCCACCCCGGGGCACATAAAAGGTGAGCGAGCCCTCCCCTGGGACGAGGAGTGTGATGGGCCAGGTGACAGCCAGCGGCGTGACTCTGCGGCTAGCCATGCGGCTAGCCTGGCGCCCTCAAAACAAGTAGAGTCGCGGCCCCCCTTGTCTCGCGGTATCGGGGAAAATTTATCTATGAATTAAATACCGCGTCACAAATGGCGCCCAACGTGGGGCAGCCTTTCTATTGTTGTGCGAGAAAAGTGACAATTATATTTCGAGAGTGCGCATGAGGCGCGAGTGTAAAATGGCGTCGCGTCGGCCTTGACGAGGCAACAATGGTGTGAAGGAGAGCGAGCGGAGTGATATCGGCATGGTGTGCATAGCGTGTGTGTGAGCGGGAACGATGCGTGATTAACATCGCGCGAGCGCCAGTTATTACGTACAGCTCTTTCGCGAGCGGTATACAATTTTTCTATTTGATTTATAAATTAGTCCTTTTTTTCTTTCGCTATACATTTTCATGAAATTAAAAAAATTAAAATTCTTTGTGAGGGAAGCAGTAAATAAGAGATTATAATTTCTACTCAATCTTTTGTACTTGAATGTGGTTTGTGCGGTTGCTTTGAGTGTTTGCTTGGCGTTGAGGGTGGGATGAAAGCTGTGAACATTCCCGAGGCGACTTGTTTCCAGTTAAGTTGCGGAGGGACGATCGGTTTCTAAGATTAACTACTATTATTGGCGTGAGGGAAGCTCCGTGCGTGGCCACGTATCCCCAGAGTGGCAGAGGATCCTTTGAAAAGAGGAAGCGGAGTTTGATTTTTGAATTTTGAGGTTAGGTTATGCTTTTAATATAGAATTCTGATTTATTCTACCCTATTTTTTATAATAACTGTGGAATAGGGAGAAAGCTTTAGATTAGGATTAAATATTTGCAGTAAGCGTATTTTAGGTTATGTGGGGCAAATCCTTTAATTATTCAATAGGTTAAGAATTTTTTTTCCTAATTTACAATGGAGGGTGACACTGGATTTTTGGCGAGATATCAGAGAGATATGAGGGCACTGCTACGGCATTCAGCGGTAAAGGCAGAATTTGAAATAATTAAGCAAATGAGTGAAGAAGAGGTGGAAAATGAGTTGTCAAGTAAAGGACACTCCTTGGTAGGGCCACTCTTAGTACGCAAAGAGCGATTATTGCGGGCTAAGCTTCTTTTGGCACAACCACGGTTAGGGACACCATGGTCAAAAGAATTGGACGAGGATGTGCAGCCTGACGATGTAACCCTCTCAGGAGCTCTACACGCCTTAAACTGGGACGAAGACCTAGAGGCAGGGCGGAAAACGAAAGGAGCATGCAGTAAGGGGCATAAAAAGAAGCACATCGAGACGGAGAAAGTTGCCGCAAGCAACGGAGAAATTAATGAGGAACTAAACCCCATTCGGACCATTACAGCAAACGCAGCGGGAGGCCCTCAGCCCAAACTGCCGCTGATGGACTCATATGATTTTCCGCCGCTGGGGGAAAGGAAAGAAGCGTCAGATTTGACCAGAGAAAAGGAAAAACTGCGCATTCTGCCTTCGGAAGCGAAATTAAATCAGAAAGAGATACCAGTACAGAGCGACCGCAACTCTGAGGAAATAAAGGAGTTGCGGAGTCAATTGCAACAGCAGAACGAGATGATCAACAACCTAACGGATGGACTTAGCCGAATTTTACAAAAATTGGGCAGTGAGAAGAACGATAAGGAAGTGAACTTGAGAAAGGGTTCCAGGAAAAAGTATCGGAGGGAAATAACATCCACTTCGTCATCTTCTTCAGAGTCGGAGGTAACGAGCGGGTCGTTATCTACTGACAGCAGTGATGACTCGGACGATGCATCAGGGGACGATGGACATAGACAGAGCATCAGCTCTGAGTTAGGAAGGGCCAGTGCTCCGAGAAAATTGGCATCTAAATCCAAGAGACATCGTACGAGCTCGTCACGCTCAGCTGAGATCTCGCAAAGATGCATAAAGGCGTTCCAGAGTTGGAAGCTTGAATTTCGAGGAGACGGCAATTCAAAGGCAAGAGAGTACCTCCAGAAGTTGGGAAACATCAGAGCCAGCACTAATGCCTCGGATAGCGATATCTTGAAGGTTTTGCCGTTTACTCTTCGAGATACCGCTTACAACTGGTATGCGGCCACGGAGGAGTACATCAAAGACTGGAATGACTTTCAACGGCGATTTAAACAGAGATTCGTCGAAGAGTGGGACGAAGAGCAAGTGATGAGGGAAATTACCAATAGAACCCAAGGGAGGAAGGAGAAGATAGCAGAATTTATAGGAAATTTACAACATCTTTCTAAATATTTGAAGAAACCGTTGTCAGAGAGGAAACTGCTCAAGGTCGCATTGAGCAATCTACTTCCAGAATATCGAAATGAGATAAAGGATCGACGACTTAAGACGTTGGATGAGCTGATGGATTGTGGTCATAAGTATGAAAGAAGAATGGCAATCAATGCTCGTTATCATGATCCTATGCCAGCTAGCGAGTCGCTAATCACGACTGGCGCTTATGTGAGGAAAGGAGAAGAGCAAGGATCGAGAAAACTAGCGAAAGTAGGGGCCCTGGGGAGTAATGTGGAGGAAATGAATAAGAAGACCAGCATTGTTAATGAACTTCAACCCAATGAGGTCAAGAAAAAGTCCATCGCGGATGGAGGAGGGAGAATACCGCCCACTATGGGGAAAAATGGCGAGCCGTCCTCTCCGAGAGAGGTCACGCCCAGCTCCTCTGGGGCAGGTTACAATGGCCGATGGGACAACCGGGCCATAACGAGACGTACGTTGTCTAGGCCTTCACAGGCGAGAGACCAGGGACCGGGCTTTGACGGAGCTTGTTATTCCTGCGGAGAGTCGGGACATAGGGCAAATGTGTGCCCGAGAGTCCAGTGTTTCAGCTGTGGCGCAAGAGGGCATATCAGTGTCAATTGCCCCAGTCGACAGGGTAGGACACGAGGAAAGTGCCAACTTTGCGGCAAGGTCGGCTTATTGGCAATTAATTGCCCTAATTGCAAACATCTGTTTACTCGGCAGGAAAACGGACAAGCGGGGAGTCGCCTAGCCCAAGCGGCTTCCCCGCAAACCAACCCGTCGAACACAAACCGGCTGAATTAGATTTAGATAATCATAGGAATAAGTCGATTAGGTTAGGAAATGGTGATTCGATTTTGGAAAAGCCGAGTTGGACAGCCAAATTCTGCGAACCAAATTCGATCAAGGAAGATGTAAATAGGGGAATAAAGGATTGTATAGGGAAAGGAAGGGAGATAAACTCAGATGGGCCAGATGAAACATCTGCTCCTGGGTCGAGTTGGACAGCCAACATCCACCACCCATCTGAGGCGTTGGCAAAGATCAAGGATGAAGAAATCTACAGATCGAGGTGGACAGCCAACCTCTATCGATCTGGCCAATGCAATGGAGCTATCAGGAAAAGCTCTCCAGCTGAGCAGTCGAGACGGACGGCCGACCTCCACTGCAAAGCTGATATTTGCTGTCCAGCCGTTGATTTCGCCGAGCCGAGCGGGTCAGCCCGTCTCCGCCCATCAAATCAACCGCATATGGGGCAGAAGGCGCATTGGTCGACGGAGTCAGCTCCGCTCTGCCAATCCGTTAGGTCGGAAGAAAGCGAAAGGGTCAAGTCCTTGGTAGGATCGAACAGGCCAGCCTGTCTCCAGCCACCAAAGCAAGCAGAGAGTGAGAGAATGAGTGAGAGGCCTCAGAGCATCTCGTCGGTGCCACAAAGCCCGCCGAGACATGCGTGGAATGTAGATTCTGCCCAGTCGCTTCACGCGGGCCGGAAATCAGAACAGGACAGCGATTATGAGAAATTGCCTCAAGTACTGTTCACTCTGGATCGGTTGTGTACCAACAAAGGGACGGGCAGGAATGAGTCGAGTGAGAGTGTGACATACCCTGTAACCATTGAGGACAAACCTGATAGGCTGTGTCCGGTTCAGGGAGGGGGAGTCGGCGTGGAGTCCACGCCTAGAGTGAGTTTAGCGAGTGTGACGGCAGAGAATAGAGACCAAGTCTCAGTCCTGATCGGGGGAAAAGAGTACATTGCGCTCTATGACCCCGGGGCTCAAGTGACCATAGTAGGTCCCGAGGTGGTGAAAAGGTATAAGTCAAGACTGAAGGGGTCAATAACTCAAGTGACGATGCCAATGACGCCCATACCAGCTAAGACTTTGGGATACCTAGATGTGACGATTACCATCGATGAAAAAACGGAGAAGATGCAATGGAAAGCCGCTGATTTCCTGTCTTCTCATCAAGTGATCGTTGGAGCGGATTTGAAAAACCTTTTTTCAATTGATACGATGTCCGCGGAGAAGTGTTGGAGAGCAAAAAAGGGCCCGTGGCACCCATTTTGGAAGAAAGGGACAAGAAATGAACCACACATTTTCGCAGAATGCGCGGGTCTATCAGTCCTAGAGAGTTATCAAAGCGTAAGGCTCAGCGCACTACTGAGCGAATTTAATAGAGAGGATGTGAAACAGGGTGAGAAAAAAAACATGGAATGTGGAGGCATCACTACGCTCACTGATGACCAGAGAAGAAGACTGAACAAGGTAATAGAGCAAGCGATCACAGAGGGCCCGAAGTTAATGCTGCTGACAGAACACCATATTGACGTTCAAGGAGCAGAACCAATAAAACATCGGCCGAGACGAATGTCTCCTAGAATGATGGAAGTAGCTCAACAGGAACTTCAGAGGATGTTAGACGAGGGAGTAGTGGAAAGGTCGGCCTCAGCTTGGAGCAGTGCGCCAGTCATTGTCAAGAAAGCAGATGGTAGCGCGAGATTCTGTATCGATTACAGAGACCTTAATAAGGTTACAAAGAAGGATGCGTACCCTCTGCCTAATATGGATTCAATCCTTGACAAGCTGAGGAAGGCCAAGTATATATCGAAAATCGATCTCCGTTGGGCCTACAACCAGATTCCTATGGAGGAATCGTCTAAGAAGTACACAGCCTTTGCTATTCCTGGCTCAGGTCTGTTCCAGTTCCGACGAATGCCATTCGGTTTGACGAACGCACCAGCAACGTTCCAACGACTAATTGATTCGTTGTTCGGGCCAGAATTCGAACCAATAATGTTCGGATATCTGGACGACATAATCATAGTCACCGAATTATTCGATGAACATTTGAAATGGGTCGAAATTGTGTTGAGAAAACTGGACCAGGCAGGGCTAGTAATCAATAAGGAGAAGAGCGAGTTTTGTTGTACCAGGGCTGCATATCTTGGATATCTGTTAGACGCAGAGGGACTTAGACCAGATCCGGAAAAGATAGCTCCAGTCGTGAATTATCCAGCACCATCTAACCTCAAACAACTAAGACGATTTCTTGGTATGATTGGATGGTACGCTCGGTTCATAAAGGACGATTCGGAAATCAAGCTTCCATTGGTCAAGCTATTGCACAAAGGTCAAGAGTGGGAATGGACAGAGGAACAGCAGAAAGCGTTTGTGACATACAAAAGGGCCATTACAGAAGCCCCGGTCTTGGCAAGGCCGGACTTCTCTAAACCCTTCATCGTACAAACTGATGCGAGTAGTGAAGCAATTGGAGGTGTTCTTTCTCAAGTGAATGAGGACGGAGAACATCCAATCGTTTATGTCAGCCGAGTTCTCACATCAGCTGAGAAAAACTATACGACGACAGAGAGAGAGTTATTAGCTATTCTATGGGCCATAAAAAAACTAAGGCCTTATTTAGAGGGCTACAAGTTCCTCGTGATCACAGACCACTCCGCACTCCAATACCTGCGAAATCTCAAGGAACCTACGGGTAGGCTCGCGAGATGGGCGCTGGAGTTGCAGCAGTGGGACTTCGATGTGGTGCATCGTCGAGGTAAAATCCATGATTTGCCTGATGCACTATCTCGTATGTACGAGCAACTATCTGGCGAAGAGAAGATCGCTGAAATTACGGAAGTAAAGGATGAGGACTACCAACGCAGAGTCGAGGAAGTCAGCAAATATCCGGAGAGGTATAAAAATTGGAAGGTCAAAGCGGGCCACTTGTTTTGAGGGCGCCAGGCTAGCCGCTAAATTTGAAGGACCAATCGCGATACTAAAAAAACTGTCTCCAACAGTCTATATAGTAGAAACGCGTTCCAATAAGCAAAACGCGAAAGTAGATATTGGTGACTTGAAAAGATATATAGCACCAAGATCCACTCGTCAAAGTGGCGAGTCCTCCGAGCGCCAAGCCCACGGAGCACACTCTCAAAAAAATTCCTTATGAATTTTGGTATTATGTAATAGGTCAGCATTGTGTGTTTTCCTCATGTTATCTTGTCTGTGTGTCAAAGTGAGCGATGTATTTTTCAATAATGTGAAAATCTCTGTCGGACATTATTGTTGTTATGGCACATAGCCCTTGAATTGTGGTGAATGAAAGTTTGCAACCGAGGTGTGATGTGTTTGAGCTGAGGACGTACTGCCTTTTATAGAGTGAATTATCTGAGCGAGTGATGCTTTTGTTGAAATTTTGTGAGAAATTCCCTTGGAATGTATGAAAGATTCATGCCAAAAGTTTGTTCATACCAAATGTATTACTTGATGTTCATAGAGAATGTGGTTAAAATTAGCAAAAGTTGTGCTATCCATTTTCTATCCAATAGCTGAAGACAGAATCTCAAAACTGAGTGAACTACTGGTAGAAATCTGTGAAATTGTTGTTATTATATTGTGTTCATAGGTTTCAGTTGCAGGCTCGTTTGTAAGCGGTCCACTCGGACGAGTGTCCGGCTTAGGGAGGGGGTATGTGACGTTGTGCTTGGCGCAGCGTCACTTGCCCAGTTCGAATACGCGCGCCCCTCTCGCGAGCCGTAGAACGGCGGGGCGCTAGTTGTGGGCGCCGACAATGTATGTAAGAAAAAAAGAAGAGCGGAGCGCGCCGCGCGCGGAGAGTGCCGGCCAACACGTGGGAAGCAGAGTTCGTTGTGAGATGTCCGAGAGAGAAGGTCGTGTGCTATCATCGTCGAGTCACCGACAGCCTGCGAACACCGGGGGTGCGCGTGCCAGCAACCGACCTCGCCGTGTGGGCCCCCCGCAGGCCCCGACCGGAACATCGGGACCCAGCAGTCGACAGCGAGGCGGCCATCTTCGGCTGCCGCCGAGCGGCCACCCAACATCGTGGCCCAACAGGCGTCGGCACCGCGCGTCATGTTTGCTTGGGAGCGCCCACACCTTTTCTTGTGATAATAAATAGTTCTTGTGAAGTTAACTCATCGTAGTCCATTTTTATGCGCCTCCTAGCGTCTCTCGTGATTTCAGCTGAAGAGCCGCTGCCCACCCCGGGGCACATAAAAGGTGAGCGAGCCCTCCCCTGGGACGAGGAGTGTGATGGGCCAGGTGACAGCCAGCGGCGTGACTCTGCGGCTAGCCATGCGGCTAGCCTGGCGCCCTCAAAACAAGTAGAGTCGCGGCCTCCCTTGTCTCGCGGTATCGGGGAAAATTTATCTATGAATTAAATACCGCGTCACAAACTTCGGAAGAGTCGATACTTTATTCGTGTTAAATATTAGAAATATGCTACTTTGAGTTAAGCATGAGTCCATGTTTCTAGCAAACGAGTGGTACTGATGTCCGCTTGGACTCATGAATAGCGTAACACTAATTGGACGTGATGTACATCATCGATTCTGTTTCCGAATAAATTCATAATACAGAATTCTTTTCATTTTTGTTAGCCCAACTATTTCATTGCTCGTGAGCGGACGCTGAATTTATGGTCTAGCGTAGTAGACGAATCATTTGCGTAGATGAAGAGCTGATATAACTATGCACTAACATGTGTTAAAGATTTTGGTATGAAATGAAATTGATTGTAGTTTTTCCTCAATTATTAACGTCGAGGATTGAAAAGTCTTCGTGTTTTTTACGTAGTTTCATTGAAGGTTTTATGCAATAGATTGGCATAATGTTGTGACTCTGACAGAGTAGAAATAAATCTGATGTGTCCTGGGACTTTTTTAAACCAATTCTCGAAACAAATTCCAACTAGTGAGGACGATGAGTGAATGCTATGGCATTTTTCTGCTTCAAAATATGGGAGTGATATTTATTACATTAGAGAAATAAGGAACTGTGTCCTCTAAAACTGAAAAGCTATGAATGAATTCAAGGCACATTGCGACGGTATATTGTATGCGACAAAGAAATCAAAGTTCTGGACTTAATATGATTAAAAATGAGCTTATAATTCTCTTCACGCAATTTTGAACGCATTTCAAGCTGATCGGCAGGTTGAGACGCTTTATATCGATGCCCCGGTTGAATAATGAATTTTCTCTGGAGGAAACACCCTTTAATTCAATTTTCTGAAGGCTTTGATTGATTCCCATATGATGAGTCGAGGGGTGGTCGTCTTGAACCACAGACTCTCTCTTTGCCTGGCCGTCAGTTCACGTTTTAAAATTCCAAATGAGACCTATAATCAATCAATCACGTTGTCAGCCTTCTAGGAAGCTGTAGGATAACGCGGAGGAGCCCTTGAAGGGAGAATGAGGTCGTTTAGTAAGGGATCGAATCGCTTTATGCAGTGATTTAGAATTATTCCCCCCCCCCCCCCCGAAAAATCAGGTGGCGTGAAATTATTCCGGCAGCATTTCAAGGGATACGACGAAAAATTTAGGAAAGGCCGCCGGTAGAAAGGACCATAGATGTGACAAGTGAATACCAGATTTTAAATAGGAATCGTTTTGTACAGGATTAGGAATTCACTTTTCAAGCAAAATGCGAGACTTTTTATTTAATTCAAACGCTAAAATTTATACCAGAAAAAGTTTATGCTCCATATCGGTGGCACACGAATAAATACATAATAATTACCTTCATATAATAAAGAATGGATTAATGAGCCACAAGACTGACATTCATCTAACCAGGATCATCCTGAATTTCATCTTCAGTATCTTTCATGTGACAACTATTGCACTGAAGAAGAGAATGAAGCTCTACGGGATCCACGCTTTATTTTTTTTCCGACTCGTGAACTGCATACTGAGATATCCGCCCTTCCAAAATTCATTCCTAACAGTTGTTTCAATGTCTAACTGTTGCCAGGTAATATGCCATTGGGTTCTTAATCAACGGAGAAATAGTGACTTTTCAGGGAAAGAAACACTCCTGTTAAATTGATTCACACAGCTCCAAAAAGCAGGTGGCCCTCTATTAAAATTTAACTCGAAATCCTTCGCTCATCAGGAGGGTGCTTTTGTTTATCCGTGATGAATTTCTCACGAAAAGTGAGTTAAAGTTGCTCTAATTAATAATTAACCTGTATTAAAACCAATTGAGCGGTTTATGCCTAGTAAGTGCATGTTAGGGTAAGTTAAGGACAAAATAAAGTGATTGACAAAATGAAGTGAAACATTAGTTTAACCTTTGCCATCAGTGAATTTATCATATAAGGATGTTTCATTTGATTGATTTATATTCCAAAATACATTACTTTAGTTTAAATAGGCATATATATCTTTAGTCGTACGTCTTTAATTCTAAAATAAAATTTCTAAACAAGTGACACTAGAAGTTCTCAAATTTAGAAATATACGATTACTAGAATTACCCGTATCTTCAAGAAAAAAATAATATCGATTAAATTATTTTATCAGAGAGTCTGATAAGCAGTGCGATATTATCATTGCTACACGACTTGTACCATATAAATTTAATTTAAATAATGGAGGTATTAACAATAAAATTTCTCTCCAGATTATAAAAAGTGAATTGTTCAGCATCGGTGAACGCATTATTTTGGATTCCAAAAATAGGGGATCAAACACTCCAGAAACATTTGCATATATCCTTAGATAAGGGCTACGTAATTCTGACATTTCGAGTCCATATTTATTATTCCGCCCATGCTGACTACTCCAATTACTGAATGCATTGCCTCATTGAACCTTCTATCATAGAGACTAAAATATTCAGAGGACTAAGACCATTCTAAAACTGTCTAAGGCATGAATCTATCCGTCTAAAGCCAAACAATCTAAAGTGATAGATGCCAAAGTCCCCAGGGGTCACCCCCTCACAAACTACGACTAGTATTAATGACACCTTTTTCATTCTAGCGCATACGTTTGTTTTCCGAATCGAGTGTGGGTGTTAAATCATGGAGTCACCCGAGGGGAACAAACATGGCACATATTTTACCCCACTGTTTTTTCCTTGGACTCGCCTAATTTTGACACCCCGCAGGGTAATTTCTCTTGGCCTATCATAAAAACTGATCAAGTTCCCTTTTTCTTTCGCAGGGGCTCCACCAAATGGCTCTTCTTTCGCCGTAATTTTTTACGTCCATGGGGAATCGTTCGAGTGGAATTCCGGCAATCCGTACGATGGGAGCGTATTGGCCAGCCTCGGTCGGGTGATAGTCGTGACCATGAACTTCAGGTTGGGCATTTTAGGTAAGTTAGTAAGACTCGGTGTATAGTTCTTCCTTACTTAATTGACGCCATAATGCAATGGTCTTAGGTAGAGCTAGAAATTAATTCACTTAAACACAAAATGCCTAAGTTAATGATTGGGTTATATAAATCGTACATATTAAAAAAAACTGAAAACTGTGGAAATATTTATGAGACTAATATTAATGTTATGGAGAGAACTACGGTTGTGGCATGGGAATCGAAAGGTTTTGAATGTAATTTTATTTAACGAAATAAATATAATTTATTTTGACCGTCGAGTGAAAAAATAACAACTGAACAACATTTTCTTGTAAACACTTGGAGTTTCTTGCAATCTTTGTTTTCAAGTCTTGTTTCTAAGTTTCAGTTTTCGATCAGTCACTCATTAATTATAATTTTCAATTTCAATTAGGTCTATTAAAGTCATTTAATTAGCACACGGTTTGCAAAATAACGGTGTTTGATATTCATTCACATAATTCTCGACATTCCCTCCAGTCATTAGACTGCAAATAGTTAAACTTGGGAAGCCTTCCTACATTCTTTCACTATCCTATTTCAATGCTCAGGCTTCCTCCAGACGGGTCCCACGCGGTTAGAGCCATTCGGCGACCCTACTTCGATTCAAGGTAACTGGGGCCTACTTGACGTCCTCGAAGCCCTGCGGTGGGTCCGGAAAAACGTGGAGGCTTTCGGTGGGGACAAAGACCGCGTCACCATCGTTGGCCACCACACGGGGGCGGCACTGGTGCACTTGCTACTGGTGTCAACGGCAGCCAAAGGTAAGATTATATCATTTGAGAAATTTGCGGAAATCTGGTTAGTTGTCTTCATTACAGATCAAAGAAGATGGATACGCTTTTTTCCTGTGCGAATACGAGTAACCTAGGAAAGTTCATGTGAAATCGAGCAAAAGATAATCAGGAGAAAAAGTGTTTCCAGAATTATCTACTGGCACCTCTAAGTCATTGGTTACACTCTTTCCTTAGCCATCATTCAGAAATTGGTGAATTTTAATTGGTGATCTCGTCACGAACGTTGTTGCATTGCACATGCAAACCTTTATACGCACAGTCGAAGAGCTATTACAAGTTGGAAAAAAGAACATATCAAAAAACAATGGGCTCTTGTCTAGTAAAAATTCAACAAAATTCTCAAAAATAATACGTAAAATCACACCCGCCGTGTCTATTACGGATTATCTTTATAGAAATGGTAAAAGTAGATTGGGCTAGAGAGATAAATTAAGGTTAGGAACTCATACAAAGAAAACGAAAACCGTATCAATCAACTACGCCTGGATGCAAAAACGTATCCATCGCCTATTTTAATTGTATACTAAGGTCTTGGTAAATAATAAATTTATCAATTAAATACATCTCATGCAAAAGAAATCTCCGTCTAGATTCTTCCGTCGGATAAGTAAGAAATACGAGTTGTCTAGAAAATTGCACTTTCACAGTTGGTGAGTTTTGAATTAAATTCAATATTGGTCGTACACTGGTATCAGGATCCTGGAACAAAAAAATAAATGAGCGAACGCGGGGAAAAATGGTCGACCTTGAAAAACAAAAATATAATAATTGATTTGCCATTCAAAAGTGGGTCGAGTAATTTGTTTATGATGGTGTGTTCACAAATGTTTGTTCACAATTCAGACGGCTATCGAAGATACGCAAAGTTGTTACTTGAAACTGAGAGTATTGTGTGTAACATATTTCTGTTAAATGTTTTGTGCTGAAGAAACACGCATTCAGCAATATATTAAAAATATAAGGATAAACGCAAATATAGGTTCAATGATAACATTTGTATGGAGAATCATTAATGCACAATAAATTTCGTTTTATTTTTAGGATACTTAACTTGATTATCAATGGTAGATACATTTAGGTAACATTTGAATCTAAAAAAGCTATCGATAAATGAAGACGCAATTCTACTCCAAAAATTGTTTCACTTCTTAAAAAAGAAAAGCTGCGATTCGTTGTAGGGAAGCCATTTTAATCTATGGCGACACATATCATAAAAACAAGGACAACTCTTAGAAGTGAAGCCTTTAAGTGTAAAGTATGCAGAAAAGAGAACATAGATAAATATTTGAATAGTGAAAATCATTTTTAGCCGAAAAACTTCTTTTATCATCATTAGTTGAAAATTTATTAGATTAATTATGGATTAGCATTAAATACCTTCACCCGCTCTGCCCCCGTCTCGTACCGCAGGTCTGTTCCAGCGCGCGGTGATGCTGAGCGGGTCGGCGCAGAGCCTGTGGGCGGTGGTCCGGGAGCCGCGGGCTCTCCGGCGGAAGGTGGCCGAGCGGCTAGGGTGCCTGGCCCCCACGCAGCCACACCCCCCCTTCCGCTCCCATGACCCCTCCCCCCCTCTACAGCTGCACTCCGCCTCGGACCCGCCGCCCGCGGCCCCCCAGGGTGAGGACGTGGACGTCGCTCCCTGCCTCCGGAGGGCCTCCCTCCGGGCCCTCCTCTCCTCCTACCCACCCGCCCTCCGCTTCCTCGCTCGTTTCGCCCCCGCCCTCCGCCAGGACGATACGGGGCCCTGGCTCGAGACCCCCGAGGGCGTGGCCCCGGGACCCTCGGCCGCCCCCTTCGCCCGCACGCCCCTCGTTCTCGGCGTGGCCACGGCGGAGGCGTACGCGGAGCTCTCGGCGGAGGACGTCCGCTGGGGCCTCGAGGAGGAGCGGCGGGACGCGCTGCTGCGCACCTTTGTGGCCAACTCGTACCACTACCACCGGCGGGAGATCCTCGCGGCCGTCAAGAACGAGTACACGGACTGGGTGGGGCTGGGCGGGGACCCACGGGCCCGGGGGTCGCGGAGCGCCAAGTTCGGAGACGGGCCGCCGACGCCGTCCACGCCGCCGGCGGCGCCCGGGGCCCTTGCTCCCGCCCGGCACCACCTGCACCCCATCACGGTGCGGGACGCGACGGTGGAGGCCCTGGGAGACGGTCAGACGGTGGCACCGCTCGTCTCGGTGACGAGGAGCCACGCGGCCGGTCGCGGCGCCCCCACCTACTTGCTGCACTTCTCGCACCACGCCCGGGACGGCGTGGACTATGCCCAGGAACGGTTGGGCTCCGCGCCCGAGGAGGTGATCACACACCTCTTTGGCGTCGCCGTCCTCGGTGGTACGTCACCCGTGCTGGACCATTACTCAACGGAGCCCACTGAGCTTCCGCTAAACCACACGAAGCAAGACGTCGGGGTGGAGGTGGCCATGATACGATATATGGCCAATTTCGCGAAGTCTGGGTAAGGCTACGCCATTAAGTAAATGTTTGCCAGATTTAGTTTTATTCATTCTAAATGAAGAGTCATAAATATTTGAAATTTTTTAATTCATCACCATTTCACATCAAATTACGTACCATAAATGAGTCATAAGTGCTTTGGTGTTCCCTATAACGTCTGATTTCTTTGAAGGGACATCATTTTGTTTAACTTTTTTATGCTATCAGAGGTAAAAATTTGAAGTGTCTTCGCAAAAGCTGTAATGCAAAACAATGAAGTAACATTTCAAGAAATTTTCAACTAGTATGAATTTAGGACGTTATATTTTTATTTCTACAAAATAGTGATCGAAACCTTTCCTGCTATCTCTAGTGTTTTGTCTTTTTTTATTACATTGGTAATTGTTATTGAAATCCTAATATATTTACCTTTTACATTTATTTCCCTTTAATCCTAATATATTTACCTTATAAGTCATCCATCGCTTATAAGGTATGAAATCATTCTTATCCAAGGCCCATCGACTTATATTCTTCTTTACGTTTCGAAATATGTCGAAATGTTTTGGGTTAGGTTGGACTTGAATTTACTAGGGCCAGTCGAATGAAAACAGAATGCCTGCTATTACTCAGTCCGCTATAACTTTGAAGCTAGCTTGTCACGTATCGACACTGCCACCGCTGTGGTAGGAGAACGGCATAGTGATAAGCCATAGGCGCATGCAATTGTTGGGTAACGTCCTTGTCGGTGAGCGGACTGTCTTTTGTAGCGGGTGTTCGGTTGTCATTTGACTGACCCTCGTAATACGTTTCAGACATTTATGTCTTCCTACGTCATTGGTGTTACATTCATCCGTGTGTATCCTCATCGACCTTAGTTACCATGTGAAATTTGTTGTCGGCAGGGACCCCAACTGGGAGAGCCAGGCGCTGAGAGAGGCGGCGGTGGCACGGGGCCAGCCGTGGCCGAGCGGACGGGCTGACCAGCAGGGTGGAGGGCATTTTCCGCCCATGTGGATGCCATTTGACCTCACCTCGCAGATGCATCTCAACATGGGTGCGTACCGTCTCACTTTGTGGTAATATCTCATGGCGACCTCCTCACCGTAACGTTATGTACTTTTGAAAGATGGTCAAATAAACTTGAATGAATTGAAGGTTTCCGGAAGATAAGAATGCCGTAAGTGAATAAATTAAACGACCTCGCACTAGCTCTTATAGGACTGATGCGTGGGATATCGATTTTAATGCCTGGTGCAACGATGCAAAATGAGACGTTTTCGTTTAGAAAAAGTGTAAGAAAAGATGATACACCTGAGTAGCAAATACATAAGTTTCATTTTGCATGCAATTAATTCTCTAAGGAGTACGTACATGCCTCAATCTTCAGCCCTCCGTGCTAAAATGCTTTTTCCATTATGCTCCTCGCTTTTTTCCAATATGCTTTTCCTCCTTTTTACCACAGTGATCTTTTGCGTGTTAGTAAAATGATATTAAACCGACAAGGGAGGACGGTCTTAATGATACACAAGGATGAATTATCGTATTCTTGAAAATTAAAAACATGCTCTGGGGAAAATTTCGTGCGGGAATTGGTTCTTTAAAAACCTTTTGTTTCCATTATAGATACGGTTTAAAAGAGTAAAAAGAGATTGCATTTTTCGCTTTTTCAAGCCGCTGCGTTCATTTAGAGTTTTAAGTGGTGTGACATTGAAGCGCCTGGCCGTTTCTTACAAACACGTCCAAATGCGTATCGCAACGGCGCGGCGCTGCGCCGTCCTTTCCGTGCTGTGCCTTGACAAAAGACAACCTGCTAACTCTTCCCCCGCTGCGGATGCTTCTCTCGCTCAAGAAATATAGGAAGCACGTAGGCCTTTCAAAAATTGCATGTTTGCCATCTATAAATTTCAGGATAATAAAGAAAAGTAGGTTAAATAATGGAGACTTTTTTTGGCGTGTCCAACTAGCGTTTTTCTCACCTGCTCCTTTATTTATCATTTTTGGGATGTTCCTACCAGTCATGCAATTCATATTATTTATAACTATCGGACTCGGATTTAGGTATCTTAAGTATAAGACCTTGCTGCCAGTTTAACTCCATAATTTTCACCTACTTCTGCAGAAGTTACACTTTCATTAATAATTAGGTATAAATGCAGGCATTTTTTTGCAAAAAGGAAAATAAGCTTTCCTACAAAATATTTATTTTTGCCATTCTTATTTATTTAGGTGACAGGTGTTTTACTAATCGCATATACATTTATTTATCTCTCAATCACCAATGATTTAGCTTCAGTAGTAATGCCTGCTACAATTGTAAACCTGCCCAGCTTTTCTTTTGTCATATTTGTGGAGTAAACGTTTGAAATACCCTCAATTTTGGGTGATTGCGTGAGGCAAAATAAATGCTTTGCCTTGTTTAATGCTAAAATTTCATCACTCAATAAGGCTAAGAGACTTTTTTGCTCCAAATTGACCATTTGGCATCGTGAAACTACAAAATAATTTTTTTCTCTCCCGCGGATCCAAAATTTCGACGAAGGTTGACGCTTTCCATTTTTTTAATGCGAAAACAGTGGATTTTGAGTCAGAGACTTTTTAAACATACGTTATTATTTCCAATTATTGGAATTTTAAATTTTCTGAGCTGCATTATTCAAAACCTCCATGAAGTAAGGTGGTCCAGTCATATTACTCATTCATAGCTATATGGGGACATCTATTGAACTTCCATGCCTTTATATTTTGGCTAGTCTTCTTATGCACTTCTTTTTCTCGACTTTGCAGCATTGTATGGCGATGCTTGCCTATTCTAATTTAAGTCTCTCAACCGTTATGATAAACAATTCTTCGTCTATTATATAGCATTATTTTTCAAGAGCCTTTCGCGAGTAATCTTTAGGCTTTCCCGGTAAATATCGCCATGCATTTAATGAACAAAAATTAGCAATGGTAAGCACTAAAAATTAAAAATTAATTCCACAAACAAGATCATTAACAGAAATTCTTCATTTTTATTGCCATGATCATCGATTACTGCTATTTCTAATCGTTAAAATATAAGGGAAAAATTTATTGGTTTGTTTGTTTGGGGACATATCAGACCAAGACGGTACGAAGTAAGGGCCTCTAATGCTTGCCAAAATAAGGGTTAAACACGCCAAATATCATAGTTAGTTCTGCTACTGGCCACCAACCTCCACTGTTTGCTTTTCTTTTCCGATTATCTGAACCCACTCCCGACCGTTGATCCGCCCACGTATATATGCTAAGTGAGCAAAGATGGCGATGCTCGCGGATTAAACGCAGGTGGCACGGCCCGAGAGGGCCCATCGGCCAGATTAGCGTGAGTGGAGAATAGTGACCAGATCACTGCATGTGACTGAGGTTCATTTATTAAAATATCCATGTACATTGCCACCAGTGTGGGATTTAACACAAATATTAAACCTCGACCCTTTTGCAGGGAAAATGCAGCAGTAGAGTTGTCAATTAACATATCAATGCAAATGTTATAAATGCCAAAATTTCTCAATAAATCGGATGTCATTTCGAGCCCTTTCAGGGCGGCGTTAGATTCACACGCATTAACGGAACTTAGTTTTGGAATGTGGAATGATTGGGATATATCCCAATCTTTAATTACAACTCCCCCTTCAGTTAGAGTAGCATCCGTGTAAACAGTGATACGTCCCTTTGTCCTAGGTAGGGCCACTTTTCGGTTGAACACTTCACTTGCTTGCAGGTAGTTCCACCACTCGGTGTTACGCTGGTATATGATTCACTAAAAATGTGGGAAACTGTAGGATCCAACACACCCATGATAAGTATCCGGCAGCTTTCGGGATATCAGCTGATCTTAACCTGGGTATTATCGGTATCACTGTATAAATTCTTTTCCGAGAAGCTAGAGTGAGTTAAACTGTGGAATCTATAGCATCTATTAGTACAACTAAATATTTGAGGGATTGTGTTACTATTGTTACTGATTAGTCCATATGAATTGCACGTTAAATTCTTTTTCTAGATAATTTATAATCTGAAATGGACAAAAGCGTTTCTTGGCGTCACAAAGCCAGTCGTCATGATAGCATATAACTGGTATTTTAAATCTATCGCGTGAATGCATAAGGCTTATTGTCGTACCTAATACCATAGAATTTCCAGTGATTAGGATTAGGAGGTACTTTTATGGGAATTTTGAGATCAAAATAACGGCTATTTCCAGCTTGAAAGAGTGAAAGAGTACCATATTTAGTTTATCGTTTACTAAGAATCAGTACTGCAATACAAATTTTACGATATCAAATCGTAATTTCACTAATTGCACATCATTCACAGAATTTTAATAACGTACCCTAATGATTGTGGAAACATTTCTAACTATTCATTTCAAAATCACTATATTTTTGTAGCTGATCATTGAGATGCTTATGTTAGTTATATTAAACGTTGTTCTCTGTTTGTTTTTGTACATATTGTCTATGTTAAATGGCGCATGACTAATATTCTCTCTTTTCTTTACCAAAGGGCCAAAACCAAAAATGCGAAGTCACTACCGAAGTCACAAGATGGCGCTATGGCTAAATCTGATTCCTCAACTACACCATTCACAGGATGAAGAAGACACTTCACCGCATCACGAATTCTTGGAGAAGGAATCTCAATATTACGCTGGTATGTTGTATAAAGGTAGTTTCCCAGTCAAATGATAAATTTAATTTAGCACATCAACAAGAATAAGTATTAGAAAATTAGACACCAAATATTGAATCCAATTCCCTACTGTGAGGCCTATTTGCTCGTCTCATCATAATAGTGTGAAGGTTGACTGAATTATTTCGAAATGAAATGGGTTGTGAATACTGGGTAAGTTCCGAAAGTAATGCAATTGAATATCCCGCGCTACTCCTATTGTTCTGAGTGAAATCAAAACACTTGGAGTAGGTGGAGGAGACGCTAAACATTACCGTGTAATCAATTTCAATGCTCTTCCAGCTGTGAAAGCGGTAGGACGTCAGGTATTGTAAACCTTAACGCGCCAACTGCGTCACGAAAAAAATGGAATCGACGATCGAGCAGCGTTACGCGATTAAGTTTTGGGCTTAACTGAAACACTCTCTTGAGGAGAGAAACAAAATGATTTTTGAAGCTTACGGGGACTCTGCTCTGTCCTACTTACAAGTTTCGAGGTGGTCAAAGGCCTTCAAAGAGGGCCGGGAAGAGATTCACGACGAACAAAGCTCTGGGCAACCGTCAACCAGCAAAACCGAAAACAATGCCGCTCGTGTTCGAAAATTGTTATACTGTCGATTGAGTACCAAAATGAATGCCAATGAACTAAACTTGTCGTCTACTGTTGTGTTTCGCATTTAGCGATGAGGAAAATGTGCGTCAAGCTCGTACCCTAGGTGTTGTCAGACGACCAAAAGACCAACCGAGCGGACATTTCAAGTGAGATTTTGCAATGTATTGAAAATGAACCTGATTATTTGGACAACGTCATCACTGGTGATGAAACGTGGTTTTTTTAATACGACCCAGAAACAAAACGCCAAAGCTCTAACTGGCACATCGACCAGTCTCCAAGCCCAAAAAGGTAAGAATGAACAAATCAAGAGTGATAAAATGCTCATAGTCTTTCTCGACAGTAAAGGAGTGGTCCATAATGAGTTTGTCCCTCAAGGACAGACAGTTAACCCTATCTAATACGTGGATGTGCTGGAAAGACTCCGAAAAAGGGTCATCAGGATGAGAAGACACGTCTCCGCTTCCTGGCAACTCCATCATGATAACACGCCTTGCCACAACGCGCTATGAGTCCTCGAGTTCCTGGCCAAACACCAAGTGCCAACGCTGCCCAACCCACCCTTTAGTCCTGACGTCGCCGCAGCAGACTTCTTTTTGATCTCTCAGATTAAGGTAGCCCTGAGAGGAACCCGTTTTTCGACCATAGAAGAGATCCAATCAGCCGTGAAGGAGACCTTTCGGGAGATCCCCGAAGACTCCTTCAAGGGCGCGTACCGGTCATGTCGCTATGTCCCTGGAAAAAATGTGTAGTGACCCAAAGACAGTGATTCGAAGAATTTTAAGTTTTTGTGCAAATCTGTTCAAATAATTACTCTTAAAAAAATAATTAAATTACTTTCGGAATACACTCTGTATTAGCACGTGTGCCTCGTTCCCTTTTCGATTTCATGCGGTAGTGGGAGACACCGTGCCAAATTTAAATTGGTCAAGAACTGGCAGCCTTTACGATCATTACAAAATATAGCAGTTAGGTTAATCGACATTTAAAAGAGCTGTACGCATTTGAGGAAACGAATCTCCGCAGTAAAAATGTTTTCTTTTCCCTTGGTTATATATGCACTTAGAGAGAGATATATTTTAATGGCGTTTCATTGCTATACATTCAGAGCATGTATGTACGTTACAACTAATTTATACGTAAATAAACAGAAGGCCATACAGAATAATAACGGAAAAATGGAAGGATAACATTATCACCTATTTAAAATAAGAGTGTTCAATAAATGTTTCCTCCGATTGCAAGCATCCGAAGAAAAACTTGTATCTATAATATATATATATATATATATATATATATATATATATATATATATATATATATATATATATATATAATATATTTATGTTATCTTTATCTATCTAATTTATAATCTAATTTATTATAGGTTTAACGAAAAATATGTGGTTGTACTTTGATATAGTGACAGAGACTTAGGAATTGGTGGTCACACGCTAAAAATAATTCTATTTATGTTTTTTTCTAATTGTGCTTTTTTCTATTTATTTGTTCACTCTTTAGTTGGGATAATTTTGAATAACTCTAATGAAACGTTCAACTGATAACCAAGAGTTCGCATTTAAATAAAGTGTGATTATTACAAAATGTTTAATATAGAGGTAAATGCACGATAACAAATTTATCAGATAAATTCTCTCGATCTATCCTAGGTGAATGAGTAAAGAAGATAATGATAATTGATATTTCATAATAATTCATGATTCTTATTGATAATTCATATTTAGGTTATATTACAATGTACTAATCATGGTGACTTCATTGTCAAAAGTATGCCTATCTATATAATTTTTCAATGTTAATTTCTCCCGTCACTCTCATCTTTTCCATAACCCTCACATTTCCCAAAATATACAGCAAAAATGCAATCCCGAGATTTTCGTTCATTGAGTTAATACTGTATTGAATATCATGGACTGCTTTGAAATTTGAGGAGGGACTTCATATAAACGTATTAGATATCACTTCTGCACATAACAATCGAAATTCTAAGGTGGGTAACCTACTAGCCAGAAAGCTCAAGGGTCACCGCTTTGAGTCTCGCCTTCAGCAAGGATATTGCACCATGAATAATCGTGCCATGCTTGGAAAACCTGGAACCTCTTCTGAAGGATTCAAGTAAATTAACATGCCGTCTGATATTCATTCAAAAGAGTCATCAATGCAATAAAAAGCTTTCAAAATATTTTTAAAATGTATGAACGATAAACTTAATAATGTACTTATCTAACCGACGTCTCAATCAGAAGTCCAACATAGGAAAAGAAATTGGATTTTCGGTTTGATTTTTCATGTTTGTTTTTTTGTGATGGAGAGAGAAGGCAAACCTGAGGGACATATATTTTCCGAGGCATTTCAGCAACGAAAATATAAAATGATAAGTGACTAATAACATTGATATGCTACTTGAGATTTACGTGACAAATATTAAATTCATGCGATTTTCAGGGGCCACACTCAACAAGTCCATCGTGGACCCGTACTGGCGTCTGGGGGCGGTGTGGTCCAAGAGCGCCCTGCACACGGCCACCGTTCCTCCCGCCATGGAGTGCGACCCTGGGGGTGGTGGTGGTGATGAAGGAGACGGACTCTCACCTTCCTCCTTCGCAGACCCCTCTCTTCCCACCCGCAACGCCTCCCTACCGGCCGGTGCGGACGAAGCGGGTGGCGAGGAGGGGACCGGCGGCGCCCCCGGGAGTCCGCGGCCAGGGTCGGAGGGGGGGGACTACTTCGCCGCCGTCTCGATCACCGTCACACTTGGCGTCGTCCTGCTGCTCCTCAACGCCGCCGTCCTCGTCGCTGGCGTCCTCCACCACTACCGCCAGAGGGCCCGCGATGGCCGTCGCAAGGGCCCTGCCGGAGCCAAGAAGAAGCCCCGTAAGGCAAAGGGTAAGACGACGGAGGAGGGTGGGAGCGGGAGCGACCCGAGCAGCGGGGAACACCACTACGGCGTGTTCGGTGATTACCTGGACAGTGTCTCGGACTCAAAGAAGGACTTCATGAGCGACGTGGGCACGGAGCTGGGCCTCGTGCTCCCTCAGCGGGCCTACCCGGACGTGATGGATCACGAGCGATGCTTCCGCAAGGACTCGAGCCGAAGCCTTGACCGGTGCTGCATTAGCGAACAGGTGAGACTTAAGAAGAAGTCGCAGATCCGGTCCACGTTCGGGGGAGCAGCCGTGGGGTCTATGGGAGCCCTTCCGACCCCTGACACGTCGTCGCTCTCGCGGAAACGGCAGCCGAGTGGTATGGCCACGTTTCCGAGGGCCAAGCCGTCCGCGGGCCGCGAGCCCGCTTCGCCCGGGACGCCAGCCGTGAAAAGGAGGGTCCAGGAAATATCAGTGTGATCGTGCTGGAGGTGATGGAGGCTGGGTACAGCGTTGAGTTTTTGTTTTCTTGTGCGTGACTGAAAAGGGATAACGAGACCGTGAGCGTCCTAAGAAGATTAGGCATCGTAATTATTATTTTGTTTGGTGCTTCTCTCAAAGGGATTTCCTTCCGAGTGGGCGGTGCGAATTTTCCATGGAATTGAGAGTGATATGGGAACGAAGGTCATCGATATTTTTGAAGCGTGCAATGAGGCAGATTGTGCAACAAAGGAAGTGATCTGAGTGTTCTTTTATCAAATTGGGGTGAAATTCCTCCGTGTGGTTGTTCATGGAAAGAAAAAATATTGAGAGTAAAATATTGAATTATTTTGAGACTCATAACCGTGTTTTAAAAAACTGATTAAATAATTCCAAGAGGCGCCACTTAACATAGAACGAGAATGTAAAATGTTTTGAATAAACACCTCTTTTTATAAGTTTCAATGGCGTGCATTTATCATGTTTGTAAAATAATTTATTCATCATGATGAACATTGTATTACTATTTTGATATAAAGCTGTTAAAATATGCTTGTTGTTCCGTCAATTTATTTATATTGAACTCTGTTGGCATCCATTAAACCCTTTTAATATCTTCTTAGCTGAATCATTGTAGATTTTGTCAAGAATTGAGTACAAGAACAAGCAAAATTGAAATGCACGTAGTTTGTAGACTTTCATACGGTAAGTATGCAAAGTGAAGTCATTATTTATTTTTAGGGTTCTTTTTTATTTAGCAGTGACCGTATTTGATGGCTAGATAATAATATAAAAAAAAGTTTACTACAGACTCTTACCCACTTGGGGTGAAAGAAAACTTGGCGGAAAGCATATGTGTTCAGCTGCAGGCGTGGTCAATTTTATCATGCCCAAATTGCTATTCATTCTGCATTTCTCCTGCAATCAGCCTGGTCTACAATTAGCTGCCTATCTCTCTATTGATTCAAGTCCTTTTGGATATAACGCCACCGCAGTCCAATGGACCGTCTGCTCGGCCACTGAAAGGAAAATAACTCATTTACAGAATTATTGAATGTATGTAGAAAATGGTATGATAAGTATATAGAAAATCTCTAGAGTCTTCCGTCATAATGAGCCCTTAAACCAAAATATATAACGATAACAATATTAAGTAAAAGTTATTATTCATAAGTAATGTATATACACGCATTATTGTATTTTAGTATTTGTTAAATTTTACAATAGTAAATGTATTTCTTTCATAGTCTCAAGGCAGTGAACCTACCATTGAGTAACGGTTGAATATAAGCCACCAAGTTTGCTTTGAATAGTACCTTTTGCGTCGCAACGCATTTTCATCATTTTAATCTCGTGATCTTCCAGGTGACGCACCCTAGTCACATAATGAGCAAATACCCTAGAGGCTTCGTCCGCGCCAAACATGGTTTTTGCGTTGAATGAGGGAGACGCTGACCAATTTCCCACGTGTACAAGGCGTATTTCATGACCTGTAGTCAACAGAGCGGAAATATTATCATGATAATACGTATTATTCATCCCATAAGTACGCGAGTCAAAAATGGGGTTTTTCCTAAAAAAAAACTCCTCCAGGTCCCATCTCAGCGCGAAAACGGTTTCATTCGAACGCCCGAGTCATTTCATCTACTCGCTTTCCTCAGTCGAAGGCCTAACACTTACGTCATTCAGGACCCTTTTTGATTTCGGACGGTCCTCTCCGCCTTTTCTGCTGCAGCCTTTCTTTCACACACTCACCCTCCTATTTTTGTGAAACACCCAAGTCCACCGATGACCTCATCAGCGGAGGGGCCTCCTGGGTAATTTCGCTGTCAGACGCTTCGGGGCCGTCGAAGGAGTAGGAGCTGCTTACCGCCGGAATAACGGACGATCTCTTGCTATTCTGCTGTAGGAACACCCGCCTAAATTCAGGTAAATTTATGTTTATTCCCTTCAAATCCTTTTTATTTGTGGGTCAAATTTGTAAAGCTCGCAGTGTGGAATATCTTATAGATTTCATAATGACGAGAATGCTCCGCTTTTACCGTTAAAGTGCACTCATTAGAGGATCGACTTAGTTTGTTCAAAACCGCGGATTAAACTGTTGAATTCTGGAGTCATTAAGGTTAATGTAATTGTTTTATGACCACTAATTGTTTTGCACAGAATTAACAGAGGAGAATTAAGTGGTTTTGGAGCGCTGTCGCGGGCGTGACCCATCGACGTGTATTTGCATCCGTATAGAACCGTAGATTGGTCAGCCGTGGAGGAATTTTGTTTTCATTTAAAAGAAAAAGTTGAGCGGTCAACCATAAATTGCTAATGATGTGTTTAATTATAAACGGGTTATTCTTTTTGGTCTCGTTGTCGTTGATGCGAACGAAGTAAGTGAAATTAGCTTTAACAATTGATTCGGTTATGAGAATTACGTTTCACAGTTAAAACCTGTTTCAATTTTGATTACGCTAAATTTGTTGGCTTTAAGCTGATGAAGGAATTAACCTGTTGTAAAAGAATTTTCCTGACGTTAAAACGCACTTTTTTCTCAAGTATCGTCCAGAATTCCTATGGATATTGGTTTTTCGATGGATGCGGCAAAATCTTGTCATAAATAACCATATGTTTAAGGAATCCCAATTTATAATTTACTTGTGCTGCTGGCAGGAAATCATTACTATTTTTTAGATTATGAGGCATCTTTCGAGTAAATCATTTGCATTTAAATATCAACTGACTCATGTCTCTTATCCACTGATTCACTATGGTCCAGGAAAGGTGAATTTTGAGTGGCCACGGTCAAATTTTTTTCAATAGGTTTTGCGATAGGTATGTTGGACAGTCTGCAGTTACCACTCCAGCTCCTTAATAGACTTACGCTGCCTCGTCCATTCTTAATCATTAGAGTGGCCGACATTTTAATTTGTTCTAATTTCGTCAGAGTTTCCCTTTTCCGTCTCTCCTTCTTAAAAAGACAGGGCCGTGAGCCGTGCCTCAATGAGAGGTCGTAACAATTTAAGTCAAATTTTGGCTTATACATATCTTTTCTGAGGTTTAATGGGAGAAATGTGCTGTGCTCTAAATTTTCAAACACTTAATCCATGAGTATTTCCTTTTTAAATGCTGGATTTAAAAAAATTCTTTTGTTTTACTATTTCTTATTTCCTATGTTGCTATCTCTTTCGTGATTTTGTTCAAAATGACGGGCTTACCATACCATGGCCCCTAAGGCCCCTACCATGGAAAATATTGTATTTTTGACGCTACTCCAGCTGTTACAAGCTAAAGGTAGAAGAGATTTTTCCAGTTTCCGTTATGTACGCCGGGTGGAGGTTCAAGGCTTCTGGGTTTCGTGGCACCGCTCGTTCAACGTACCCTAATACAAACCTGTAGCTGCTTCCACACTGGCATTTGATTCGTCATGCGTTAGGATTGCTTCATTTTTATTGCTGTAAAATGTGATCCGCTCTGATGTCGAGTTTTGTAATTAAGAAATGATCGATTCATTAGCAAGTAATTCTTATCTTTCGTAAAGAATTCGTCTTTTAAGCCCGAGTAGATGTCTTTTTAATACGGTGTGAAAATATTTTTCGCCGGAATGAATCCCATAGTTTAAATTTATTTTTTTGCGTGCATGGTTTAGTTATTAAAAAAATAGCAAAAGAGCTCTTTAAACTACGGCTATCTATCGTCTTGAGTTTTTGTTAACAGTTTAGGCGTCTACAAAATAATATACACTTTGCTGTATCGTGTGGGAGTACAAATTTTTTGCCAAAAGTAGGAATATGCTTCTATTTCTCAGAGCTGCTTTTCTTCAACCCCTTATATTCCCTTTCACTTCGAATGGAATCCCTTTTTTACACTAGCTGATGATGTTGGAAGCCGTACATAAGACAATGTGGCATCGACACTCGAGCTGCGTCGTTGGATCGTCGTTAAAAAAGTTTGGCATTTTTCCAAACCTTATGTGCCAAATGGTAGTAGTAAATATTTGACTGCTGGTACTCTGACCTTCGGTGGAAACAGCAAATAAGAAAGTCCCTTGCAGAGGCCATGCTCTATTATACTACTACATTTTTCATCACACTTTTCCCAAACTTCTCTTATTCTCCACGAGTCAAAAAAACGTGTGCTTATTTTCGCAGTACCAGCGGGCTTATCTAATATTTGAATAATGCAAGGCAACGCTGTACTTCGCAGTCGCGGACGACCTTGACTCTAATCCCGAATCGGAATTAAACACCCCTTTAATGTCATGCCCTTTGCTCACTTTTGGTGCGTGAAAGTCTGTTCCCCGCCCGTGCTCTGTCATGAAATGTACGTCGTGGGGAGAGTATTTGATATTGAATGAGTTTCCGGCGGCGAGAACAAAGATGGACGTTGGCGTAAACATGAGAATCGCAAGGTCGTGGTTACAATGTAGAATGCGTAGTCGAGTGAATTGAATCAGCATGTTACCCTGTAAAGCTTCCACTAAGTAGTTTGACGGGTAGTGTTAAGTCACTGGATATCTAATTGGTGTTTAAAAGCATCGGATATCATTTTATTTACGTGCTACTTTTTGTGGCTACTAATTGTTTGAGGACTAAGTGCTCGTATTCCCTATTTTCAGTGAAAACGTTCTGGTAGTCTTTCCTTTTTTGTTTGGCCCACCATTGCAGTGCGATAGACGATTTTTCTTTTTGTCTGCACTCGACTCCACTGATTAATATTGTCTATTATTTAATAGTGTCTCCATTTCGGTCGACATTAACTATTGGTTTAGTTGGAAGGGCAATAGTCACTTATGACAAGGTCATCTCATCTGATCAACCTCTTAAATTTTCTCACCTGTCTTGAGTAATTTTTGTTCGAACTTGTTCCAACATTTCCTCATATCTTTCTCTCGCAATGTTCCTAAAGTGCATCGTTCCTAAGTTTACCCTCTTCCAAAATTAAGAGAAATTCTTCGTCGACCAATCTTCATTGTATTTCCGCTTTGTCAAGAAATGTATATTCCAACAGCCGCAGCGAGTCTACGGACATAAGCTTACGATTAACTTGCCGATAGTATTACCACGTAACAACAGTTTCGGAAGTGTTGACCCCACAGTCAAACGAAGTGCGGGGTCGTGAGTAGTAGGGTAGGGTAGTTTGCGGTAGTTATCCAATAAGGATATCCTCCGCTGTTCTTTGCCCATAGGTACTCAATTTTGTTTTTTTCTATTGTTTCAACCTGTTATATTTTGGAAGGCAATCCACATTTATATAATTTAGAATACTTAGTTTTTTATTCAATGGAAATAACAGTTTTAATTCGAAATAACAGGAAAAACTTGCAATCGTATTTAATTATCTTGCACTTTATTTCATAGTCTCTTCCTCTCTCGAGAGACCTTTCCATATTATTTCCTGTCTTGCCCGTTTTACTGACTTCAGTTCAATATAGGATCAAACTATGCCGCTGCTAATAAAATTCAGTTTTACTTTATTAATGCCTTCTTTACACTCTAGAATGTCAAGCTATAACCCATGCACATGTTTACTTCTCAAGACGCAAATATTTGAAAAACATACTTAAAATTAGTTTTTTGACAACAAAGGATAAAATAAAAGAATGACCAATATTTGTGCAAAAAGTCCTCTTGGTATGGACGAAGTCTGTGTATAGCGATTTTTCATATGCAATTCTGCGCGAATGCCGAATATTTACTTTGACGTTTCGTAATATTTCGTAAATAATTTTTCAAAATATTAACCCCATTCGTAAATCCCATTATAAAACTTAGAGCGTTTTATAGATTAAAGAAAAGATCAATGATATCCTATTATTTATTTTTAGTAAAATCTAAGTTTTCATTTAAACACAATTCTTAAGAAAAGGTGTTACACTTTACATATCTTGGATGATTAAGAGCAATTTATCAAGTATGAATGCTTTCAAAATAACAGTTCCACAACCGTAAACACTGAAAACTCTCCCGAACAGGTTGAACCGAAAGAATTCACGTAAAGCGCTGAAGGTTTAGTTTTTACTTGATGCACGAGGGATTTTGGTGCTTCGCCGATTTTGCTGATTACTTGCGGCTATAGTTTCAATGTCTCGTAGCCGGAATGCATGTTCGTCGCAACTTGAAGGCAATTTAACTTTATGGAGTAGCCTCGGAACCTCGGTAGGGTTAAGCAAAAAAACTCCCGAGGTCAGCACGAGAACGGTTCAGTTTTTATGTGATTCAGTCAAATTATTTCAAATCTGTTTCAGTGCAGAATTCATTGCAATTCATGGGAACTTCTTTGAAACGATTTCGTTTTTAATAATTATACATTTACACAGTCGGGGATGCTCAAGGCCGGCAGCATCCCCGACCGAAATCTATAGCTGACTGCCCCCACGCCCGTCCCGTGCGTTAATATATCCGGCCGACCAATATGGCCGACGGACACATTAAAACGCGGGTACGGCCCGTGAGGGCTCGTCTGCCAGATTATCGGCCGTGGATACCCAAGACCAGGTCACTGTCTGCGACTGTACGTTCTTTATTATCTCAAAATACATATTGAATAGCAAGGGGCGTGTCCGGAACATGACTCCGTTCCCTTTTTGCAATGTATATAATGCACTCGTATTATCCAAGTAAACCTTAATGTTAACATTTGCAAGATTTAAATCATTTAACAGAAGAATGGTTTCGGTGAGGCCGAACAATGCTGCGTAGAGTTCTGTTTCGTTGATATGCCAGTCTGTTGGAACCGGGAATGACCGAGATAGTTGCCACTGTGGTATCACTATTCCGCCTTGCGTTGGGGTGGCGTCTGTGTAGATTTCGATGGTCTCGGTGGGCTGCGGCAAGACTACCTCTTTGGAGAAGATGTCCATCTCCAGGAGCCGCTTCCATGCCGCATCCTCTCGTCGGTACACTTGGGATATCAAGCATGGCGGAATGCGGAGCACCCAGGCGACCCAGGCTAGGTAACCTGCCGCTTTGGGGATGTCTTGCTGTCGAAGCCGGGCCATAATGGGGATAAGAGTGGCCACACGCCGGCGCGCTTTGGCCGTTAATTTCAAGCTTAGATCACAGGTGTTAATTTGCACTCCCAGGTATTGCAAGGTTTGCGTAGGGGTTAACACTGACTTACGTATATTTACTGTTATACCCAGGGTATCTTGTAGGAACCGGGATACTTCATATCCGCAGACCTTTGTTTCGGAATATAACAGCCAGTCATCGAGGTACACTATTGTTTTGACTGGGAATTTTCTTCGTACGAAATTCATGACGTCCTCCGCCCAGCGCTGCAGGATTGCAGGGCTGAGTGGGTGGCCCATTGGCAGCCTCGTAAAGGCATATGTATTATCCCCGTATCGGATGCCGTAAAATTTCCAATGACGTGGGTGTATTGAAATTTGAAAGAAGGCGCTGACCAGGTCTATTTTAATCAAGTAAGCGTTACGAGGGATGAGGCGGAGGGCCCTGCCTGGTCCTAACAGAGAGAATTTCGGTTTGATGACGTGAGGCGTCCATGGGCTGAGGTCCTGAATGAACCGGTAGCCGCCATCTGCCTTCGGGATGGCAAAGCATTTAAAACTGCACTTAAGGTGCCAAGGTACAATTATCCCGGATTCTAAGAATTTTTCGACAAATCTGGACAGCACGGGAGACCGTCTGGTCCGAAATGAGATAAAGGGAGAGTTACGCGGTTTTGGTAGACTGGCTCCGATACGGGATATAATTTCATTTACCTTATACGTGTATGCGAAGGGTTTAATCGGTGTCACGGCCGGGACCTCGAATTCTTCCTCGGCTTCTGGTGGGACCTCCCACCCCTCCGGGTCCGGGAGTTCCTCCGGGAGCTCGGGTTCCGCGCCGTTGTCTGCGAAGAGCTGGTAGTCTGGGATGATTCTCCAGCGCCAGGCGTCGGATTCTTCGTATGACACCTCGTCGTCCTCGTTGTCGTGGTCGTTGTCCATGTCCGGATCCGACGCGTTCGAACCGACGCCGGATGAGGAATCAGCGGAAGAGCTGGTTTCCCAGGCTGTGGGGTCTTCGGGTTCTCCGGAGTTGACCCACCGCAGGAGCTGCTCCTCGCCGGTTGAGATGGATGCTTCAGGCAAGTGGAGCTCTGCTTCGGCCTCGTTGACCCCGTCCGCGGCCACGCTGGCGGGCGGGGTATTGGCGAAAGGGCTGATAGACGGGTGGTGGTGGTGGGGCGGGCGTCGGAGGTTGTTGGCTAAGGGTGAAGCCGGGAGGTAAGTGCAATAAGTTGACTGGCACCTCAGTGGCCATACGCAGCGCATCTCCCCATCCCATTGTTGCCACTGCTAACAGGGTTCGCGCACGATTGTAAAGTGATTTCTTCTGGATCTCATTAAGGCCTTCCCAATTTGAGGCCATGGTAAGAATGAGGTTGATCTCATGCAAATCGCGGGCTTTAAGCCTAGGGCTGGTTTTCCGGGAGCTCAATGCAGAGAACAATTGCAATACCTCGTTATCTGGTGGAGGGTCCATTCCTTCGGCTGCACCAGCTGGTAGCAGGGCTGCGAATGATGGCGGAATAACTGCTCCGGGGAGTCCTCGCTGGTTCATTGCCTGTGTAAGTAGGGCTAGTTGGCTAGCCATGGCTGTGATTTCTGCTCGGAGTTCCTGCGTTTCGGTCAAAGGCTGTGAGGCTGTCGGTGGGGATGCCATGGTTGATACTGATTCGTTAAATGTTTCAAATCTTTCTTCTATTTCTCTCTGCTCTTCAGATGTATAAAGGTCTTCACTGCGTGGTTCACGGTCTCGTGAACGCGTTTGCATGACTTTCAGCTGCTGCCGGCCTTGAGCATCCCCGACCGAAATCTATAGCTGACTCAGGTGAAAGACGGTTCGATATTCAATTGTAATGTTTTTTTTATTTTTATTTTTTCCTTAAAAATTCAAATAATTTATTGTCACTTAGAAATAAGTGACAAAAAATTATTAACTTCAAGACAATATTTTAGATAAACCTTTCAAAAAGCAAATTAAGCGGAAACAAAATCGGAAATGGCATTCCTCTCTCTCAGATTCTTCGGATTTGGTGCAAGGAAACTACTAGTTCCCCATTATTATTTTTTTATGAATTTACCCTTAGCATAGACAGGTAATCAATAAAAATATTCAGTTAGTTTACATACATTTTTAATAAAAATGCAAATGGTTGTTGAAGCGCTGGATACAAAGGTTTTGGTCAAATTGAATAATCCAATGCGATATAATCTCAATTTGCGGTTTTCACGTGAAGTTGTCCAAGTCTTGTGAGTTTCGATTAACTGACATCTCCAACTGTCTCTAGCTCAGGGGATATGATATGACCTACATATGATGTAGTATGAACTAGTATCGCTGTAGTTCATAAATATAGTATGACCTAGTATAGTATCGCTGAGCAGTCTATAAATTTATGGTAATACTATTGAATCTCAGCGAAGATTTCACACCTTCCGCGCCTTCTCTTGCCACAACTCGAGAAGCGTTTTACGTCCAGTCTAAAATTTTTTGTGAGATCACAACATTTTATTTTATAAATTCACATCTTCTTTTATTTTCATTCACGTATTAGATCGAAAATCACTCCACCATTTATATTTTCCCCGTTGCCAATCACCCATCCACCAATTATTTATTGAAAAATATACATATAAAATTTATTTCAGAAAATTAGTCTTACAATTAACAATTTGATCACAATTTTTCAGTCTTTGCAACTTTTATTTTGTTCAAAAATGGATCAGATATTCATTTTTATCAGTATATTACATTGTAGATGACATCAGAAAAATAAAATGTAATTCGTGGTATTGTATTCCCTGGTGAATCCAAAGCAAAAGTAAACTCGGCTACATTCGAAATGCAGCTATGTTCAGCGACTGCTTCCTTAACATGACACTACATTTAAGACCGATTGTCAACAGAATAAAAGGCAATAGCGGAAAAATATAACAAAGCAGGAATTATCTATTAATTGAAGCCATTTGAAACATTTGTTGGTATCATTACCAATGGTGTTCTCTGCGTCAACTGTCCTAGCAGTAACAGATTAAATTTTCACAAAATTTAGGTGAAGGTTAACAATTTGAAAATGCTTGTAATAATTAGTTAAATGGGATCAATTCTAAAATAATTTATTCATTCAGGAAAACAAAATAGTTTCGGTTTTATTATGAACTTCAGATAAAAAACACAGTAATCAACCCGAAGGTCGGTTAAGTAGATGATGGTAGAGATCACCCAGTTCTAAGCCCTATACGGCGTGTGAAAATTCACACATCAGGGTAGGGGGGCCAGTTCCTTTCCCTGTGCCGGTTATGGTTCCCCAGGAAGACCTGGTACCCGAAAAATCACTTCAGCTTGGCTGGAGCTGCAGGTGGCCAGAGTGCCTTGCCCGGGAATCGAACCCGGGACCCTCCGGTCAGCAGTCCCACGCTCTACCCACTGGACTACCGCGACCATGAACTTCAGATATAGCACATGAATATAGTAGATTATTGCCTAGTGCCTTGCCCGGGAATCGAACCCGGGACCCTCCGGTCAGCAGTCCCACGCTCTACCCACTGGACTACCGCGACCATGAACTTCAGATATAGCACATGAATATAGTAGATTATTTTCAACCACCATAAGAGCATAGAGCGTTCAGCTGTTAATCGAAGGGTAGCTAGTCCAATTTCTTGGTTGACAAAACGAAACCAGTTACCGTACCCCAACTTATGCAGTTAACACGACTTTGTACTTTCATATTGATGGACGTCTAATTTTGCATACAAAACGCAACCATTGGGTTGATAATTGAACTTGATTAGTTTGCACCTTACTTAATTTTAGCAGTAGATATTTTGGTTTGAGTTTCAAAATTCCTGGATAACTAGTACCAATTATTTTGGTATTGGCTTGTGTATATTTTGCGTCTTTATTATTTAGTTTAGAAAAAACCACATAGCATCAGAAATGATTTTTGAGTGAGATGTAAATTTTATATTGAGAGTTTAATGGAGCAATATAAATTATATAACCGTAACGGTAAATTTTTAATTGATGTATTGGGGAAATTTTAAAAGCTAAGATAATTTTCCATTCACTGCTCACATGTGTTCATAAGCTATGGATACTATTTTCTTTAGTCTGGTGGATTTTTTAATTAATTTTGATACAACATATTGGTACTGTCCCCCTTTATCAGTGACAAAAAATTCCGTTCGGCTGCATGATCTCCATTTCCTTTGAATAATGCATTATTTATCTTTTGGTGAGTCCTTATGTATATAAAGAATGCACTAATCAAACGGATTCGTTCCGCAAATATAATGAAAATATACCGTATGTAATTGCTAAACGAGAAAGTTAGTATTTCTCCCTGCACATTGTGGAATATCTATTGCCCAACTCAACACCTTCACAGAAGCCACTCTAAATTTCAATTTAGGATAGTGCTCAAGTTCCCTTTATCCCTAGCCAATATTGCTTTCCATAAACTGTACATTAGTCTACATACTAAATCTTTCTAATTGGCGGCGGCATATCCATATTTTTGTTCTTGTGGGGATTTCAAAACAAAATACAATATTAATTAATATAATTAATAAGTAGAATTTAAGAGTTAATTGTAGTGTAGCATGTCAGGTTATGTTTTTCGGGAGGCCGGAGAGAAATTAATCCTTGCTTTTTCTTTGTCCATCTGAAACAAATATATAAAATATTATATTATCAATAATAATAAAATAACTAACAGTGAAATATTTTAATACTTGGGATCAATTATCTCGATATTTTTTGTGCCCTTGATTCCTAGGACCCCGGGGGTCATTGCCATGGTGTGAAATTATTTCTCTGAAATAAATTTCCGTCATTTGAAATCTAACCTTTTCACGGATGATGCATGGTGGCTGCTTGGTCTAACAACAATTTTTTAAAAACTTCCTGGAAACTAGCCAAAACACTAGGAAAATACTTATCGTGGACCACCAAGACGGCGTGTGATTTGCTGCAGCTGTTCAGACTCGTCTGTTTCCTGTCAATCTCTTCATTATCTCAAAGCTCCTGCGCCGACATTTTCTATCTCCATCTACTCTCGATTCATCCTACGGTTTACGCACTACCCTGCTCTTTCTCAATGTAGCCTATATTTTATTTGCTAATATTAATTTTATATTTTTATTTCTTATTTTCCTGTAATCACTGCTAAAACTTTCTCCACTCTCTGTTGCAACGATTGTTGACGTATTTACTCATGTAAACGACGAAGGGGTAGGTTTAAGGAGGAGGTTATCTGTGTAGCCTAAATCAATTCCCAATAAAGACGTTTTGCTTTCATTATTATCATCCTAAGACATTTGTTGATGCCAAAATAGATATGCTTAATAAAAATATACTCTTGACTCGCGTGTCAACCCATCGAACGATCATCATGGAATTGCCCGTAGAACCCTCCCAGCTCTGCGTTCCACTTAGGGCACGCGTGCGACAGTTTCGTCACTCCCATCCTAGACCATCTCTAATTCTTATCAATGTTTTCTTCAATGAAGATCTTCATTGAACTATCTCGCCTTAGGGAATGTCACAACTTACCTCTTCCATTGACTGTTCCATACAGACCTTTCTTTACAGAATTTTCGAAATACTTCACGTATTATCTTTCCACTTAATTGTGAAAAATCGTCCATAGAACCTCATTTGCATATTTCATGATCTTCTTTTCTTTTCTGCTCCTTTCGTCAAATTTAAAGAAAACTGAAAAAAAGTAGAATTTTGTTAATTTAAACGAATCGCTTTGCGTCACTACCTGACGCTGTTACTAGTTAATTATTAAAGCAATCTTTGTCAATGCCTTTTTCCTTGCTATATCCCCTGGATTAGATTTTCCATCAACTTATCCTCTTGTCAAAATAGGAAAACTCTCCCGTTTGTCTAGCATGTGTTTTACTGGAGATTTTCTTCTCTTTTTTTGACTATAGTAGCATCTTTTTCTTTAATTTTGTATTTGCTTGTTTTAAGGTTGTAGTTTTTCATCCCCTCATCCTTATTTTCCTGGTATCCTGCAGATAGAAGGGGGAGGAGGTCATCCTCTCCCTTCTATCTGCATATCATTATTATCCGTAAATCGCAGGGTACGTATCTTTTCTCATTTGGTCAACCCTTCTTATCATTTCCTTGTTTCCATGAATCACCATCCAACCCCGTCCAACTCCTTTCTTGCAGCAAGAATTTTAAAGAGTAAAAATCATGAGCTTTGACATGGATTCGAGCCCAGAACTCTCAACGTCGGCCCGAGTTTTTCAGCCAGTTAAGGTACTGGTGCATCATCCTTCAGCTTCATTTTTAATTAAAATTGCAAAAATTATCTGCTGCTTTGTCTTTTGTCTGCCGTCTCTTTATAAAGAGCACTCCATGTACTTCATCCTAATTTTTTTATTTATTTAGGATTAGCGAAAACAGCACATCTTGGCCCTTACATCGGACTATTATCAATGATAATAGTCCGATGATAATAATGGTCACATTTACAAATACGCAAGCCCTTGGTGGAGGAATAACCCACCCAGACTGGAATCGAACCCTCGACCCTCTGAATGGCAAACGAGGACGCTACCCCGTCGCCACCGGGGTCCTTCTTCCAAAAAAGCTTTATCCTAATTTTAGTGAGGATAAGAAGCATCATACGTATTACATTCCATTCTGTCGAAGGCTTTCAGAAAGATCAAGGAATGCGAGTTATTTCAAATGGCCTTTTTCTATCAATTTCTCGTGGTTGAGTCTGACAGATAAAATGGCTTCTCTTGCTTCTCTGAATCTAAACTCTGACTTGGTCTAAATTTGTCTTAATTTGCTCATTCTTTCTTATTATTCTCCATTTTTAGTGTACTATTTTAGACAGAATTATCGGTTTTCAGATTTTTTCTTAAGTTTAAACATGGTATTTAGGGATTTAAGAACAATTAATTTAGGCAATCAAGCACTTAAATTTCAATTATTACAGGGACGCATAAAGATAGTGTTAAGAAAAGACACGTTAAAACCTAAATATAGCTCGTGGTTTTTAAACGGCACTGAATTGTGGTCATTGAGGCGAGATGATCGGCGTGGATAGGAGACTTATAATATGTTGGTTTGAAGGAGGTTGGAAAAGGTGCCATGGACAGATACGAACACACAATGGCCTTTCCGTTACGAAAGATAAGAAAATACCTATACCAGTGTTTCTATCCATAACTATCTCAGACGGTTCACTAATCAATTATGATCAGTGATGGGTACTAGGTAAATATATAGTAATACATAACATTTAATATATATTTGTGCGAGAGGAAAGGAACAATAATATTAATATTATTGACGCGAGCAGATATTTCGATTAACTTATTTCGTGAAAGCTCAATACCGTTATCGTAAGATAAAGATCGTGTTTACTCTTGATGAATAATTTATTCAGCTGACTGATTTACCCACTTCTCTCGTGTATTCTCTTATATGATATCCCTACACACATTTGCGTGTGACGTTCTTATCACACGCAAATAAGGCCCGTCCCTCAAAACCACTTGCTACCCTCTCATTTCAATGCTTGGGGATTCAACTTTCATCAATTCTCTCGCTATGGCATAACCTAAAGAGCCTTCTTTTATTATTCCAGTGCAAAGGTTAGCATTAGTTAATCATTGCTCATTGGGTAGTCAATTCACAAGGTATACTGGTGATGTTTAAATATGTTTTAATCATTATGAATTCGTGTACTAAGGAATTCGGATCATACACGTATGACATGAAAGTTTTAAGAAAAGATTCGCTGTCTGCTATAAATTTGCCTCATTGTAATAAGCGTTATAATATTTTTTTTCAATTTCATATTAGGGTAATTATTTGAAAATAATTATCACAAAAAACTCTTTACCTTACTTACTTCATTTTTCATTGTTTTTTATGATGATCCAAAGATTTTCATTAATATCATTAGTATCATTAATCATTGGAAAATTCAAATGTTTCAGGATTCAAATTAATCAAATAGTTAATTGATTGTTGGCTTATTATTAAACGTTTAATATTCACTTCATTTAATTTCAATTAAAAGTCAAATTTTTTCTCACTTTTTCAAGGTCATTCAGCATCCACCCCCATGGTTCATTACATCACCTCTATGCTTTCTGAAGTGCTTCCAAGAACTTGGTCAGTAGTCATGTGGGGGTTGCCAACAGCTCAAAGATGAGTGATTTGACTTTCAACCAAAGTCCATACCTTTGCTCACAAGTTTGGACTAATGAGTGAGGGTTTGGACTTCAGTCACATCACTGATCTTTGAACTGTAGGCAATCCCCACGAATACCAAGTTCTTGGAAGAACTTCATCATGGAGATTATAAAGGTATCACTAAAAAATAATTAAGCACTGGTTTACAGTTTTTTTTATCTAATTTATTTCTTCCTTTTAAATACATTGATATTTAACATGCAGACTGTAATTGAAAACAATACAAAATCAACCAAACATACGTTATGCATATAATTTGGAGCATGAAATAACAGTGATGATTATGTTTCATTGCATTCATTTCATTTGACCTTGTTCGACAGAAATTTTTAAAACAAAATTAACTAGTATCACCAAGCGTGAACATAATGAAACATAACTTCATAGATGAGTTAGCACATCTCTTGCTTTTAGGAAATGAAACTCCTACGAGAAGAGAAACGCCCTTCCCCATTATGGACGACCATGAGAGAGGTGAGAGTCAGCGCAGAGCAAGCACATCTCGGAGCACAGCTGATTTTGGGGAGGTGACCACGGCCATGAGCACGTCATCACCCAAGGGCAGAAGTGGAGAGCCACAAATAATGCTGCAGTCCAGTTATTCACTTCAAAGCAATCTGGTTTATTAATATGTGACAATTTAAATGGAAGGAGTCGTTTCTTGCTTGTAATTGTTCATTGACTGGATAGACCATGAAATATTTAAACATTATCCTTGGGTCTATCCATAGTATGTGACTGTGCCATTGTAATATCTTTGGGCTAGTTAAAGACTTGTGACACTAAGATTCTGAATTGTTCCTTGTGTTTTATTTCGTCCACAACTATCAAAATTCAGCCCTTGCCCTAACTAAATAAAAACGAGAAGAACTTAGATTATGCAACATGGATAGTATAGTTCCAGATTAAATAAAAAGAAAGCCTAGAGAAAACAGACAGCAAGGTTGAAAAATGAATACTTCAAAGAGAAAAATGTTTAGGGAAACAGTAAGTATTTGGCATTATGTAGCTGCTAAGGAATTTTGGAAATATTTCTGTTTCTGCAGATTTGTGAAGCTGGTAATAAAAATTTGTGACATGAATTTAGTTACTACTGATAAAAGAGTAAACTCAGTAAATGAAAAAATGCACAAGAACATACAAAAATTTGAAAGGATAAATTGAGCTTCTTACGGCATCCATATAGACTGACTATATCAAATAATATTTCCTTAAGCTGTAAAGGGTTGAATGCTTATTTCAACCACAACATGGTCCTATTCAGTGCTCTGAAGGACAAATATCCCTGCAACACAAGTTTAAAGTGAATCGGATTGAGGAAACCTGGGGTATACAGGGTTCGTCCGGAAAATAAGTGTACTGACTCCTGGGCTGGGCGCGCCGCTCTGATGGGCTGCAATTGGAGGGGGGTATGTTGGCAAGTGACGCTGAAAAAGGCAGTCGGCTCTGAGCTGTGGTGTAGTGAGGAGCTCTGTTAACGCGAACCTCCACGCTCGACCCACGTCACGGAACGCGATGCCGAAGTTTTTGGAGCAGCGTTATTCCATCAAGGAACATCAACAAAAGGATAGAGAGTAGGGCAAATGATTACTCAGAAAATGATCAGTTTGGGTTTAGGAAGGGGAGAGGTACGCGTGATGCCATTGAAGTAATGAGATTATTAATCGAGAGGAATATAGAACACAATCAGGAGGTATTCACCTGTTTCGTAGATTTCGAAAAAGCGTTTGATAGAGTGGGCAGGGAAAAACTAATGAGTATTCTGCAGAAAATAGGAATAGATTGGAGGGTAAGGAGGCTAATCCGCAACCTGTGCATGTCTCAGGCTGCTCAGGTGCGAGTGGGGAACGGGAAGACCGGTCGGGCAGTGTTAGGAAGAGGTGTAAGGCAGGGTTGCCCATTATCAATGTTGCTGTTCAACCTGTATGAAGAGGAAATGATCAAAGAGGCATGGGAAGAACTGGAGGTAGGAATGAAAGTCGGCGGGGATTCCGTAAAATCAGTTAGGCTTGCTGATGACCAAGCTTTAGTTTGTCAGTCAGTCAAGGGGTTGCAAGCATTGCTGAGTGAATTGGAAATTCAGTGCGACAGGTATGGGATGAGAATCAATATTTATAAAACAAAGGTTATGCGATTTTCTAGAAAGAAAAATGCTGAACTTAACATTAAAATAGGTGGGCAAAAACTAGAGCAGGTAGAACAGTTTACGTATCTCGGTAGTGTTTTGGACCAACACGGTCTAAGTAGTAGAGACGTAAGGAGAAGAATTGCGCTAGGCAAAGAGGCTTTCACAAGGAGGAGGGAGTTGATGACGGGGACGTTGAGTAAGGACGTTAAGAAAAGTCTCGTATAAACTTTGATATGGAGCGTAGTATGTCGCGGAAATGTGGTCAATGAAGCAGGATGGTTGACTTAGAGGGGTTGCGTTTAGAAATTAGAAATGTGCGTGTGGAGAAGAATGGTGAAGGTGAAATGCACCGAGGAAGTTAGGAAGTACACGGTAAAGTTTTTTGGGAGGCAGAAAAAATGGATAAGAATGGTTGAGGGCCATATTCACCGGCAGTGAGATGTTGAAGACTGTGATAGAGAGGAGAATGTTGGGCAGACGAGGAAAGGGAAGGAAAGAAGGAATGAAAGGTCCTCTCATTTTGTTTTACCATTTTCTCCTTTCCCTCCTTCACCGCAGTCACATGTTCCTTCCCCCGTGGCCACCCTGAAAAATGTATAAATTTGTAAGTAACCTTTGTAACCATTTGTAGTTTCACATTAAAAGAATATAAAATAAAAATTTGAATACTGTGTTCTGTGAGAATAATTTACAACAGAGTTATATGAATGCAATATTGGGTCAAAGAGCCTAGCTATTAAAATTATATTTTAATTTAGGACTTTGTCCTAAATTAAAATTTTTGTCAAGAACTGTTCAATTTTAATATACAATGTTTCATTTCCGATAAATCCTCCTTGTTTAATGATGTTTATCAGACATTAACAAGGAACAATTTGTTAGCTAAATGAATTTATGAGAGATGTACCCCCAGCAACTTTTTTCTTCTCTTGTAAGAAATAATTCAGGATATATTGTTTACATTGTTTGACAAGCTTTAATAATAATTAGGATACCTATGAATTACACAGTATTACCAATAATTGCACTGTCCATTCCGCATTTATCTATTTCCTGGCACAAATAGCAGCACCATACTAGAAAACTACATTTTAGCTGCAATGCATAGTTTGGATTTGTATAGGAATCGGGGGTTTAAAGTCCATTTGATGGATTTTCCACGGATTTGATATCCTCATATTAAATTACGTATCATTAAATCCTTTGACTAATTTATTTTGATTGTAACAATGGAGTTCATTCATTGATTCATCACACTAATTTAGCAAAGACGGATATGTTGAAGAATAAGCGATCCGTAAGTTCAAAAACGTTTGTAATGAGCAATTTCCAATTAGTTCGAACGCCGAAACTCATTCATAATCGAAATCTAACCCACTGCACTAATCACATAAAAACATGTATAGAGATACAGTATTAAAATTTCATTGAAATATATTAAGATGAAAATGGTTGGAAGGGCTTTTAAATGATTAAAGAGAAAAATTATCTATCAATATAATGCATGAAGGATTTAAAATACAAAAGTTAGATTTATAAATTCAATAAAAGGTGATATGCTTCCATCAAAGGCCATCTTAGTTGGCGAAATATTCGGTTACCATTCGTAATAGAATCGTTTGTTTTTTATGAATTCCCTTTGTGTCAACGGATATTGAAATTAATTATTGAATTAAAAAAAACCTCTTTCACCTTTACTTTTACCATGAAAACTTACTAGTTTTCTCGCACATTCTTATTAATAAATATTCTGGTGGTCTAGTAATCCCACAAAATGTTTCCCAAATATTCTAACTAAGCCGTTTTTTAAATTTTGTTTCATTTGATCATACTATCCTTATTAATCACATTAATTTGAACTGGTGGTAACTTTTGAAATAAAAAAGCACATATTTGCCGTGCATCTCGATCAGGAGTCTAATAAAAATGACTTCAGTATCTGATATCATTGATATAAGATACTCGCTATTTGCATTCCATTATCCCGCTATTTGCCTACTAATACCCTAAAATTTTACTGAAAATATTCATGTTTGCTCAAATGCCAGACTCATGGCATGACTAGGACTGCAATAAATAAAACTGTTTTCCACTCAAATGGCATATTTTTGTTGGTACTGGATTTCATGATATTGCAATGAAAAATTAAGGTAAGACTATGCAAAGCTGTGGAGTTAATAGATTGTTATTAGGAATCAAAACCAAAGATAAAAATCAAATTGAGTTAAATAGCTAGCTGTGAATCTCAATAGGGTAATCTACTTTTTTATTACCTCTCTCACGGCCTTTTCAATCATAAATTATTAAACCAGGGCACATTCCAAAATATCAAAAAATTATCAAAAATTTAAAATGCGTACACACTTTACCTTAAATCCCAAAAAGAGTACTTATTGCCCTTTATGGAGATAAAAATTAATAAAATAGAGATTTATCAAGTTTTTTTCATATTTTATCATGATTTCCTCTCATTTTGAAACAATATCCTCAACGCCGAAATTAAGCCGCAACTAATTTTTGGTTAAACCATAAGTTTACCTTTTGAAAAATTGCAGTCAATTAAGATCCGATTTTTGATGGAATCATATCAACAACAAGAAACTCGGGGGACCGAAATGAGAATCTCGTTCAAATGAATTTTTTTTATCATACGTTTCCGCACACTTGCGGAAATTCCCACCACCTAACACGATTTCACTTTGTTACGCTCAAGGTCCGCTCTGGTCTTTCCAATGGTATTGACGAACTTTATATTACGAATCCATTCATGAAATATTCAATTTATGTGAAAAGTGGCTCTGCAAACTGTGCGATGTAAGGTAAAATTTTAAAAAATATATGGAAAACAACTTTTTCCGCTTGTCTCGATGACGAGCGTTTTGCTTGCACGACTGATTTCCAAGGGTGAAGATTTCAACGATGTCAGAGATTGAAATGCAGGAAATGCTTGGAATTCCACCGGAAGTAACAAGAGATCTATTTCTTATTGTTGGAGTTTCCTCACCAAGGGGACCTTTCAGGAATCATTTGATAACAATTTAGCAGTGGCGGGAAATATATAAGAAAAAGGAAATATCTAATAACAATATAGGATTGTTGAAAAAATTTACTGACACCAGCTCCAGAAAGTCAAATTTGTCTAAGGATTAGATTGTACTTCACCTCCATTAAGAAAAGTTGAACGAACTACTTTAAAAGTATTTCAAGACTCATTAACATTCAACTGTCAATATTAATTATCAACAAGCTGTATTGAGTATTGATTCTACTCTATAGTTAATTACACGGACGAGGCTTTCGGAGTGGTGGGGAGATGGTACACGTAGAAAGAGTTTCTCTCCCATGATTTTATTGGATTACCGAGTTTGAGCGGACTATGCAGCTAATTTATCTTTTTTTCCGTCAATTAGAAAAAAACTCGAACGAAATATGAAATATAATATTATTTCAGAAACTATATAAAGACTCCCCTAACTTAAAGAGGCCAATGTCTAGATTCAAGCATCTACATAAATCTGCAAGAACTGTGTGAGATGCCGTGACAGTCAATTTCAAGTCTATTCGGGCATACATCTGATCAGGCATGATAATAAATTGCGGCAAAATTATGAAATTTTGCACTACGAGTAGCTTAGTACATTGGAAGGCTGATACTTTGACGCAGGAGAGAGCAAAGGCATTTGGCGATGCATATTAAGAGAAGCAAAGATCGATAGTAGCCTAAGCATTAAGGAATCGCACCAAAAGTTTATGTTAACATAGTCTTTGATTCGTCGGATTGCTTTGGTACTTGGTGTGTTTTTGGTGCTCCGGTTCTGAGTTCAGAAATGACAAAAATGAATTCGTTCACTTTAAATACTTTGTATAACAACCAAAACTATTATATCAAATCGATCCATTTAATTTAAAGTGAATAGATAATATAGGTTAGCGAAAATGAGCTTTCAAGTTTTTCAACCGAATATTAGAGGTGAACGGTAAAACGGGTTTTAAGTCCCGGGGATCGAAGTGATAGTTTAAGCAAAATCTCATGGTATAAGTATTTGTGCCAATGAATAGTACGGGAACCACGCTAAGGAAATCGAATACTCAGTAGGGATACAATACAATCTGCTTGCGAAAATTCAAACCTTACCTACTGACAGAAGGTGAAACATGCAGATTATAAACCTAATAAATAATTTCTAGGACAACTCATGAATGCAAAATCAGAGATATCTTAAAAAATTAATTTTAACACTTTTACATAAAAAATACAGTTATAACAGTAGTAGTTCATAAGATTTTTTAAACTAAAGACGATGGTTTGAAGATGTGTCTCTAATAGTAATATGGTTATTCGAGCAATTCAGTAACGGTACCACTCACGCCAATATAAAGATGCTAATGAAGCACTAAACGTTTCAAAAATACCAGTCTATATAAACAAAAACGGTACTGGTTATATTCATCATTGGTTAAAAAACTAGAGAAACGTTTGAATATAATAAGCTATGCTTAAGCATAAAATTGTCGAAAATGCAATACAATTCACAAAGAGTAATAGGTAAGCCAGTACGCCCAAGTCTGAGAGGTTAGCCTATTTCCTCCGTGGCTGAAGACCATTTCAAATTGCACAAAAAGACTAAATCGAATTCCAACAATTTCAAGTGTAAAAATCATTTACCTAGACCGGGATCCCGGTAGAATCGAATGATGTTTTTGAAACTTTATATTACAGTTCATATTTGCGGATGAATGCCTTAAAAGTTACTCTAGCGGCGTCTCCCGCAGTTCTTAGATGTTCTTTTTTAAATAAATCAAGTTATTAAGAGAAAAATTTATCAAGTGCTTAAACCCGATTATTTTATGACTAGGACGTGTATGGCCAATTGGAGCATTTCTATTAGCAGAGAATTTTTAGACTAGAATTTCAACGGTTCACTAAAAATGTCACACATCGACGATCCATGGTTTTCATCTAAATCATAACAATAACAATAAGCTCTCCGAAAATCTTTATCATAACGTGACCTTTCGGGAATAGATATGTTAAAACTTTGTAATTTTTATCAGGCATAGGAAGAAAAAACTATAATTACGGCTTATTATACCTATTTTATAGGGCGTTGCGTCCCAAATAAAAAGTGGCATTGTTCTGCTGGGAAAAATAGATGTTAAAATGCTGCTTTGGATTTGTAATAAGAACCCTAAAAATTATAGATAGCGTTTCCACATCACCTTGATAAAGTAGAAATTCATAGCAGGAAGACTCGTCTGCACTAGTCTTGGCTTGTAGAGACGGGCGTGTTATCCTGAAATCTCTAGATGTCCAATGTCTGCAAGAATACTATTATGTACTGGAAAAAAATACATTACATATAATTTTAAAAAAATTTTAGAATACTAAGAATTAATAAATAACACCTAAATTCAGCATCTAATTATAATTAACCAATGATAAACCTAACTGAAATTAAAGGCCACTATTTCGTCATAAATTTTTCTAAGACCCTCGCTCACTGTGCCGCTTCATGAATGAGGCACCAGCTGGTAATTAGCGCCTTCCGGACAAATTTTCTTTCAATACACAATACATGCTGACTGGTATTGTGAGAAACTTATCAACACAGACGGCTGCTTCAGAACCGAAGTAGTGGATGACGATTAAGGGTGAACGCTTTCTCCAAGACAACGCTTTCCATGACGTCGCCAGTCAAACAACCGCTCTCCTGTTACAGTTTGGATGTGACACTGTCTCCCATCCACCATTTAGTCCTGCCTTGCACCAATGGACATCACTAGTTTACTAAGTTGAATGAAAATTTGACCGGAGCGTGCTTCAACAATGGTGATGAGGTGTGAATTCAGTAATACTAGGCTTCCTCATTGAAATGGTGGCAAGCTGGTATGGCTTGGGAATATAAAAGCTACTCCAACGCCTACAATAATTCATCGATCATAATAAACAGTACGTAAAAACTTAAGAGATTTAAGATGATGTGCACGCAGCAGAAAATAAACTTTCCTTTCTATTTATTAAAAAAAATAAGAGACCCTAATTAGACTGAACCTCTTAAAAAGACAGAGTGATGATTATATGAAGGTAAGTCAATGAATAAATCTCAAACGTCAGCAAGAAAAACGCAGGACATAGAAGGCTTGAAAAATCCACCGTACGATAATGGCTTAGTCTCCAGTGATCCATTAGGGCCCATAAAAAATGATTTGGGTGGCCGAAGTTTTAAAAATTGATGGTGCCGTAGACCACGAGGGTACTTGTTGGCTACGACAGCGAAAAAAAGACTTATTCGCTGCCTACAATCAAAGACTTTCAAAGAAATAGGATAAGTGTCTTAATTAGAAAAAAGAAATATAGATGTTGATGAAAAATGAGAACTACTGGAGTAATAATTATTGAGTAATATACAGCGGAGAGGAAAGGATCCGGCGAGGGGTTGTGTTTATATTGAATAAAACATTATGTATAATCGTTGCTAACAGAGCAAGTAGCAGGTAGAAGATTTCTAGTGAAGGTTAAAGCAGAACCAACAAGCTTGGTCATTGTTCAGGTGTACATGCCATCAATTAATTATGAGAAAAAATAAGTCAATAGGGAATGTGATCAGTTAGAGCACATACATGCGCGTGCTCTTGCAGGGAAATATTTGATAGTGATGGGGAATTAGAATGCGACGGTAGACATAAAAAGGGACTGATGAGTTGGATGACTACGGTTTAGGAACGAGGAATGACCGAGGGGAGAAAGCGATTGAGTTATTCAGGACATAAGAGGTTACTCATCACTAGTACTTGGTTTAGACACTACAAATGGTGTAAGTATTGAAGAAAAATGCCGGGTGACTCAAAAAGTTATCAGTTACATTATATCATTGTTATGCCTAGATTTAGGAATGGAGTGATACTTTTGCAGTTTCCGAGAGCGGATGCGGACTCGAATCACAATTTAGCAATTAATAAGAGTATCGTCTGACTAAAAAGGATAAACAGAGGAAAGGGTTAGCAAATGGAATGTGGATAATTAGACTTGATTGACAAGGAAGGACTATAGAAAATCATGAGTGAAACAACAGATCTTTGCACTATCCTGAAAACAGGGAAATATCAAAAATGGGATATATAAAGACGCAAAAGAAACTCTAGGAATTCCAAAGAGGCTGCGGGAGATGCCGCAACAGTAATTTTTAACGGAGTCATACGCTAATGTACATTTCAATGCAACAATTTCAGAGTGTAAAATCATTCGTCTTGAATGATTTTTACCATAGGATTTGAAACAAAAGGAATATTTAATTTTTTTAAATCTATAATTTACGGATGAGATTATTAGAGAGATATATGAAAAAGGATATGGAGGTATGTAAATACAGAGTGAGGTTGAAGAAAGTATATAGAATTACACAATATTGTTATGATTGGGGAAATAATTTATATTGAGCAACAACAATATAATAATATATAGGGGCAACATATTGAATAACAACAATGTATTGGGGAATGAAAGTGTGGTGGATAACGGAGTGCGTGCAGAGGAAGGGTGAAATTGGTGCGCTATATAGGAAGGTTAAAACACTATTGGAAATCAAGAAGGGTTAACCTGTGTGAACAACCATGGGTAAGTCGGTAAAATTATTAGTTGAACCCCAAAAGATACAAGAGAGATGGAAGGAACAAACAGAAAAACTGAATAGCAAAGAATGAGATCCGGCTAGGCCGAAGGTAGAGAGATATCATGACGTATTCCTTCACCCGCTCTGACATTTCAGGATTAAGCAAAGCTGATACCTGCTGGAACTTCTCCATACACTACATTAGGTTTTATACATTTTCCTTGCTTTTAATAATCATCCAATCACTTTATAGAGGTTATTTGACGGATAAGATTTAATTTACTTCCGTATTTAATTTACTTCCGGACTACGTCCGACAGAATAGTAGTACTACGCCACATTTTGAAATATATCCCACCTAAAATTTGTAAAATATTTGCAAATGTTGTTTGAAACGGTAAGTTATATGCAGTTCAATGAATTTACTTTTCACGCTGGTAGTAGTCCGAATAATATTGACAGCACAGTAGTAGATTCTCCCCACTAATTCACAAAACCATTAAATAAGTATTTCATTGGCAATAGTTTATATTCTAGTTTAAGTATAACTAATGATTAACGGATAAAACGAGAGTTAATGTAATGCTCAGATACTTAAATAATAAACGTTTTAATAAATGTATTCAACTATAATTTACGAAAAAGTTATTTTTATCTAGGACAGAGAACCCTTGAGTCTGAAAATATCAAGCATTTTCAATAATCTTTGGGGAAAAAGTTATTTTAACATAGGCACCGGAAAAAAAACAGGATTAACCTTTTAACCAAAGCTCTGAACCACTTGGCAGTGAGTATTGAAAAGATCTCTTGAAATATCAATGCTTTTTAAAGATATTGAAGGGATTATCATTTAGGTTTGGCTTAGAATTTTGGAAATCCGTTCCTAAGTCACATTTTCAAATAAAAATTATAAATAAATTGGAATTTTGTCATTCTTAAATTTTATCCAGTAATATTTTTATTTAGTTATGTTTAATTCTACTACAAATCATAATGCATATTATACTCCATGTATTCCCTTTACCAAATAATTTTGCCTTTGAATTTCCCAAGACCTGGTAATAGTTTGAAAACTTACCGTCTCTCTTCCCATTGCGTTGGAGAGGAGAGGCGCTGGAAGGACGCAGTTTCCATGATAACCGATGGTGACGCCACTGCGGAGGGAAGGGGACGGCTTTGCTGGAACGGTTAGAGTCGCGAAAGTTAAGGCGTTACGTCGCACTTTGATTAAAGCGCGCAATTCCACACAAGTCTAATTTTCCGTCTTCCACCCTGTATTCGAAAACAAAAAGTATTTCATGTAGAAAAATTTGTAGATTTATTGATTCGACTTACGTCTTTAATCTTACGATTCAGGTTTCTCTACATAGTATTATCTCCAGGTGTTACTACGGCTATACTAAGAAAAAATACAGCATTGCTCATTCCACTTAATATTTTATTGTAATGAACTGAGTTTAATTACATGGCATCATCTTCAGGTGTTATTACGGCACCTGAGAGGAATTAGTAATGCTGTATGTTTTCTTACTACATCGGATAAGTATCACAGAGTTAAACTTTATTTTACCAATTTTAAATATTATTACGGTTACAAAATAAACCGGTGTTGGGTGAAACTCATATTTCATCATTCAACCGCCGAAGAAAGTGCTGTAGACTATTGGCCACTAAGGGAAGATTTTAAGCTTACTCTTTGTAGAAAAATGTCTCCGATAACCGAATTTCTAATTTGATAAGTAGTAAGTTTTATATATCTGTATACGAGTATATATACCATAGAAATACATCGTCCATAGCCATTCTAACCGCGGAAAAGTTTGGAAGATTGTTACTGAATTTACCAATGCTAATTATTCTTCTTTCACACTGCTCATTATCGGTAGTTTTTAGTTTAAATGTAGGGCGGAAAACGCCAATTACAACAGACGGAAAAATATTTTATCTGGGTTAGTTTACCATTGTAAGAAATGTGCTGATATTATTTTCTCTATATAAATTAAAACTTAGTGGTCACAAACGTGAATGTTTAGTTTTGGATTCTGAAATATATCAATTTCATCCAAATTTAACAATATATGACTTGAAATACAGATTGCGTCACAATTGTGCTCTGTATTTTTTTTAAACGAGTCAATTTTAATCAGGCCAAAGTATCTTAAAAACATTACTCAAGATATTCATTCGACTGCGTTCAGATAAGTTCTGCATTCTTGAATCAGATTGCAATACAGCAAATGCCTTTACTAAATGAATTTGAAAACATCCAGGTCATCCATTTATTTAACCGTGCATTGAGCTGTAGACTCGTGATAACAACTGAAATAAGTCTCTAAAATTGGCACAATTCTCATTCAAAACTCTTCATATTTCATTTGAAATCAAAGATCAATCGTAAGTTAAAGAAAATAACTATCATGAAGTTATTTCCGGGAATGACGAGGTTAGAGCAAGAACAATTACGAGAGTGTGTCTCAACGAGACATCTGGAGACCAAAACTGCCTTAGTTGCGCTCACAAGTGCAGACGTATTGCATTACAGGGAACATCCCCGAGTGGCACTTAGGTATTTCAATCCAACACCCACAATAGAGGTGGTCTCGGATAGGTGCTTTATCTGGCCAACACGCCTGATAGCACAAATTGGACTGTCTATCCAGATTGAATCTAATTGGACTGACTACCCCAGTCAACTGCCAAGTGACATAGTTATGTTCTAACAAGAAGCCTTATCCAAGAAAAATCAAAATGACAAAAAATAATCATGCATTGCACATGATACTCGCAAGAAATGGTTAACAACAGGATGAATAATTTCAGCGATGAAAGAAATATGAAATATTTTTAAGTTAATTAAAACGAAATTTCACCTCAGTTTATCAGTTTTCCCATGACCCTACCCCATCATTCTTGTTTTATATTCCATAAAGAGCAGGTCTAGCAGTCCAGAGCAAACTGTCCAGACACGGAAAAACTCTTAAATTGAAAAAAATCAAAAAAAAAAGAATGTTAGATAGAATTTGATGTTTCCCAAACATTAGAGTAGATATCAATGAAAGAAGCAGATACTTCCAATGATCTAAAAGAATAATGGCTTTCAAATGTGGCACCACTATAGGATATTGACAATAATATGGATCAATTTGGTGACTAATGAACATTTTTGAATCATGGATGAACAGATTTCAATGGAAAAAATAATATACTGAGTTAAGTGGACATTAGGAACATGCTGAAACAACAATTTTTTAAAAACATCGTATTAGATGATTACGATTACTCTCCGAATAAGATGAAAACACAGCAAAGGAAAGCTATGGATGTTAAGTGTTAGCCACTGGAATTACGATGGAATGAAATGAAGTACTGGGTCTAGAGCAGAGTACATGAAAGCTAAACATACACCAAGATGAATCTAAATATTAAGTTTCAATGGTATTATTTTCACCCTAAATATCTGGGAAGAGTTTTTATGATGTTTTTGACCTCATTAAAAAGACTTGATTATCCATTTTTGGTGAAAATAGTCTTATATTATAATTTACCAGGAGAGGCAGAAAAAAGGTATTTGGTGATGTCTCAGTCGAATTGATTTCAATTTCGGATAAAAACACCACTCTTACTTCAGGCCCTGGCCAAAATCGCCATTAGTTTTTAACATATCTATTCTAGCACGTTGGTTCTAAAGAACCTGCTTACTCTTATCCCACAGTTCCCGAAAATACTCCATTGTGAAGGAAATGAAGATAATATACAGGAGATATAAACGAACTCTCCACAGCCTTCTCTTATAATATGATCAAGTTTCCAATTGCTATCGCAAAAAAGGGAAACGTAATGCTTAAACGGAACTTCAAAATATGGATGCAATTTTCATGGCATGAGCGTCCCTTGGATCTCCTGTTACTGTTGCGCTGTTTTCACTGGAATATTTCACATAAAATTCCTTAATTCTGCGTAAAGGATGGAAATTATTCATAATGAATACCTTCCTTATGGAGTAAATTTTCATTCATTATGAATCAAAATTCTTGGTAGAATATTTTAAAAGCTTGATTCTTGTGATTTCAAACTTGGGTTTCTACAAGATGACGGGCAATTTCCAAATCAGAAATATGTAACGTACACGCACATGTCAGAAATAAATACTGATCTGGAGATGGAAATAATAACTATCAATTTACAAGAATTATCTTTCAAAAGTGAAGGATATCATGTATTCTGCTTGCGCTCTCGAGGCTGATGGAGCTCAGCAAAACCTATTCCAACAATTGAACTGCCAGCTTATAAAGAGGGAAGGTACTCCCAAGTTATCATTTTGACTACTTCCAGTTATCAGAGCGGTTTGGGTACTCCCAGTTATCAGAGTGCACCTTGGAGGTAATTATAAAATCTAACACGGCACGGAAAGCTCTCTTTTTGGATGAGTCCCGACATTGCCAGCGAGTGAAAAGGAAGTAAACGGTTATGTCACCGAAGTTTCGAATAAAAAAATGTTCGAAAAAAATGAAAATGACCCAAGTCCTGATGTACTGAGGGTAACTTCAACGTTAAAAAAACAAGCTGGTGATACCTACAAAAAGACTCGGTAAAGTCCATCAAAAGAGGGTGGAGACCAGAGAGTTAAAAACAGTGAATTATACCGAATCACCATAAGTGAAGTAAAATCACAAGATAAAAGTAAATTAATCGATATGAGCTTCACATAGGCAAATGTACGTATATTTAAAGTTAGGTACTCATAGTGTCAAATGACTGTTACATCATAACTTAAATGTCAATTCAGACCAATCTGTTACATTTGGCGAGTTAAACAAATATGTGAACTTGAATGCATGACTAACCTAGAATTAGTTACACTCAATACGACAAACATTGGGGCACGTCGAGGCATCATCAGAGTTTTTCAACTCAATAATGGAGTTAAGTGACGGAGCTAGTATTTTTTAATATTATTTTCTTTGGAATAAAACTATGCTAATATTCTCATTTAAAAATTCATCAACTTCACAATTTTACATGAAAAACATTCAATTAAATGTGATGGATTGTATTGAAGAAGGGCATAATATGAATAAGAACTCCAGACAAGAGAGTCCATTTGTCGTCAATTGTGAGTATCATAAATGACTGCTATGAACCAATAATGCAGTGAGGTTGGGATACGTGACTTAAAAAGCAAAAATAGTGGACCTTAAAGCTTAGAAAAGATTATTTCGGCTGTATGGTAAAATTCATGGACGAAAATATTAAATTTAAATTGATTTGTGAAGAAGTAAAATTGAGCATCATGTATAGGCATGACGCACAGCAAATGGCTTAAGGTCAGAACGGTAAACTAAGAAAGCATCTTAACTAAAGTGATGCAAAACAACATCAAAGTCATCCCGGTGATGATACAAATAATAATCACGGCTTAGTTGTCAGGGGAAGCCAACTAGAATGCCAAAGGACAGGTAACAATGTTAGAGGCAAGATATAAATAACGCACGTGAGAGAGTGGAGGATTTTCCAGGACATTCTTACCAAGAGAAACTAACGAAGACCAAATTTAAGGAAGTATTCTGAAAGGGAGATAGAATCGTCTGAACCATGCCATTAAGGAAGTATAAACAAAAAGCATAAGACTGATAAAAGTGAAAACAGAATACCTTGGATAAAAAATAATGAATATTCAAGTACTGTTAAGGAAGCATTTACATCCGTGACCCGAGCAAGGTTTTTGTATTGAAATAATCCAAGAAATAAAAAAAATACGCACGAGACGAAGTAACTTGCGTGGGAACGACTAGAAAGTCACCGAAACATAATTACAGAAAAAAATATCAATAGGAAAAATGCGCGCAAGACATAAGATAATGCATGAAAAAAAGTCAATGTGATTTTTATTTCTGAAACATATTCCCGGCATTTGGTGGATCAAGATGCGCAACATTTTGCTCATATTCCAAACATTACATTTTTTTCATAAAATTAAAGGTAATAGAGAGAAAATGCTCATGAAATAATATTTCCGTTCAATAAAGAAATTTAATTTAAAAATTCCACCATAAATTCAAAAGTTGGAAACAAAACACGCCAAGGAAAAAGATAACAGTCATTCATTTTATATTACGGAGATAACACCACAGAAGCTAAACGCAACTGAAAACGCGATAGAGAAGTGTCTTATAATGCCTCAGTAGCTATTATCCTGTTAAATAGGTTTTATTTAAGATCACTTCAGGAAATATATTTTTAAAATATTTAATTTCGCTGCTTTTCCGCGGAATATTCCAAGCGAGAAATAACGACGGCGTTGTAATCAACGTATTATCATCCGAAAATAATATTAACTTGAAATTCGCGAGGCTAGAGGAAATTAAGCGCGAATTACTTCTCGTAATTACTGAAATGATATCTTCAAACACCAGTCAAGAGCAATGATATTCATTAAACAGACTGCGAAAAGGATATTTCCTCAGTTTATTGAATATTAAGTGCAACCCCCTTTAAAGTCAAAGAGATGAACGAAGAAAAATATACCTTGCGTCCCAGACTGACGCTTGGGCAGAAAATAGGATAACCGGGTTCTAATAGCCATCAACAAGGGTGACCATTATAATCCCGAAGGTGGATTTGAAAGGTGAGCTCACCTCATGTTAAACCCAAAGGCGTGACAAATTTACACTTAGGGTTTAACTAACCGCTCCTGTCTTAATGCTTCTATGTGGTTTCACGCACAATGTCTAATGCACGAAAAATCAAACAGGTTGAGTTAAGTGGGGTGTGCCTAGAGGCGTCACCCGTAACCAAAACCTGACTCTCCGCCCATTATCTCAGCAATCTTCCCACGCGATTAACATGTTCTTTATTTGAATGCACCGATTTATCAACATCCAACTGAGGTAAACAACCACTGTTGTCTCCTTTCCCATATATTCAACTAAGTCAATACATGCTCCATCGACACAAAGTCCCATATTCTGAAAGAAATTGCTTTAAATAAGGGAACGTTATATATAAATCGAATTTAGTTGTTTTTCAAACTTTCTTCGTAATTAATAATTCTTGACATAGCCCATCGTTACAACGATAAATCCGCGAACAAGACATTAACTGATTATCAAGTCTAGTTTTCTTCGTTCCCTTCGTGCTCGTAGATGCATAAATTGATTTTGAGGTATTTGAAATAGCAAGCACAAGCATAGATTTCCTGGAACCAAATCAATTATGAGCATATATTTTTCAATTCCAATGAAACTCGATCACATTCCTCTCCCGCCCGCTCTTGCTTCCCCCTACCTACAGTGGCAAATAATTCGCTCGGACGACGCACTGGATGACCTATTCTTCCCCCCCCCCCCCGCTCCTAGCTCCACTTGGTATGATCCAGGCAATTCAACCACCTTCGAATGTGGATCATCAACTGAGACGCACAGTATTTCGTGCGTCACCTTCGCGGGCGTTTGACTTGGCTTCGTAAAATGACGAGCTGGGGGAAAAAACTGCACGAAACAGTTTGAGAGAGATTTTATTCTGGATTAATTACGTAGATCACAACTAGAGTGCAGGTAGATTAGTTGGGACAGTACGCATCAGGACCTATCTATAAAATTAGGCAAGATTAGTAAGTAAGAGATTTGATTTAGTGAGTTTATTACGAAAGAAAAGAAAGAGTGACGTTATTATTGTCCTAGTTTGAATCTACTGAAAAAACGTAAGAGGACACTTGTTAGTCAAGACTACACGCTACACTTTTGTTACTATTACATTAGGAAAAATACCATGCAACACTTCAAATTCCCTAAAACCTTAATAATCATCTATGACCGCTAGCGATTTTTCTGCAGTCAAACGAAATAGTGGCACAGTTATTATTTTAGCGGCCGAGTTCTCAATTATTCAATGCACACAAATGAAAAGTGTGGATATTCATCAACTAAGCTCGTTAAACGTACGGGGTCAACCTTGCCGTATGAGCTTGTGGGAATAGCCTCAGGAAACACGCGGCGAAGACTATTGAAACTGAAAGCGACTCAATTGAGCAAACTAATAAAAGAACCACAAAAATCAACCAGGCGCGTCAAGGCGGTTGGCTAGATTTATTTTAGAACTTCCCCACGGCGTGTGAAATTCAAACATCAGCGGACGTGGGGAAGGGTCAGCACTAAGCACCAACTGCGGTTTTTCTAACTGTGTGCGGAGTCTCCGGGAATTGAATCTGAACGGCAAAAACCTGAACTTTTTACCCGCTAGGCTACTAGGCCCCTACAAATTGTACAATTAGTAGTTAAATAATTAAACGCGACAGCACATTTGAAATTTTACGAATTCTCGTTTTAATTTCACTCCTTGGCATTATTCGGGTTCCAGAAATTGAACTTTGGTTCAGAAGTTCCCACTTAATTTCATCATAATTTACAAAGCCAAAATAGCCAGCTCTTTCCTACCGGATCAAAACGTGTACCCAGGGTATTTAATCGTTGAAATTACACACGATTGCATGCTGATTAGCCTTCCTTAGACTAGCTTCTAGTTTGTAGGGTAGACCCTTCTGCACTAAAGCGTACTGTCTACAGAATTTATATAAGGTATAAACTAATATTTTGCGAGGGGTGTTTTTAGCAAACACATTTATTAATAGATTAGCATGGGCTAAAAAACGATAACCAATTGAGAATAATTAAAAAAAATAATTATAAGTACTTACTGAAGATGGTAATCGGGTCTTAACTCTCCTCTGCTTGACCGTCCGCGACGAACGTTGCCACCACTATGAGTGCCGGAAAACAAGTGAAACGCGGGGCCAAGGAGTATTATGCAGAGGTCGCTGAGAGCGAGTTTGACTTGGATTTCAGAAGCGAGGTCAAATAGAGCGGGGAGGGAGAGAGCTATGCGAGAGAGTCAAGCGACGGGGCGAAAGGGGATGCGCGCGGAGTTGAGGACTGGGACCTCAAAGAGAGACGAAGCTAAACAAAAGAAGGAGGGAAGTGAAAGTGCGGAGAACCGAGGGAGTAGTATGGGCTAGCAGGAGTCGGCGTTTGACGCTTAGTATGTATAAGAACCTTTGACAGGCATTCAGTTAAGTAACCTAAAGTCCCTGGAAATCCTCGATGTCCAAGGCTGCCTTGACTTTATGTCCAGAAGCGGAAACGCTTGATAGAAGTTTGTAAGTGCCATTCCAGAGTTAGGCTCTAGCTATCCAATGCAGCAGCAGTTACACACTCCAGGCTATCGTCTCCGTTTTATCATTGGCAAATCATCATTTGTAGCGTTGATTGCTTCAGAAAGATACTATTATTTCGCTATTATGCACAGATCCTGACACTCCTTGGATTTTTTTAACAGTGTTCACGAAGTGAGAGGAACGAGAAGGTAAATTCTGAATATGAATGCCATAAGCCATAATTTTATTATAGTATGTTGTATTCATCTCTGAAACACTTTACCTCGAAAAGTATTTACCATTAATACGTAGGCCAACAGTTTTAATTAGACTGGATGAACATCTAGAGAAAAGCCAAAGTCCAGCTTCCAGGGACTTATCCTGTCCAAAACGTCAAGTTAGCAAGAGAGAGACAGTGATAAATGCTAAACCCACGCTGTATCTGTAGCACAAATACAATTCTTCCTTTCCCCTAAATATTATATATATATATATATATATATATATATATATATATATATATATTAATATTCCCAATTGTAATTTTTGAAGTGCCAAACATGAAAATATATGGAAAGCGTTTTGAAGGTGGTAGAGGTTTTTGATCACCATGGAAATACATATTCTTAAGGAGTAACCTACTATAAGTCGCAAAATACCTACCATTACCCGTATACAATTATTAGACATTCATAAGGACGTATTTGATTTTCAGCGCTAAGTAACAAATGTGCATTTTATAATCTATTTTTTGAAGGTTAATACGCATATTACTGTTAGTATTTTTTGACATGTATCAAAATTTTAGGATATTCTATTTTTATTTTAGCCTCTATATTCATCACTGTCAAAAAGATATTTTATAATTTTAAAGTAATTTAATATATTGGTTTGATCTGAAATTGAATGAATGCATGTGAGTTGTTTTAACTCATTTAGAGGCATACTTTTAGGAAATTTATCCATCATTACATTATTGATGCAAATAGTGTATATGTAATGCTTCGGACAAACTTGACAACAAAGATAATTATTCAAAGCTCAAATTATCATTTCAGTGATAAAATTTATTTTGTTTATAATTAGTATAAAATATTGAAGATACCTACTTATGCCTCAAATATTTACATTTAATTTTACGTTAATCCAATTTACGAAATGAACGTGAAATTCGGTACGCCTCTATGGCTGCACGAATTATAAAATGGTACGTGAACAAAGATAAATCTAAGTACTAATTTAAAATTTTCATTCGGAGGAATATCCAAAAATACAATTTTCACCATGGCATGGGATATTTTACAAAATATGATGTCATTTTCAGAAGACTTGTTTAAATGAAAATGACAAATAAAACAAAAAATAACAAACGAAATATGAGTTTTCCTAATCCTATATGTTTGGACGGAAATGAAGATAAATCCTATGGGACGCATAATAGGTGCATTCATAAACGTTCCTAAATAAAGAAACGAGCAATATCAACATCAAATTTGTCAATGATCGCGAAGGTGCATTATATCTACCCAATTGTAAAAGTTGAGATATGAGAAAAAGGCAAAGGAAGGAAACACTCACAGTTGATGAGAGATATGAAATAAAAATCCACATTTAACTCCGAAGCCAAAATTCAGTGTTTCTATCATCGTGATGGAATTGATAATTTTTGAAATAACTATTATAAAATAGCATTTTATAGCGTAATAATAATTATTTGCAAAAGAATTGCGCGCATGTTTATGTTTTGCATCAGTATAAATGTTGAAAATCCTCTTTAATTGGCATACCTCAAGTTCTTCGTCACATGAATGAAGAAAAAATTGTTTTTCAATAATAATACAAACTAAATGTAGTGATTTGAGTAAATAAGGATAAATAAGATGATGGATTTCCGGATACATTAGTACTTACCAGCAGTCGACTTTAGATTCCACGTAGGTGACACTGAAATAAACGTTTTCATATACCTTGTGTGGGAAATAAGAGAATTGCAAAAAATGTGTACAGTTACTGTTCCACGCTTTTATGCACCCAGTGACTTACCTTTACTGACCTCCTTTTTAAGTGCTCAGCAATTCCTCGATCCAATTACCTAATTGTATAAGACATTTGAAATAGTATATTCTGAACAACAGTGTCTGCTGGATTTTGCTGTAGGAGCACAGTTAAAAAAATCACACTTTGGATTGGTTGAGTAAACAAAGGTTAATAACGAATTTTAGCAATTCCCTCCACTCGCATGAATCCGTTGGTGTACAAAGGGGTTTCACTTCGTATGCAAAATAAAACTACTTGATTAAAAATGTAACATATATAACACCTTTTATTTTGTAACAAATTAGGGTCACCTTCTTTCAATCATGTAAAAAATGAAATAGAAATTCATCATCACAATCTAATCGCATCTCACACGGATATCTCTAGGATCTGAACCCTTTTCTTCACGCCCACCGTGGCCGTGGGATAAGGTTCTTGGGCAGTGCTTTTGGCGGCTTTCGCCTTGGGCAGTGTCCAACTCCCAGACACCTGCGGCTTCCCTCCCGCCGCCGCCGCCTTACCCCGGCCGCCCCTGAGGGAGCCGGATGGGACGGCGCACGGTGGTGGCAGGTCCAGTGGAGACGAGGGTGGAAGTAGGGCCTTCGCCTCCGCTCCGCTTGCCACCTCCGCCCGCCTGAACGTCTTTTGGTGCTCGTGGCCCCCCATTACGTCCGGGTATCGCCGCTGTGGGACGACGAGTCCCAGCTCTGCGCCAACCTCCCCACCCACAAGCTCCTTCTTCGACTCCGAGACGCCGTCGAGAAAGTCTCCGAAGACCCCCAGGCGATCCCCACCACTCCCCTGCTCACTCCCTGGGCTGCCCGTCCCCTCGTCCGAGCTCGCCTTCTCCTTGAGCACCTTCTTCGCCCCTTCCTCCCCGCGAGCCTCGCGCTCCCGCTGCCGGTAGTGGTGAAGGACGCCGGCGACGAGGACGGCGGCGTTGAGGAGCAGCAGGACCACCCCGAGGGCGACGGTAATGGAGACGGCAGCAAAGTAGTCGCCGCCATCCGCCCCTGGTCCCTGACCCCCGGGGGCGACGCCTGTCCCCGCCTCGCTCCCCGCCTCGTCCACCTCGGCCGGCAGTGAGGCGTTGCGGGTTGGCAGCGAGGGGTTGGCGAGGGAGGAGGGCGAGAGTCCATCCCCCTCTTCACCACCCCCACCCCCGGGGTCGCACTCCATGGCTGGGGGAACGGTGGCCGTGTGCAGGGCGCTCTTGGACCACACCGCACCCAGACGCCAGTACGGGTCCACGATGGATTTGTTCAAAATTGCACCTGTAAAATATCGTTAGTTACAAAATGAGCAGAAACTTCAGATTATTCGCCATTCATTGAGTATTCTACAGGAAATGAAGCAAGGACTTGAAATGCGATGATCTTTCTACCGGTCTGAAAATGATTGGTTCTTAGGCCATGAGTGGGGTTCTTTTAATTTAATCCGAAAAAAGGGGTAAAATGAATTTCATATAAAAAAATCCGTAATCCCAAACATTTAGGGACATGGGGGTTAGATGTAAAAATACCCTATCCTAGAATTAATGCATTTTGAGCAGCAGTAAAAAAAATCTATGGCTTATCAAACGAGTAGCGAGTAAATATTGGAATGAAAAAGTTTAGGAGGCATGCTATTTCACTTTGGTTAGACCACATCTTGAATGCCCAAAGCTTCGATTGTTGACTTTGGAATGGATCAGGGTCCTTGTACAGCTGCAGTTTGGTAAAGAGCCACTATTGATAAACGGACGTATTATTATTATTTAACCACATGGAAGGAAGACACTGTAAGCACAAAGTTTACATGCAAGATTCACACTTTTGGTAAAAATCAAGTAAATACAAATATTTCGATTTCTACGATAACATGTGATAATTATAGCGACGTATTTCTTCGGTAGTCGTGACCAGATTGAGAAGCAAGATTTTCTGCGGAATTGATCAATATAAGGCATAGTTTTCCTAAAACAACTTTTGACCACAACAGAACGAAATAGGACGCGCACAAATATTTGTGAGAGACAATAACCGAATGCTAATTAATATAATGGCTGATGACCTGACATTCTATGCCACACACCCTCATGGGTTGCCAGCAAGCTAAGGTATAATGTAATGAGGGCACACTTTTGTGCGCATTTAGATCTACTTTATGTTTTATTTACTGGAACGCCTCAGGAAATATCTCATGACCAATGAACTGATGCAAACCCTGTAGCGTTCTTACGATAAATGTGCGGCGTGTTATTAGAAAATATTTTAAAATTATAATTTCTGAGATCATTTTTAATAGATCCGAATCAATACTAACATAATCAATCATGGGTTAAAACAGAGTCAATATCATATCCTTTAACACTATAGCATTATTTATTCTATAAAAATTGAAATGCTTGAAAAAGATTTTCTTATTTTTAACCAATTTTTAACTTCTTTAACTTTAACTTTTAATTTTTAACTTTTAACCAATTTTTAATTCTTAACCAATTTTTTAATTTGAGGGTTTTAAATGAATTTTAACTGAATTTATTTTAAAATATGAAATATTGTTTTTAAAAATAATATGGCTAAAGAATATCTTTATCCAACAAAGAACAGATCTTAAGGCACATTATGAAATGAAACTAATAGAGGAATTAATGAAATATACCGAATAAAGCTTTATAAAATATAAATTAAAGATACCAAATGTCCTAGAATGTAATTTTTTTCGAAATATTATTCTGTAATGCAGCTGCCAGTTATTAATTTACATAGCCAAAGTAAGCGAACGTGTGATAATAAGGGTAAAGAAATAATGAAAATAAATTATTAATATACAATTTTCTTCAATTAACAAATTCCAAAGAAACTGCCAGTCAAGGCGAATGATTTTTACTCTCGGAAATTGTTGCATTTTCTTCAATTAATTTTCGGAATTCCACAAACGGTAGCCGTTATCCAAAGAAAAACATCTAAAATGTGTCTTTACGTCTTTTTGGTACAAAAAGTATTCAGCAGCTATTTAGTTGATTAACAAATTTATGGAATGAAATCTGTTGATTCTCTTATCAGAAAACAATCCAAAACAATATACCGAAATCACATCTACCCTGACTCCTCTTATATATTTTCATTGGGTTCATTATTTTAAATTCATGCATTGCTTTTCCGGTCGAGTTTATGTAGTTTTGTTGTAACAATCCATCAAAACATGCTCCGCTAATATTTAACAGTTATTTTCCATTGAAATTTAAGGTAAGGGCAACGTCAAAGCTGATGTTTGCCGTATTTTTTAGAAACCAAATTAGTTGCTTCAAAAAGATAAAATTAAACCATTAATTTCCATCCAGTAAAAGACAATTGATCGAAAAATGTATCGCACCAGAAATACCAACAATATCTCTTTAAGTTGCAGCCTGGTTTTTTTTCAAAGGTTTCCGTTGGCATCAAATTGATTTCCTATTTTGAAATTCAAACATTTATGGCCGCAGAATATTTCTGTGGTTGGGAAGAGAGACTGGGGCATGCTGTCTGGAACCCAACCCAAAGTTCCCATTCTTTGCGTTAAACCCAAAGAATGGGAATTATGAAAACATATATGTTACCATTCCTATTGTAAAGAGCTTTCCCAAAATGTGCTACTAAATTGAAAATGAAATAAACATGATTGAACTATAAATAACATGCAAAGAATATGCTTACACATTTCTTCACATTCCTCAAGTACTGATAAAACGTTTCATATTCTTCAATATCCAGTCCAATAAGGTCAAACATCAGGAAATGCAAGTGAACACAGTGATTTGATTTGCGGAAAAATCCGCATTCAACCCGCAACTTTCACAGGCGGCTAAGTAAGGATCATGTGAAGGCGTGAAGACAACATATATTCTCCTTCTGCGTCTTTTTTAGGACAAAAGTAGACGGGCGATGGAACGGAACAGCCCGAGTCAGGTGGTGTAAGATGTATTTCGTCTCATCCAAAGACGAGGCGAGAAGTGGAATAACAGTCAGCTTTGAAATTAAGAAACATATGAGTGGTGTCAATAAGTGGTGTTGGAAGTGATATTTTGGCTATCTAATATTAGTTAGCCTCACGTGAATTTCATTTAGCCGCTTAATAATCATTTCCCAGAAAAGTTATGAAATACTAACCGAGTTAGAACTTGTAAACAATCATAGCTATGAGAAAACAAACAAAAATGAAACATTCATTGATGCGCTGTCGATTAACATAGTTTTCTTTCTTAAAATAGCTAATAGATTTTCTTTCCCTCCACACTAATCTCGTATTATACCTAGTCAGTTGATATAAGATGCGATGTGAAACTATAATTTACATGCTTAAAATATGATAAATTTAGTACTTTCGTCTTTTGGTCATAGTTTACATTTCAATAAGCAGCATTATCAAAATCGCTCTAATAATTATTGATAATTGAAAATTACCAGTACATAGGATTGGTAATATTCCTAAATACGTAACTATTTGCCTACAAAATTAACAAAGGTATTTTACAGTTCATAACCATAGCATATTTATTAATTTTATAAAAAATATGGCGTCAACAACTAATTACAATAAAAAGGTACTTATTAGGCCTCTCTTCTCACCAATTCATTATTGATCTCGTCGAGATTTCGCATATGATTGTTATATTAATTGTATTGCTTTTACTTAATACTTAAATTACTTTTATTAACTACATCGTTCCTCTTTTGAACTGTGTATATACTCGTATACGTGTGCGTGTATAAATGCATATATATTTTTATACATATAAATATATGTGTATATATATATATATATATATATATATATATATGTGTGTGTGTATATATATATATATATATATATATATATATATATATATATATATATATATATATATATATATATATATATGAGGGTCGCGGTAGTGCAGGGGGTAAAGCGTTGGACTACTAGCCGGAGTGTCCGGGTTCGATTCCCGGGCAAGCCTATCTGGGCACCTGCAGCTCTGCCCAAGCTATGTGATTTTTCGGGTACCAGATCTCCCTGGGAAACGATAACCGGCACAGGGAAAGGAGCTGGCCCCCCTACCCAGGACGAAGCCCGACGGCGTGAATTTCACACGCCGTCGAGCATAGCCCGGGGCGAACTCTACAATCACCTACAAAACCAACCTTAGGATTGATTACTGTGTTTATATAAATGCATATGTATATATTCTATTCACACCCATACACATATACGGGTGTACTGATAAATGAAGGTGCCTGCAACTACGGATATATGATAGTGAGTTATCTTAATTTGAGTTAATAATCGTTTGGAAAAACGAAGGAAACTCTGTTTTATTTAATTACCTTTGGATTAAAATGCACTTTCGGAAAACAATTTTAATTTTTTAATACAACAACTGGTAAATTAATATCCTACCCGCACTTACAAAACAACCCTTCTACAAACCCAGGCTGCGGACTCATCACTTCATTTGCCTGTTCCCCGTTTATGGCTGACTAAATATCTGCTATCCTCCCACGTGTCCTCACAATTGAAGTAATTTCCCGAAAACACATCTCTTTACGCTTTTCCTAAAATAGTAACTGACCTTTCACTAACTAATTTCTTTGCTAATCATTAGCTCCCTCATGGGATATTTTGGTAAACTTAGTTCTATGTTCATGACGTCACGAATAATTTTTTTTTAATTTATGACAACAAGTTGGCAGCACTAATGTACGCAAAAAAAATTTTAATTTCAAATTATTCATCGGAAAACAAAGTCTATACATTCAGATCATATCTGCAAATCCATATATTCAAAGTATACCACTGTCAGCATTGTAATTTCAAATGTATAAAATAAATTCCCTTAGCCCAAAAGTAAATTGGATGAACATATTTAAATGGTTTTTCCTTACTAAGTAGCACCGTAAGACCCACTAGCACACATTTCCGCGGTAAAGTTGTAACTTATGTCTCAATTCTAACGCAGAATATATTTCTCATTATGACGCTGGTGTTTACTAATCCCTAGAGTATCTGGAATTGTAGCAATACGCTTATGGAAACGCTTTCCTGTCAGACATCCAATGTTCTGTGTTCATAGGGCATACATATACACATGTCATTGAAAGGGTGAAATTCATTTGAAATTCACCGGTTTCCTTTCAAGCATGGCACTAATCATTAGACGGAAAAACTTACCAGGTAACTAAGCACAGAATGCACTTCAGTTACAGCTATGTATGCGTATCAGGTTATCTGCGCGTTTCAAGAATGTCAGAGCGCTTGCTCCCTTTGATCTTACGGAAAGGGAAAGAGAGCTAGGAGATTACCTGCATAAAATTGAGGTTCTTTTTCAAGAAATTCATGATGTGGAGACGTTTCATCCTCGTCCTGCGAGCGATGCAACTGCGGGATCAAGTTCAGCCACAAAGCCATTTTGTGGCTACGGTAGTGACTTCGCATTTTGGCTTTTGGACCTGAAAGAAATCGAGGAAAGGGCTTTAAATTTTACTTCCTTTATCCTACTTACGTGTTAACTCCTTTCAACCCCTTGAATAACCTAATCAATCGACTTCTTTTATAACCAACATTTTCAACCCAAAAAAATTCACGTGCATAAATTATGTCACTATTCTATAAAAAATTTATTCAAAGAACAAAAGAAGCTTAATAGCCACATAGCTACGCCAGAAAGCTGGAATAAAATAGTATATATTACTGTAAGACGCATGCATGATTTTGAAAAAACCTTAAGCTTGAGTTCATCTGGAATATATACTTGTACATAGCTATTTTAAATACATGGCTTTCAAAACCTTTTATTTTCCAAGAAAGCTTATTTTAATATCTACAAGGAATTGTTATCATTTTTAGGAAATAGTTATTACCAATTAGTAATCAAAGGAAGTAGATCAAAGCGTGAAAGTAGCAAGCAGAGAATAACTAACCCATATTAAGATGCATTTGCGAGGTGAGGTCAAAGGGCATCCACGCCGGGAAGTGACCGCTGGACTCAGAACGCCCGCTAGGCCATGGCTGACCCCTAGCCGCATCTCTCTTGACTTGGCTGTCCCAATTCGGGTCACTGGTCAACGGGAGAACGTTAACAGTCAGGGGCCAGATTTGTAATGGGAAGGCCATTAAATCATGAAGAGTATTTATAGCTGCTATGAGAGTCTAAGTAATAAATGCCACGTGCACAAACTTAATTTACAGATACAAAAATGAGAAAACACTTAAAGTTGCCCTTTTCGTCCTGATAAGTCTTTTGTTTTCACGTTTTTCCTTCCAATGCGCGGTAGATATTTGCCGGTTATATTATTAAAACTTTCAGTTCAACTCCTACCAAGCCCTTGAATGACAAAACTTCCTCCCAGAACGGTGGAAATGAATATGTTTAGCATACGATATGAATGAAAATATTTGCAGCTTTTTTTATTGATTCTATTCTATAGTAATGTATAATAAATGCATTTATCGAAAACACATCCAAGAAATATACAAGCTGAGTAAACAGCGAAAAAGAAGAGGTAAATAATGGAAGAACTAGCTAAGAATTAGATGAAATTTTGAAATTAAAATATTATTTTTGTTTTCGTGAATAATTGGCTTATGCTCAAAGAATTTATGAATGAGAAGCAAATATTAATACACTGTATGATTTACACAAATATACGCTAATTACTTTTACCAAAAAATTAAAGATATTTAATCATCAATCTTTTCATCTATGAAACTTTTTTTAACCTTCGTTACCACAAACCTTGACTTTAAATATTTCCATTTGCGTGCATCTAAAACCTTTTCCAAAACGCCAAATGCTATTTGTATTAATTGGAAATTCAAAAAAGGATATTATTTTTATCTTCTGGGCCTTTTACATGTTTCATATCAATTCAAAGCTGATATTTAGTGCCAAGTATATTTTTAATAACACGCAAAAGTGGTAAAACTTAAAAATGTGGTAATATGAAGTAAGCGGCATGACGTTATGGGAATGAGAAATAAGTGTGAAATCCTCAGTGGTGTAAGTAAAGCAAATTATATGAAAGTGAATGATACAGTATCCTCTGTCCTTCCACGGAACTCGTATCTATTAGGGTATTTTAGTTTTTTTATTTATCTTAGTGGCATATAAGTGTTATATATAATTATTAATTTTTGTAGTCTACCGTTCGAGATAGGCCATTGATGTACACCCTTGCATTTCTACTTTGCCTCGTCCAATAAGGCAAACCCTGACACCCCACTCTGCATTACACGTATTCAAGTCAACGCACTTTCCTACCTCACTCCTCGAAACGAAAATGACGATTCATTTTCTTTCCATTCCTCGTTTTTCTTAGGTTCTCTCTATTATAATCTTGAACTCACCATCACCTTTCAATACGCTCTGCGCCCACTTCCCATACCTTCTTTGGATTTCTTCCAAAAATTGCCTCCTCCCCCAACTTTCTTCGTTTGCTTCCCTTACTGTTTATTTTAATTATTCATATTCCAACTAATACCTAGGCGACATCTCAAAAGCCCCCTATCTATGCCTGCGATTCATCTTCCTTCATGGTCGAGTCTCCGTGGAGTACAAAATCACACTCCATGTGAAGTTTATTACTACTGCCAAGGGGATCGGGATTGGTGCGGTGGCTATCGTACTGGCTTCCCACTCAGATTGGGTTCGAATCCCGGTGGTGTTGAATATTTTTCAGAGGTGTCTCGATCCCTACTTGAGGTGTTTTGTGGAGGGCACTTTGAGTGAGTACCCCGTCCGTCGGATGGGACGTTAAGCTGCGGATCCCTTGGCGCCTTTCGTAAAGAGTAGGCTATGCCGACGCCGGGGTTCTCTCCCCCCTTCATCCTTTCCATTCCAACCCCTATGGCGCAAAGACCTCAGCAGTCGGTGTTCTCCCCTAATTACTACTACTACATTATTAATGCCAAATTAGCATCCTGCCTCAAAGTCTCTTTCATAAACTTTTTCCACCTTTATAAGGTTCTTTACCTAGAGCAAAACCTTTTCCGAATGTCCCTAACACTTTGGTCATCATGAACAAAAGCACTTACAATATTGGTAAACTGCTCTACCTGCTTTAGGTTTTTCCCTCCAATTTTAATATTTAATTCACACGTCTTTCTTCTAAAATCGTCATAACGTTTTATTTGTGTACATTAAATCTCATCCCATACTTATTAAACTGAACTTAAAACGTGTTCAACAGTGATCGTAACCCCTTGGCTGAATGGAAGTTTAATGTTTGATATACAAGCCTAAGTAATCTTATAGATTTTCCGTCTGCTTTCACTTCTGTTTTCCTGCAGCCTTCCTATGTATCTCCTACCCAGATCTCCGCTATAGAAGTACATAATATTGTCTTGTGTCCTCTAATTAGTACATTATTTCTACGCAATTTACTCCGTCCAATGGCTTCACCCAATCAGTGAAACAAATATATCCTGATTGGAACCAATGTAAAACATACGTAAATCGGTGACCTCATTACTACTATGGCATCACGTGTACCCCCCTCTTCCTGAAACCAAACTGATTATCTCGTCAGTCATTATTTTCCTCCTTTCCATCATTTTGTTCGCCCTAACTACCACCTTAGATGCAAGTGAAATGAACCTTATTGTTTTTAAACCCTCACATACGACTTCCTTTTCCTGTTTTCGGATGGAAATTCACACTAATCTGACGCAACCTTTAGGCCCAATTCCTTCCTTATAAGCGCAAAAAAGTAACTTTTTAAAAATGTCCACGTTTTCCTAAACCCATAAGTATTTTTGTAGAAGAGGTATCTATCACCACTTCCTTATTTGATTTCAATTTACTCAACGCTCTTTCTATCTCGCAGTCAAGTGCTTTACTTAATCTTCGTCGTGTTTTTATGTCCAACCTTATCTTATCGTACGCTCTTTCTATTTATAAATTTACTGACCTAAAGTTCTTAGTTATGGAATCTTTTATGCATTCATTCCTGACTCTAAACTCTACTAAATATTTTCTCTCCTCAATATTTCTTGGGTAAATTTATAGTTTTATTCTCTTTTTGTTGTTAGTGTTCACGCATTTTACCTGTCACTTCTCAATAAGCCTAAACATTCCTCCGCAGTGCACCATGCTCATTCCTACTTCATAAACTTTCATATCCCTTCGTCCTCAGCCACGCGTCTTAAGCCCTTGTAATTTACCCAATATGTATGTCACACAATAAAAAATAGTAAACAATGTTTGTATGGCTCCGCATTAGCCTGGCGAAAGGGTAAATTTATCAAATCCTGTTGATTTTCTGTGGATTTCGTGTACATGATGCCAGATGACATCTTTCTTTTTGGTGAATGCCTGACGAGGTAACCACATACTTTGAAAGTATATGTTCGGGAGAGATACTTCAATGAAGTCGAAATCAGAAACTTACGTGGAATTGAGTAATTTCCTTCGGAAAAAGATAGATATTTTGAAATGATTTCGTCAATTTTCCTTCACTTTCAATGAAAAGATACGACTATGTTAAACATATTCACACTGCATAGCTTCTGGAGATTATGGAAAGAAAATTGTCCCAATTGGGGCAAGACGTCATCTTAATTAAACCGAACGGTAAACAAGGGAGCGTTTCACGCAAGCATGTACGTATATAAAGCGATCTAAGGACGAGAGAATATTTATAGACCCAAGCGGCATGAAATCAGCTATCCAATAGTCTCATTATGAGGAGCCCCAGAACACCTTTCCGACAGTTACAATACTCGGCTGTTTCCTTTATATTTTACTTTAAAATAATATAAAAAGGTAGAGAAGAGTAAATATACACATTATGAAATAAGTCCATTAATCAATACAGTATAATACATAATAAAAAGCATATAAATTAAGAAAAAAATATCCTGATTAGCGTCATGTTATTAAAAAAGCACGAAAAGGCTATTATTATCAGATTCAATTATATGTAATAATGTTTATAGTGTTCACATCAAATATAAAAAGAGTTCGAAGCAAAGAAAGTCGATGAATACTATTGAAAATTATCCACTCACCCTGATTTGACGAAATTGGCAAAGTAGCGAATCATGGTGACCGCGACTGACACATCCTGGCGCGTGTAGTTCATGAGCACCTCAGGCGGGGAGTTGGTGGAGTAGAGGAGGCCGGGGGAGAGGCCGCCGAGGACGGCGACGCCAAAGAGGTGCGTGACCACCTCCTCGGGCGCGGAGCCCAACCGCTCCTGCGCATAGTCCACGCCGTCCCGGGCGTGGTGCGAGAAGTGCAGCAAGTAGGTGGGGGCGCCGCGACCGGCCGCGTGGCTCCTCGTCACCGAGACGAGCGGTGCCACCGTCTGACCGTCTCCCAGGGCCTCCACCGTCGCGTCCCGCACCGTGATGGGGTGTAGGTGGTGCCGGGCGGGAGCAAGGGCCCCGGGCGCCGCCGGCGGCGTGGACGGCGTCGGCGGCCCGTCCCCGAACTTGGCGCTCCGCGACCCCCGGGCCCGTGGGTCCCCGCCCAACCCCACCCAGTCCGTGTACTCGTTCTTGACGGCCGCGAGGATCTCCCGCCGGTGGTAGTGGTACGAGTTGGCCACAAAGGTGCGCAGCAGCGCGTCCCGCCGCTCCTCCTCGAGGCCCCAGCGGACGTCCTCCGCCGAGAGCTCCGCGTACGCCTCCGCCGTGGCCACGCCGAGAACGAGGGGCGTGCGGGCGAAGGGGGCGGCCGAGGGTCCCGGGGCCACGCCCTCGGGGGTCTCGAGCCAGGGCCCCGTATCGTCCTGGCGGAGGGCGGGGGCAAAGCGAGCGAGGAAGCGGAGGGCGGGTGGGTAGGAGGAGAGGAGGGCCCGGAGGGAGGCCCTCCGGAGGCAGGGAGCGACGTCCACGTCCTCACCCTGGGGGGCCGCGGGCGGCGGGTCCGAGGCGGAGTGCAGCTGCAGAGGGGGGGAGGGGTCATGGGAGCGGAAGGGGGGGTGTGGCTGCGTGGGGGCCAGGCACCCTAGCCGCTCGGCCACCTTCCGCCGGAGAGCCCGCGGCTCCCGGACCACCGCCCACAGGCTCTGGGCCGACCCGCTCAGCATCACCGCGCGCTGGAATAGACCTGCGGTACGAGACGAGGGCAGACCGGTTGACACCCTTAGTTTTCGCGGTAGAAGTTATTATTATAATTGGTACTCTGCCAGTTAAGAGAGGTTTTTCATGGGCACTGGTAGAGCAGTTGTAAAAATATACATTTACATTCCTCTTCTAACAAAAAACAAAACATGAAATCTTGCACTAGAGTACAAATCCACATTCTTCTTTTCTCCCTTCATTCCGTCCAATATAAATACCTATGCAATTCCTTCTCCTTCCTAGCCAACCTAACGTTCTCCTCCCTATGACAGTCTTCAACATGAATTAAGGCTTTAAGCAATAGCCAACACAACAAAAGCGGAGATAAACAGAAATAAAAATGCCATATTATAAACTATTGAGAAATATTCATATCTAACTCTTAGTTAATATTAATTGTTACATTTAAATCTTTTAATTTTCAAATATTCAAATTTATTGAAAAATGGACAATTTGAGAACACATCACGTAACAAATTAGTGAAATTTGCAAAATTTTGTGTTTATTATGTGCAGAGCAACGGTAAAATGAAGTAAAATTAAAAATGCATTCATCAATGGAATTTCACAATAATTTTAATTGAATATTGCCTTTGGAACTATTTATTTATTTTTATCGTATTTCTTACATGAAGATTTAATTAATCTGCCGAGGGCGTGCTTAACATTATCGGCTAATAATGCAAGTGAAATACCCCTGCAGGCGTATTTAATGAAAATATTTCGCAGAAGAAAGGGCAGAGAGTGTTTTGGAATCTGTCTTAAATTAAAGAGCGAAGCATATTTCTCAAGAATACCTTTACGACAGGTACGATAACAGTTTTGCAAATAAGTTATTAATAAAATAAAATAATGGTTGTAATGAGTTTTGTTTTTCACAAAACTCCTGTAAACAGCACCTTTTATACCATAATGCGATTCAATGCAACAATTTCAGAGCGTAAAAATCATTCGCCTTGACTGGGACTCGAACCCAGATCCCTCAATATCCGGTCGAGTGCTTTAGCCACTTAAGCTACCGAGGCGTCCTCTTAAACTCTGAAATTTTGGGGCTTTTAAAGGAACTAGATGTTATGACGAAATACCGTACATACAATGTCACATGTATTCGTAGTCGTGCGCGAGGCGCCCAGTCAAGGCGAATGATTTTTACGCTCTGAAATTGTTGCATTGAAATGCACATTAGCGGATGACTCCGTTAAAAGTTACTGTTGCGGCATCTCCCGCAGTTTCTTTGGAATTTGTCAAAGGGAAAACACCATACGTGTTTAAAGTTGGCTTTAACCTCGTGGACAGTGGCGCCTCGCGCACGACTACGAATACATGTGACATTGTATGTACGGTATTTCGTCATAACATCTAGTTCCTTTAAAAGCCCCAAAATTTCAGAGTTTAAGAGGACGCCTCGGTAGCTTAAGTGGCTAAAGCACTCGACCGGATATTGAGGGATCTGGGTTCGAGTCCCAGTCAAGGCGAATGATTTTTACGCTCTGAAATTGTTGCATTGAAATGCACATTAGCGGATGACTCCGTTAAAAGTTACTGTTGCGGCATCTCCCGCAGTTTCTTTGGATAATGCGATTCTTCAAAAGACGCCTGGAGCCGTCTTCTTTAGCATTCTTCCGATGCTTAATGTGGTGCCTGATGAATTCCAAACAGAATCAGAATTGGTCACAGCCTACATCATTCAAATAATGGGTATGCGAAATAGAAACTTGCTTTAAACAAAACCAATGCCGTGTGATCCATCATGCAATGATTCTCACTCCATTTGATCTGAGCAAAAAAACATATAATCCAATAGTAATTTTCCCAATTTAACAGTTATTATCCTGATTAGAAAACACATAAATTGATGTTTTCTCTGTTGCTGTTGCATTGAAATAATGCAGGGAAATTTTATAAACTAATTAGATTTATATCTAAAAATTCAATATAACATTTATTGCATTCATTGTAAATAAATGCAAACAATTGTGATTTGCTTATACAAGATATTATAAATACAAGCAACAAATGCATTGAATTAAATTAAAAATCTAGCAGCACAAATTTTACGTGCAACGTAATAATTTCGTCCACCATCAGAAATTTGCTTTTGCCATGTTTGACGAGAGTTAAGGAAGAGGGAATAGATCACTTCCCGCATGAACGACGGGTTTAATCTAAAAAAGTGAAATGTTTTGAGATAATTAAGGTTGAAATAAAAATTTTATTTCTCGTTTCAGCATTGAAATCGTCCTTGGATATTTTCTAGTTTCATGGAATTGTCGCCTGCACACAGAAACAGCTCCGTAATGAGAACTCGAGTAAGATTTGAAAATCGTAAAGCTCATCATCTGAAGTCGGGAAAGATATGGCAATGGCTCTTCTAAGAAACACCCTTTACGGAATTTATTTATAACGACTTGATAAGAAGGAGAGATTGGGAAATCGTTTCATCGTACTGTAATGTATGATTCAATTCTAGACATTATCAGTGGGAACAAACATACAACTGAAAGCTTCGCGGTGCACTTTCATTCTCGATGGTAGAAAAGAAAACCACATTTCTCGCGCTAACTTCACAGGGAGGTCGATAAATTTTCTTCTTCCCTCAACGGTCGTGGATGGAACAATTAAACGTCGTTCTCGAGACTCTCGGGCATCGCGGCGTTATGGCAGGAATGAGGCAACATTGTACGCGAATGAATAGCATGACACAAGCATGTGAGGGCTAGCTGGAGGGTGGAGAATGATCTCACGAGTCTCTTAAATTTGGAAACCGACGTGACGGCGGAAGCTCGTTCATATGACGGTCTAGTGGACGAGGGGACTCCCAGGAGGACTTGCGGTCTGGACAAAGAGAGATGGGATGGAGATGTTTAGGTCTAAGTGGAAGGGGGACTCCCAAGGTAGTAGTAGGAATACAAACGTATCCTAGTCTGTCTCCTTCCCCGAGTTTGTGACGGCATCTCAAGGTCTTTTTTCATCTTCAAATTTAATCTCGCTTTTATCTCGGAGGGGAAGAAGGATGAGCAAGTTCAGAAAAGTCGTTCGTGTTGAAAAGCGATAATGTCCCGTATTTTCCGTAATTTACGACCTTTAAGTCGCGAAACTATTTTCTTAGAGTCTGGACGAATGTTTCAGAGAGGAGGGTTTCTAACTTATTCAATTCGTACGAAAAACTTGTGCCAAATGCTATTGCCTAACACTCATCGATTATCTAAAGAGTATAGTTTTTAATTGAATTTAAACCAAATTATAATTAAAATCACTTTATTTTAAAAGTCAATGCCTAATTCTCTATTGATATTAGGTATGTAAATTGTAACCTTATCCGAAGCTAATTCACTGTCGTCTATATTCTGAATAATTAAAAGGATCAAAGCTTTATCAAAATATTATCTTGCAAATTATTAATATAAGGAAGAGATTATTTTACGCCAAAGAAAGAGTTTATCATATTACTAATTTTAATTTATCGCTAATGCTCTGGAGTCCTAGTTTGCTTTCTTAGGATAGTGGACATTGAATGGCTACGGGAATAAACATTGGGACTCTTCAATTTAGATTACAAAATGGTTTGCTTGAGCAGAAATATGTTGAAAACCAACATTAAATATGGCGCCGAGCAAACGACTTTACCTACAAGTACATCCACCATATTTGAATACTACTCATATGGCGTCCTCAAAGTGGACCACTTGGGTGAATACCCAGTTTATTAGCTAAAAAATGCATATAATGTTTAAAGAAAGTAACTAACCACTCATACACGCACACAAACACATACATGTAATACACACACACTTGCATAATTGTTCTCCGTTTAACTCTTAAGGAAAAACTCTGCGTACCTCATACGTTTATCTTTTTTTTTGATCGTTGTGTTTTGTTAGTTGCATTTAGAAAAATAAGGGGAGAAAATAATAATAAATCTGATTTTTTATTAGTGGTGTAATATTCCATTTATTTTTTAATTAGGCTTTAGGGATAAACAGCATTCAATGGAGAAAGGTTGACAATAAGACAAAACATAGGTTCTTCGTGAGAGTCATATCCGTCAACGAACTTAATGCGGGTAAGGATTTATTTTCTGGTAAAAAGGAGTTTGAAAATCCTAGAGAAAAACCTTAGTAACGGATAAAATGGCACATTTTATTTTTAATTGATTAGAAAATAAAGAATCAGAAGGAAAAGGCCATTATATAGCAATGGTGAGGGGTTGATTGAAAGGCAAGGGAGACCAATTATATCATCTAATTAGGCAATATTAGCAATTGAAAAACTTTTACAGCATACAATAGTCCTTAAGCTTTCAGTGACACATATGTAATAATGATGGCATTAAGTGAATAGGGACAGAGGTGAATGCAAAGGACTCTGTACGCTTGTGGAAAGAATGTATTAGGCCCGTGCCATTAAGCGTAGATAAGGTTATATAATGGGATAATAGAAAACAAAAAGTTGTAGTGGGTGTGTTGTATTAGGTTTAGGAATACTTTGGGTGATGGTAGGGTTCAAACGTATTATGAATGAGTGATGAATAAAGGAGAATAGCCTATAACACACATTAAAGATAAGAAATTTGTGCAAACTGACTTTATCTATTCAATTACCTTTCCCATTTTTATTCCCACGATCATCCTTCCCATGAGTGTATAATAAGCCAGTTTCATTTGAAAAAAAAAATATATTTATATAGCCCACTGACATTCAATGCCCACAATATATTTAAGAGAGAAAATGCTGAGGAAAAATATATACATGTGTATGTATAACGCCATAATATATTATAACATGCCATAGGGACAAATTCAATGTGAATAATTCTCTATTGGCACGTGGTTATTATGAGTGGCTCAGTAGCGTCCTATTTCGATAATCAGCTTTAAATTTTTTACACATTCTAAGATGATATTATAATTTTCAAACAAGTTCAAGTGAAAAACAAGAATTCCTCGCTCGCAAATGGTATCATCCATCGAATTTAACTAATATATATGCGCTTCATCTTTTGGTAGTAGTAGTATTTAGGGGAGGCGACCGACAGCTTAGGTCATTTGCGCCATAGGGGATGGACAGGAGAGGATGAAGGGTGGAGAGAAACCCGGCGTCGGCATTAGCCTACTCTTTGCGAAAGGCGCCAAGGCGTCCGCAGCTTAACGTCCCATCCGACGGACGGCGTAGTCACTCAAAGTGCCCTCCACAAAGCACCTCAAGCAGGGATCGAGATACCTCTGAAAAATATTCAACACCGCCGGGATTTGAACCCGAGCCCTCAGGGTGGGAAGCCAGTACGTGAGCCCCCGCACCAACTCGATCCCCTCAACTTTTACTTTACCCAATACACATCATTTGGTGGACACGGACCATTGGACCAATGAAGGCTAGCAACGTGGCAATGGATGGTGGCATGCTTTACACGAGGACTTGCCTTTGGCCGCGGTGGATACGAGAAGCAGATGGACCAGGGCGGCACCGGTGTGGTGACCTACGATGGTTACCCGATCCTTGTCGCCGCCGAAGGAGTCCACATTGTTGCGTACCCACTTTAAGGCCTCGAGGACGTCCAGAAGACCCCAGTTGCCGTGGACCGCCGTCGGGTCCCCGGAGGCGTCCACCCGCGCCGGTCCCGTCTGCAGGAAACCTGTTGTAGGATTTCGAGAATTATTGTTAGAATTTAGTGAAATAGTGAGGGGTCACTTGGTACCGTGAAAATATTCGGTAATCAGTAGGCTTCCCAAGAAATACCAAGAGGAATTGGAATTATGCCCTAAGTGAGAAAAGTTATCGCATCAGATTTTTGAGCTTCCCGATATTATGTCAAAATGGATCATCATAAACTAAGTAAATGACCCCAAAATAAAGGTGGAACGCATTTTTGAAGAAGTGAGCGATATTTAAAGATGTTAATTTATTATAACTAACATTGAATTCTTAAGGTTTGGAAACTCATATTATGATATCATGTCGAGTAAGCTATTGGATCAGCAAAGTTGCTCTTGTGCGAAGCTAAGATGTGACAAAGGAATAAATGAAACTAGCAGTGAAACTTCATGAAATATCTTCAATAAGCTATGGATAAGAAGCAAAATTATTTGAATAGCCAAATAATGAAATTTTAGTTTTCCAAAGCACACGATGATGATCAGTACAGCAACTTTTACAAGATAACAAATACTATTTGTTAGTTACAAAACTTCTCCTCGGACACTGTTGAATAAATCATTTTATTTCAAAAAGATCCCATCAGGATAACGTAAAATAAAAAGTGACAGAGGCTTAAGTAAAATTATTCTTATCCAATAAAATGGTCTGTTTATCGTAGGTGAAACGTTCACGCAAAGTAGGCATGGCTTTTACTCACTATACATAATTAATATTCAAAGATTTCTTAAAACGATTTCATCTGAAAGGCATTTAATATTCTTTGTAAGTTATCAACAATAATATGCAATTCATGGTCAAGGGCTAAAATATTTTCTATCCGGAATGGTGGGCGACTAATCAGAATAAGAAAGAAGAGAACCAAGTAAGCAAGGGCTCGGAGTCACAGAGGAAAAGAGTAGAAATATTGCTGAAAAGTTTCGAAAATACAAATCGAAACGAATAATTATGAAAGAAATGAAATCTAATACCATGATTC